>NC_090938.1:43806914-44116763 GCF_040938575.1 Ambystoma mexicanum
AGGGGATACAGCTTGCAGAGTGTTTATAGGGGCAAGAACTGCACACAGGGGGATGCAGCATGCAGAGTGTTTATGCGGCAAGGACTGCGCACAAAGGGATGCAACATGCAGAGTATTTATGCGGCAAGGACTGCGCACAAGTGGATGCAACATGCAGAGTGTTTATGTGGGCAAGGACTGCGCACAAGGGGATGCATCATGCAGAGTGTTTATGTGGGCAAGGGCTACGCCCAAGGGGATGCAGCACGCAGAGTGTTTATAGGGACAAGGACTGCGCACAAGTGGATGCAACATGAAGATCATTTATGGGGCAAGGACTGCGCACAAGTGGATGCAACATGAAGATAATTTATGGGGCAAGGACTGCGCGCAAGGGGATACAGCTTGCAGAGTGTTTACACGGGCAAGGACTGCGCACAAGGGGATGCAACATGCAGAGTATTTATGCGGCAAGGACCACACAAGGGGATGCAACATGCAGAGTATTTATGCGGCAAGGACTGCGCACAAGTAAATGCAACATGCAGAACATTTATGGGGCAAGGACTGCGCACAAGGGGATGCAGCATGCAGAGTGTGTGTTTATGTGGGCAAGGGCTACGCACAAGGGGATGCAGCATGCAGAGTGTTTATAGGGACAAGGACTGCGCACAAGTGGATGCAACATGAAGATCGTTTATGGGGCAAGGACTGCGCACAAGTGGATGCAACATGAAGATAATTTATGGGGCAAGGACTGCGCGCAAGGGGATACAGCTTGCAGAGTGTTTATATGGGCAAGGACTGCACACAAGGGGGTGCAGCATGAAGATGATTTATGGGG
Source organism: Ambystoma mexicanum (assembly GCF_040938575.1). Classification (NCBI taxonomy): domain Eukaryota; kingdom Metazoa; phylum Chordata; class Amphibia; order Caudata; family Ambystomatidae; genus Ambystoma; species Ambystoma mexicanum. The sequence goes on from NC_090938.1 coordinate 43,807,738, forward strand.
GCAAGGACGGCACACAAGGGGATGCAACATGAAGATAATTTATGGGGCAAGGACTGCGCGCAAGGGGATACAGCTTGCAGAGCGTTTATGGGGCAAGGAATGCGCACAAGTGGGTGCAACATGCAGAGTGTTTATGTGGGCAAGGACTGCGCACAAGCGGATGCAGCATGCAGAGTGTTTATAGGGACATGGGCTATGCACAAGTGATGCAACATGCAGAGCATTTATGGGGGCAAGGGCGGCACACAAGGGGATGCAGCATGCAGAGTTTATGTGGGCAAGGACTGCGCACAAGGGTATGCAGCATGCAGAGCATTTATGGGGCAAGGACTGCGCACAAGTGGATGCAACATGAAGATGATTTATGGGGCAAGGACTGCGCACAAGGGGATGCAACATGAAGATAATTTCTGGGGCAAGGACTGCACACAAGGGGATGCACATTGAAGATAATTTATGGGGCAAGGACTGCGCGCAAGGGGATACAGTTTGCAGAGTGTTTATAGGGGCAAGGACTGCACACAGGGGATGCAACATGCAGAGTGTTTATGCGGCAAGGACTGCGCACAAGGGGATGCAACATGAAGACCATTTATGGGGCAAGGACTGCACGCAAGGGGATACAGCTTGAAGTGTGTTTATGTGGGTACGGACTGCGCACAAGGGGATGCAACATGCAGAGCATTTATGGGGCAAGGACTGCGCACAAGGGGATGCAGCATGCAGAGTGTTTATGTGGGCAAGGACAGCGCACAAGGGGATGCAACATGAATATCATTTATGGGGGCAAGGACGGCACACAAGGGGATGCAACATGAAGATAATTTATGGGGCAAGGACTGCGCGCAAAGGGATACAGCTTGCAGAGTATTTATAGGGGCAAGGACTGCGCACGGGATGCAACATGTAGAGTATTTATGCGGCAAGGACTGCGCACAAGTGGATGCAACATGAAGATAATTTATGTGGCAAGGACTGCGCACAAGGGGATACAGTTTACATAGTGTTTATATGGGCAAGGACTGCGCACAAGGGGATGCAACATTCAGAGTATTGATGCGGCAAGGACTGCACACAAGTGGATGCAACATGCAGAGTATTTATGCAGCAAGAACTGCGCAAAAGGGGATGCAGCATGCAGAGCATTTATGGGGAAAGGAATGCGCACAAGGGTGCAACATGAAGATCATTAATGGGGCAAGGACTGCGCGCAAGGGGATAAATCTTGCAGATTGTTTACAGGGGCAAGGACTGCGCACAAGGGGATGCAACATGCAGAGTATTTGTGCGGCAAGGACTGCGCATAAGTAAATGCAACATGCAGAACATTTATGGGGCAAGGACTGCACACAAGGGGATGCAGCATGCAGAGTGTTTATGTGGGCAAGGACTGTGCACAAGGGGATGCAACATGCAGAGTATTTATGCGGCAAGGACTGTGCACAAGTGGATGCAACATGCAGAGCATTTATGGGGCAAGGACTGCATGCAAGGGGATACATCTTGCAGAGTATTTATGGGGCAAAAACTGCACACGGGATGCAACATGTAGAGTATTTATGCGGCAAGGACTGCGCACAAGTGGATGCAACATAAAGATAATTTATGTGGCAAGGACTGCGCACAAGGGGATACAGCTTACAGAATGTTTATATGGGCAAGGACTGCGCACAAGGGGATGCAACATTCAGAGTATTGATGCGGCAAGGACTGCACACAAGTGGATGCAACATGCAGAGTATTTATGCAGCAAGAACTGCGCAAAAGGGGATGCAGCATGCAGAGCATTTATGGGGCAAGGAATGCGCACAAGGGTGCAACATGAAGATCATTAATGGGGCAAGGACTGCGCGCAAGGGGATAAAGCTTGCAGATTGTTTACAGGGGCAAGGACTGCGCACAAGGGGATGCAACATGCAGAGTATTTGTGCGGCAAGGACTGCGCATAAGTAAATGCAACATGCAGAACATTTATGGGGCAAGGACTGCACACAAGGGGATGCAGCATGCAGAGTGTTTATGTGGGCAAGGACTGTGCACAAGGGGATGCAACATGCAGAGTATTTATGCGGCAAGGACTGCGCACAAAGGGATGCAACATGCAGAGTATTTATGCGGCAAGGACTGCGCACAAGTGGATGCAACATGCAGAGTGTTTATGTGGGCAAGGACTGCGCACAAGGGGATGCATCATGCAGAGTGTTTATGTGGGCAAGGGCTACGCCCAAGGGGATGCAGCACGCAGAGTGTTTATAGGGACAAGGACTGTGCACAAGTGGATGCAACATGAAGATCATTTATGGGGCAAGGACTGCGCACAAGTTGATGCAACATGCAGAGCATTTATGGGGCAAGGACTGCGCACAAGAGGATGCAGCATGCAGAGCATTGATGGGGCAAGGACTGCACACAAGGGGATACAGCTTGCAGAGTGTTTATGGGGGCAAGGACTGCACACAAGTGGATGCAACATGCAGAGAATTTATGGGGCAAGGACTGCGCGCAAGGGGATACAGCTTGCAGAGTGTTTATAGGGGCAAGAACTGCACACAGGGGGATGCAGCATGCAGAGTGTTTATGCGGCAAGGACTGCGCACAAAGGGATGCAACATGAAGAGTATTTATGCAGCAAGGACTGCGCACAAGTGGATGCAACATGCAGAGTGTTTATGTGGGCAAGGACTGCGCACAAGGGGATGCATCATGCAGAGTGTTTATGTGGGCAAGGGCTACGCCCAAGGGGATGCAGCACGCAGAGTGTTTATAGGGACAAGGACTGCGCACAAGTGGATGCAACATGAAGATCATTTATGGGGCAAGGACTGCGCACAAGTGGATGCAACATGAAGATAATTTATGGGGCAAGGACTGCGCGCAAGGGGATACAGCTTGCAGAGTGTTTACACGGGCAAGGACTGCGCACAAGGGGATGCAACATGCAGAGTATTTATGCGGCAAGGACCACACAAGGGGATGCAACATGCAGAGTATTTATGCGGCAAGGACTGCGCACAAGTAGATGCAACATGCAGAACATTTATGGGGCAAGGACTGCGCACAAGGGGATGCAGCATGCAGAGTGTGTGTTTATGTGGGCAAGGGCTACGCACAAGGGGATGCAGCATGCAGAGTGTTTATAGGGACAAGGACTGCGCACAAGTGGATGCAACATGAAGATCATTTATGGGGCAAGGACTGCGCACAAGTGGATGCAACATGAAGATAATTTATGGGGCAAGGACTGCGCGTAAGGGGATACAGCTTGCAGAGTGTTTATATGGGCAAGGACTGCACACAAGGGGGTGCAGCATGAAGATGATTTATGGGGGCAAGGACGGCACACAAGGGGATGCAACATGAAGATAATTTATGGGGCAAGGACTCCGCGCAAGGGGATACAGCTTGCAGAGTATTTATAGGGGCAAGGACTGCGCACAAGGGGATGCAACATGCAGAGTATTTATGCAGCAAGGACTGTGCACAAGTGGATGCAACATGCAGAGCATTTATGGGGCAAGGACTGCGTGCAAGGGGATACATCTTGCAGAGTATTCATGGGGCAAAAACTGCACACGGGATGCAACATGTAGAGTATTTATGCAGCAAGAACTGCGCAAAAGGGGATGCAGCATGCAGAGCATTTATGGGGAAAGGAATGCGCACAAGGGTGCAACATGAAGATCATTAATGGGGCAAGGACTGCGCGCAAGGGGATAAAGCTTGCAGATTGTTTACAGGGGCAAGGACTGCGCACAAGGGGATGCAACATGCAGAGTATTTGTGCGGCAAGGACTGCGCATAAGTAAATGCAACATGCAGAACATTTATGGGGCAAGGACTGCACACAAGGGGATGCAGCATGCAGAGTGTTTATGTGGGCAAGGACTGTGCACAAGGGGATGCAACATGCAGAGTATTTATGCGGCAAGGACTGTGCACAAGTGGATGCAACATGCAGAGCATTTATGGGGCAAGGACTGCGTGCAAGGGGATACATCTTGCAGAGTATTTATGGGGCAAAAACTGCACACGGGATGCAACATGTAGAGTATTTATGCGGCAAGGACTGCGCACAAGTGGATGCAACATAAAGATAATTTATGTGGCAAGGACTGCGCACAAGGGGATACAGCTTACAGAATGTTTATATGGGCAAGGACTGCGCACAAGGGGATGCAACATTCAGAGTATTGATGCGGCAAGGACTGCACACAAGTGGATGCAACATGCAGAGTATTTATGCAGCAAGAACTGCGCAAAAGGGGATGCAGCATGCAGAGCATTTATGGGGCAAGGAATGCGCACAAGCGTGCAACATGAAGATCATTAATGGGGCAAGGACTGCGCACAAGGGGATAAAGCTTGCAGATTGTTTACAGGGGCAAGGACTGCGCACAAGGGGATGCAACATGCAGAGTATTTGTGCGGCAAGGACTGCGCATAAGTAAATGCAACATGCAGAACATTTATGGGGCAAGGACTGCACACAAGGGGATGCAGCATGCAGAGTGTTTATGTGGGCAAGGACTGTGCACAAGGGGATGCAACATGCAGAGTATTTATGCGGCAAGGACTGCGCACAAAGGGATGCAACATGCAGAGTATTTATGCGGCAAGGACTGCGCACAAGTGGATGCAACATGCAGAGTGTTTATGTGGGCAAGGACTGCGCACAAGGGGATGCATCATGCAGAGTGTTTATGTGGGCAAGGGCTACGCCCAAGGGGATGCAGCACGCAGAGTGTTTATAGGGACAAGGACTGTGCACAAGTGGATGCAACATGAAGATCATTTATGGGGCAAGGACTGCGCACAAGTCGATGCAACATGCAGAGCATTTATGGGGCAAGGACTGCGCACAAGGGGATGCAGCATGCAGAGCATTGATGGGGCAAGGACTGCACACAAGGGGATACAGCTTGCAGAGTGTTTATGGGGGCAAGGACTGCGCACAAGTGGATGCAACATGCAGAGAATTTATGGGGCAAGGACTGCGCGCAAGGGGATACAGCTTGCAGAGTGTTTATAGGGGCAAGAACTGCACACAGGGGGATGCAGCATGCAGAGTGTTTATGCGGCAAGGACTGCGCACAAAGGGATGCAACATGCAGAGTATTTATGCGGCAAGGACTGCGCACAAGTGGATGCAACATGCAGAGTGTTTATGTGGGCAAGGACTGCGCACAAGGGGATGCATCATGCAGAGTGTTTATGTGGGCAAGGGCTACGCCCAAGGGGATGCAGCACGCAGAGTGTTTATAGGGACAAGGACTGCGCACAAGTGGATGCAACATGAAGATCATTTATGGGGCAAGGACTGCGCACAAGTGGATGCAACATGAAGATAATTTATGGGGCAAGGACTGCGCGCAAGGGGATACAGCTTGCAGAGTGTTTACACGGGCAAGGACTGCGCACAAGGGGATGCAACATGCAGAGTATTTATGCGGCAAGGACCACACAAGGGGATGCAACATGCAGAGTATTTATGCGGCAAGGACTGCGCACAAGTAAATGCAACATGCAGAACATTTATGGGGCAAGGACTGCGCACAAGGGGATGCAGCATGCAGAGTGTGTGTTTATGTGGGCAAGGGCTACGCACAAGGGGATGCAGCATGCAGAGTGTTTATAGGGACAAGGACTGCGCACAAGTGGATGCAACATGAAGATCGTTTATGGGGCAAGGACTGCGCACAAGTGGATGCAACATGAAGATAATTTATGGGGCAAGGACTGCGCGCAAGGGGATACAGCTTGCAGAGTGTTTATATGGGCAAGGACTGCACACAAGGGGGTGCAGCATGAAGATGATTTATGGGGGCAAGGACGGCACACAAGGGGATGCAACATGAAGATAATTTATGGGGCAAGGACTGCGCGCAAGGGGATACAGCTTGCAGAGTATTTATAGGGGCAAGGACTGCGCACAAGGGGATGCAACATGCAGAGTATTTATGCAGCAAGGACTGTGCACAAGTGGATGCAACATGCAGAGCATTTATGGGGCAAGGACTGCGTGCAAGGGGATACATCTTGCAGAGTATTCATGGGGCAAAAACTGCACACGGGATGCAACATGTAGAGTATTTATGCGGCAAGGACTGCGCACAAGTGGATGCAACATGAAGATAATTTATGGGGCAAGGACTGCGCACAAGGGGATACAGCTTACAGAGTGTTTATATGGGCAAGGACTGCGCACAAGGGGATGCAACATTCAGAGTATTTATGCGGCAAGGACTGCGCACAAGTGGATGCAGCATGCAGAGCATTTATGGGGCAAGGACTGCGCACAAGGGGATGCAGCATGCAGAGCATTTATGGGGCAAGGACTGCACGCAAGGGGATACAGCTTGCAGAGTGTTTATGGGGGCAAGGACTGCGCACAAGTGGATGCAACATGCAGAGAATTTATGGGGCAAGGACTGCGCGCAAGGGGATACAGCTTGCAGAGTGTTTATAGGGGCAAGAACTGCACACAGGGGATGCAACATGCAGAGTATTTATGCGGCAAGGACTGCACACAAGTGGATGCAACATGCAGAGAATTTATGCAGCAAGAACTGCGCAAAAGGGGATGCAGCATGCAGAGCATTTATGGGGCAAGGACTGCACACAAGGGGATACAGCTTGCAGAGTGTTTATGGGGGCAAGGAATGCGCACAAGGGTGGACATGAAGATCATTTATGGGGCAAGGACTGCGCGCAAGGGGATAAAGCTTGCAGATTGTTTACAGGGGCAAGGACAGCGCACAAGGGGTTGCAACATGCAGAGTATTTATGCGGCAAGGACCACACAAGGGGATGCAACATGCAGAGTATTTATGCGGCAAGGACTGCGCAAAAGTAAATGCAACATGCAGAACATTTATGGGGCAAGGACTGCGCACAAGGGGATGCAGCATGCAGAGTGTTTATAGGGACAAGGACTGCGCACAAGTGGATGCAACATGAAGATCATTTTTGGGGCAAGGACTGCGCACAAGTGGATGCAACATGAAGATAATTTATGGGGCAAGGACTGCGCGCAAGGGGATACAGCTTGCAGAATGTTTACAGGGGCAAGGACTGCGCACAAGGGGATACAGCTTGCAGAGCGTTTATGGGGCAAGGAATGCGCACAAGCGGGTGCAACTTGCAGAGTGTTTATAGGGACATGGGCTATGCACAAGTGGATGCAACATGCAGAGCATTTATGGGGGCAAGGGCGGCACACAAGGGGATGTAGCATGCAGAGTTTATGTGGGCAAGGACTGCGCACAAGGGGATGCAGCATGCAGAGCATTTATGGGGCAAGGACTGCGCACAAGTGGATGCAACATGAAGATCATTTATGGGGCAAGGACTGCGCACAAGTGGATGCAACATGAAGATAATTTATGGGGCAAGGACTGCGCGCAAGGGGATACAGCTTGCAGAGTGTTTACACGGGCAAGGACTGCGCACAAGGGGATGCAACATGCAGAGTATTTATGCGGCAAGGACCACACAAGGGGATGCAACATGCAGAGTATTTATGCGGCAAGGACTGCGCACAAGTAGATGCAACATGCAGAACATTTATGGGGCAAGGACTGCGCACAAGGGGATGCAGCATGCAGAGTGTGTGTTTATGTGGGCAAGGGCTACGCACAAGGGGATGCAGCATGCAGAGTGTTTATAGGGACAAGGACTGCGCACAAGTGGATGCAACATGAAGATCATTTATGGGGCAAGGACTGCGCACAAGTGGATGCAACATGAAGATAATTTATGGGGCAAGGACTGCGCGTAAGGGGATACAGCTTGCAGAGTGTTTATATGGGCAAGGACTGCACACAAGGGGGTGCAGCATGAAGATGATTTATGGGGGCAAGGACGGCACACAAGGGGATGCAACATGAAGATAATTTATGGGGCAAGGACTCCGCGCAAGGGGATACAGCTTGCAGAGTATTTATAGGGGCAAGGACTGCGCACAAGGGGATGCAACATGCAGAGTATTTATGCAGCAAGGACTGTGCACAAGTGGATGCAACATGCAGAGCATTTATGGGGCAAGGACTGCGTGCAAGGGGATACATCTTGCAGAGTATTCATGGGGCAAAAACTGCACACGGGATGCAACATGTAGAGTATTTATGCAGCAAGAACTGCGCAAAAGGGGATGCAGCATGCAGAGCATTTATGGGGAAAGGAATGCGCACAAGGGTGCAACATGAAGATCATTAATGGGGCAAGGACTGCGCGCAAGGGGATAAAGCTTGCAGATTGTTTACAGGGGCAAGGACTGCGCACAAGGGGATGCAACATGCAGAGTATTTGTGCGGCAAGGACTGCGCATAAGTAAATGCAACATGCAGAACATTTATGGGGCAAGGACTGCACACAAGGGGATGCAGCATGCAGAGTGTTTATGTGGGCAAGGACTGTGCACAAGGGGATGCAACATGCAGAGTATTTATGCGGCAAGGACTGTGCACAAGTGGATGCAACATGCAGAGCATTTATGGGGCAAGGACTGCGTGCAAGGGGATACATCTTGCAGAGTATTTATGGGGCAAAAACTGCACACGGGATGCAACATGTAGAGTATTTATGCGGCAAGGACTGCGCACAAGTGGATGCAACATAAAGATAATTTATGTGGCAAGGACTGCGCACAAGGGGATACAGCTTACAGAATGTTTATATGGGCAAGGACTGCGCACAAGGGGATGCAACATTCAGAGTATTGATGCGGCAAGGACTGCACACAAGTGGATGCAACATGCAGAGTATTTATGCAGCAAGAACTGCGCAAAAGGGGATGCAGCATGCAGAGCATTTATGGGGCAAGGAATGCGCACAAGCGTGCAACATGAAGATCATTAATGGGGCAAGGACTGCGCACAAGGGGATAAAGCTTGCAGATTGTTTACAGGGGCAAGGACTGCGCACAAGGGGATGCAACATGCAGAGTATTTGTGCGGCAAGGACTGCGCATAAGTAAATGCAACATGCAGAACATTTATGGGGCAAGGACTGCACACAAGGGGATGCAGCATGCAGAGTGTTTATGTGGGCAAGGACTGTGCACAAGGGGATGCAACATGCAGAGTATTTATGCGGCAAGGACTGCGCACAAAGGGATGCAACATGCAGAGTATTTATGCGGCAAGGACTGCGCACAAGTGGATGCAACATGCAGAGTGTTTATGTGGGCAAGGACTGCGCACAAGGGGATGCATCATGCAGAGTGTTTATGTGGGCAAGGGCTACGCCCAAGGGGATGCAGCACGCAGAGTGTTTATAGGGACAAGGACTGTGCACAAGTGGATGCAACATGAAGATCATTTATGGGGCAAGGACTGCGCACAAGTCGATGCAACATGCAGAGCATTTATGGGGCAAGGACTGCGCACAAGGGGATGCAGCATGCAGAGCATTGATGGGGCAAGGACTGCACACAAGGGGATACAGCTTGCAGAGTGTTTATGGGGGCAAGGACTGCGCACAAGTGGATGCAACATGCAGAGAATTTATGGGGCAAGGACTGCGCGCAAGGGGATACAGCTTGCAGAGTGTTTATAGGGGCAAGAACTGCACACAGGGGGATGCAGCATGCAGAGTGTTTATGCGGCAAGGACTGCGCACAAAGGGATGCAACATGCAGAGTATTTATGCGGCAAGGACTGCGCACAAGTGGATGCAACATGCAGAGTGTTTATGTGGGCAAGGACTGCGCACAAGGGGATGCATCATGCAGAGTGTTTATGTGGGCAAGGGCTACGCCCAAGGGGATGCAGCACGCAGAGTGTTTATAGGGACAAGGACTGCGCACAAGTGGATGCAACATGAAGATCATTTATGGGGCAAGGACTGCGCACAAGTGGATGCAACATGAAGATAATTTATGGGGCAAGGACTGCGCGCAAGGGGATACAGCTTGCAGAGTGTTTACACGGGCAAGGACTGCGCACAAGGGGATGCAACATGCAGAGTATTTATGCGGCAAGGACCACACAAGGGGATGCAACATGCAGAGTATTTATGCGGCAAGGACTGCGCACAAGTAAATGCAACATGCAGAACATTTATGGGGCAAGGACTGCGCACAAGGGGATGCAGCATGCAGAGTGTGTGTTTATGTGGGCAAGGGCTACGCACAAGGGGATGCAGCATGCAGAGTGTTTATAGGGACAAGGACTGCGCACAAGTGGATGCAACATGAAGATCGTTTATGGGGCAAGGACTGCGCACAAGTGGATGCAACATGAAGATAATTTATGGGGCAAGGACTGCGCGCAAGGGGATACAGCTTGCAGAGTGTTTATATGGGCAAGGACTGCACACAAGGGGGTGCAGCATGAAGATGATTTATGGGGGCAAGGACGGCACACAAGGGGATGCAACATGAAGATAATTTATGGGGCAAGGACTGCGCGCAAGGGGATACAGCTTGTAGAGTATTTATAGGGGCAAGGACTGCGCACAAGGGGATGCAACATGCAGAGTATTTATGCAGCAAGGACTGTGCACAAGTGGATGCAACATGCAGAGCATTTATGGGGCAAGGACTGCGTGCAAGGGGATACATCTTGCAGAGTATTTATGGGGCAAGGACTGCACGCAAGGGGATACAGCTTGCAGAGTGTTTATGGGGGCAAGGACTGCGCACAAGTGGATGCAACATGCAGAGAATTTATGGGGCAAGGACTGCGCGCAAGGGGATACAGCTTGCAGAGTGTTTATAGGGGCAAGAACTGCACACAGGGGATGCAACATGCAGAGTATTTATGCGGCAAGGACTGCACACAAGTGGATGCAACATGCAGAGAATTTATGCAGCAAGAACTGCGCAAAAGGGGATGCAGCATGCAGAGCATTTATGGGGCAAGGACTGCACACAAGGGGATACAGCTTGCAGAGTGTTTATGGGGGCAAGGAATGCGCACAAGGGTGGACATGAAGATCATTTATGGGGCAAGGACTGCGCGCAAGGGGATAAAGCTTGCAGATTGTTTACAGGGGCAAGGACAGCGCACAAGGGGTTGCAACATGCAGAGTATTTATGCGGCAAGGACCACACAAGGGGATGCAACATGCAGAGTATTTATGCGGCAAGGACTGCGCAAAAGTAAATGCAACATGCAGAACATTTATGGGGCAAGGACTGCGCACAAGGGGATGCAGCATGCAGAGTGTTTATAGGGACAAGGACTGCGCACAAGTGGATGCAACATGAAGATCATTTTTGGGGCAAGGACTGCGCACAAGTGGATGCAACATGAAGATAATTTATGGGGCAAGGACTGCGCGCAAGGGGATACAGCTTGCAGAATGTTTACAGGGGCAAGGACTGCGCACAAGGGGATACAGCTTGCAGAGCGTTTATGGGGCAAGGAATGCGCACAAGCGGGTGCAACTTGCAGAGTGTTTATAGGGACATGGGCTATGCACAAGTGGATGCAACATGCAGAGCATTTATGGGGGCAAGGGCGGCACACAAGGGGATGTAGCATGCAGAGTTTATGTGGGCAAGGACTGCGCACAAGGGGATGCAGCATGCAGAGCATTTATGGGGCAAGGACTGCGCACAAGTGGATGCAACATGAAGATCATTTATGGGGCAAGGACTGCGCACAAGGGGATGCAACATGAAGATAATTTCTGGGGCAAGGACTGCACACAAGGGGATGCACATTGAAGATAATTTATGGGGCAAGGACTGCGCGCAAGGGGATACAGCTTGCAGAGTGTTTATAGGGGCAAGGACTGCACACAGGGGATGCAACATGCAGAGTGTTTATGCGGCAAGGGCTGCGCACAAGGGGATGCAACATGAAGACCATTTATGGGGCAAGGACTGCACGCAAGGGGATACAGTTTGCAGAGTGTTTATGTGGGTACGGACTGCACACAAGGGGATGCAACATGCAGAGTATTTATGCGGCAAGGACTGTGCACAAGTGGTTGCAACATGCAGAGCATTTATGGGGCAAGGACTGCGCACAAGGGGATGCAGCATGCAGAGTATTTATGTGGGCAAGGACTGCGCACAAGGGGATGCAACATGAATATCATTTATTGGGGCAAGGACGGCACACAAGGGGATGCAACATGCAGAGTATTTATGCAGCAAGGACTGTGCACAAGTGGATGCAACATGCAGAGCATTTATGGGGCAAGGACTGCGTGCAAGGGGATACATCTTGCAGAGTATTTATGGGGCAAAAACTGCACACGGGATGCAACATGTAGAGTATTTATGCGGCAAGGACTGCGCACAAGTGGATGCAAGATGAAGATAGTTTATGGGGCAAGGACTGCGCACAAGATGATACAGCTTGCAGAGTGTTTATATGGGCAAGGACTGCGCACAAGGGGATGCAACATTCAGAGTATTGATGCGGCAAGGTCTGCACACAAGTGGATGCAACATCCAGAGTATTTATGCAGCAAGAACTGCGCAAAAGGGGATGCAGCATGCAGAGCATTTATGGGGCAAGGAATGCGCACAAGGGTGCAACATGAAGATCATTAATGGGGCAAGGACTGCGCGCAAGGGGATAAAGCTTGCAGATTGTTTACAAGGGCAAGGACTGCGCACAAGGGGATGCAACATGCAGAGTATTTTTGCGGCAAGGACCACACAAGGGGATGCAACATGCAGAGTATTTATGCGGCAAGGACTGCGCACAAAGGGATGCAACATGCAGAGTATTTATGCGGCAAGGACTGCGCACAAGTGGATGCAACATGCAGAGTGTTTATGTGGGCAAGGACTGCGCACAAGGGGATGCATCATGCAGAGTGTTTATGTGGGCAAGTGCTACGCCCAAGGGGATGCAGCACGCAGAGTGTTTATAGGGACAAGGACTGCGCACAAGTGGATGCAACATGAAGATCATTTATGGGGCAAGGACTGCGCACAAGTGGATGCAACATGAAGATAATTCATGGGGCAAGGACTGCGCGCAAGGGGATACAGCTTGCAGAGTGTTTACAGGGGCAAGGACTGCGCACAAGGGGATGCAACATGCAGAGTATTTATGCGGCAAGGACCACACAAGGGGATGCAACATGCAGAGTATTTATGCGGCAAGGACTGCACACAAGTAAATGCAACATGCAGAACATTTATGGGGCAAGGACTGCGCACAAGGGGATACAGCATGCAGAGTGTGTGTTTATGTAGGCAAGGGCTACGCACAAGGGGATGCAGCATGCAGAGTGTTTATACGGACAAGGACTGCGCACAAGTGGATGCAACATGAAGATCATTTATAGGGCAAGGACTGCGCACAAGTGGATGCAACATGAAGATAATTTATGGGGCAAGGACTGCGCGCAAGGGGATACAGCTTGCAGAGTGTTTATATGGGCAAGGACTGCGCACAAGGGGGTGCAGCATGAAGATGATTTATGGGGGCAAGGACGGCACACAAGGGGATGCAACATGAAGATAATTTATGGGGCAAGGACTGCGCGCAAGGGGATACAGCTTGCAGTGTATTTATAGGGGCAAGGACTGCGCACAAGGGGATGCAACATGCAGAGTATTTATGCAGCAAGGACTGTGCACAAGTGGATGCAACATGCAGAGCATTTATGGGGCAAGGACTGCGCACAAGGGGATGCAGCATGCAGAGCATTTATGGGGCAAGGACTGCACGCAAGGGGATACAGTTTGCAGAGTGTTTATGGGGGCAAGGACCGCGCACAAGTGGATGCAACATGCAGAGCATTTATGGGGCAAGGACTGCGCGCAAGGGGATACAGCTTGCAGAGTGTTTATAGGGGCAAGGACTGTGCACAAGGGGATGCAACATGCAGAGTATTTATGCGGCAAGGACTGCGCACAAAGGGATGCAACATGCAGAGTATTTATGCGGCAAGGACTGCGCACAAGTGGATGCAACATGCAGAGTGTTTATGTGGGCAAGGACTGCGCACAAGGGGATGCATCATGCAGAGTGTTTATGTGGGCAAGGACTGCGCAAAAGCGGATGCAGCATGCAGAGTATTTATGCGGCAAGGACTGTGCACAAGGGGATGCAGCATGAAGAGTTTTTATAGGGACATGCGCTATGCACAAGTGGATGCCACATGCAGAGCATTCATGGGGTAAGGACTGCGCACAAGGGGATGCAGCATGCAGAGTGTTTATAGGGACAAGGACTGCGCACAAGGGGATGCAATATGCAGAGCATTTATGGGGGCAAGGACGGCACACAAGGGGATGCAGCATGCAGAGTATTTATGTGGCAAGAACTGCGTACAAGGGGATGCAGCATGCAGAGCATTTATGGGGCAAGTACTGCGCACAAGGGGATTCAGCATGCAGAGCATTTATGGGGCAAGGACTGCACGCAAGGGGATACAGCTTGCAGAGTGTTTATGGGGGCAAGGACTGCGCACAAGTGGATGCAACATGCAGAGCATTTATGGGGCAAGGACTGCGCACAAGGGGATACAGCTTGCAGAGTGTTTATAGGGGCAAGAACTGCACACAGGGGATGCAACATGCAGAGTATTTATGCGGCAAGGACTGCGCACAAAGGAATGCAACATGCAGAGTATTTATGCGGCAAGGACTGCGCACAAGTGGATGCAACATGCAGAGTGTTTATGTGGGCAAGGACTGCGCACAAGGGGATGCATCATGCAGAGTGTTTATAGGGGCAAGGACTGCGCAAAAGCGGATGCAGCATGCAGAGTATTTATGCGGCAAGGACTGTGCACAAGGGGATGCAGCATGAAGAGTTTTTATAGGGACATGCGCTATGCACAAGTGGATGCCACATGCAGAGCATTCATGGGGTAAGGACTGCGCACAAGGGGATGCAGCATGCAGAGTGTTTATAGGGACAAGGACTGCGCACAAGGGGATACAGCTTGCAGAGTGTTTATAGGGACAAGGACTGCCCACAAGGAGATGCAACATGAAGATAATTTCAGGGGCAAGGACTGCACACAAGGGGATGCAACATGAAGATAATTTATGGGGCAAGGACTGCGCGCAAGGGGGTACAGCTCGCAGAGTGTTTATAGGGGCAAGGACTGCACACAGGGGATGCAACATGAAGATAATTTATGGGGCAAGGACTGCGCGCAAGGGGATACAGCTTGCAGAGTTTATAGGGGCAAGGATTGTGCACAAGGGGATGCAACATGTAGAGTATTTATGTTGCAAGGACTGCGCACAAGTGGATGCAACATGCAGAGTATTTATGCGGCAAGGACTGCTCACAAGGGGATGCAGCATGCAGAGTTCATAGGGGCAAGGTCTGTGCACAAGGGGATGCAACATGTAGAGTATTTATGTGGCAAGGACTGCGCACAAGTGGATGCAACATGCAGAGTATTTATGCGGCAAGAACTGCGCACAAGGGGATGCAGCATGCAGAGCATTTATGGGGCAAGGACTGCGCACAAGGGGATGCAGCATGCAGAGCATTTATGGGGCAAGGACTGCACGCAAGGGGATACAGCTTGCAGAGTGTTTATGGGGGCAAGGACTGCGCACAAGTGGATGCAACATGCAGAGCATTTATAGGGCAAGGACTGCGCGCAAGGGGATACAGCTTGCAGAGTGTTTATAGGGGCAAGAACTGCACACAGGAGATGCAACATGCAGAGTATTTTTGCGGCAAGGACTGCGCACAAGTGGATGCAACATGAAGATAATTTATGCAGCAAGAGCTGCGCACAAGGGGATGCAACATGCAGAGTATTGATGCGGCAAGGACTGCGCACAAGTGGATACAACATGTAGAGTATTTATGCAGCAAGAACTGCGCACAAGGGGATGCAGCATGCAGAGCATTTATGGGGCAAGGACTGCACGCAGGGGGATACAGCTTGCAAAGTGTTTATGGGGGCAAGGAATGCGCACAAGTGGGTGCAACATGCAGAGTGTTTATGTGGGCAAGGACTGCGCACAAGCGGATGCAGCATGCAGAGTGTTTATAGGGACATGGGCTATGCACAAGTGGATGCAACATGCAGAGCATTTATGGGGCAAGGGCGGCACACAAGGGGATGCAGCATGTAGAGTTTATGTGGGCAAGGACTGCGCACAAGGGGATGCAGCATGCAGAGTGTTTATGGGGGCAAGGACTGTGCACAAGTGGATGCCACATGCAGAGTATTTATGCGGCACGGACTGTGCACAAGGGGATGCAGCATGCAGAGTGTTTATAGGGACATGCGCTATGCAAAAGTGGATGCAACATGCAGAGCATTTATGGGGCAAGGACTGCGCACAAGGGGATGCAATATGCAGAGCATTAATGGGGGCAAGGACGCAACACAAGGGGATGCAACATGCAGAGTATTTATGTGGCAAGAACTGCGCACAAGGGGATGCAGCATGCAGAGCATTTATGGGGCAAGGACTGCGCACAAGGGGATGCAGCATGCAGAGCATTTATGGGGCAAGGACTGCACGCAAGGGGATACAGCTTGCAGAGTGTTTATGGGGCAAGGACTGCGCACAAGTGGATGCAACATGCAGAGCATTTATGGGGCAAGGACTGCGCACAAGGGGATACAGCTTGCAGAGTGTTTATAGGGGCAAGGACTGCCCACAAGGGGATGCAACATGAAGATAATTTCTGGGGCAAGGACTGCACACAAGGGGATGCAACATGAAGATAATTTATGGGGCAAGGACTGCGCGCAAGGGGATGCAGCTTGCTGAGTGTTTATAGGGGCAAGGACTGCGCACAAGGGGATGCAACATGCAGAGTATTGATGCGGGAAGGACTGCGCACAAGTGGATACAACATGCAGAGTATTTATGCAGCAAGAAATGCGCACAAGGGGATGCAGCATGCAGAGCATTTATGGGGCAAGGACTGCACGCAAGGGGATACAGCTTGCAGAGTGTTTATGCGGGCAAGGAATGCGCACAAGTGGGTGAAACATGCAGAGTGTTTATGTGGGCAAGGACTGCGCACAAGCGGATGCAGCATGCAGAGTGTTTATAGGGACATGGGCTATGCACAAGTGGATGCAACATGCAGAGCATTTATGGGGCAAGGGCGGCACACAAGGGGATGCAGCATGCAGAGTTTATGTGGGCAAAGACTGCGCACAAGGGGATGCAGCATGCAGAGTGTTTATGGGGGCAAGGACTGCGCACAAGTGGATGCCACATGCAGAGTATTTATGCGGCAAGGACTGTGCACAAGGGGATGCAGCATGCAGAGTGTTTATAGGGACATGCGCTACGCACAAGTGGATGCAACATGCAGAGCATTTATGGGGCAAGGACTGCGCACAAGGGGATGCAATATGCAGAGCATTAATGGGGGCAAGGATGGCACACAAGGGGATGCAGCATGCATAGTATTTATGTGGCAAGAACTGCGCACAAGGGGATGCAGCATGCAGAGCATTTATGGGGCAAGGACTGCGAACAAGGGGATGCAGCATGCAGAGCATTTATGGGGCAAGGACTGCACGCAAGGGGATACAGCTTGCAGAGTGTTTATGGGTGCAAGAACTGCGCACAAGTGGATGCAACATGCAGAGCATTTATGGGGCAAGAACTGCGCACAAGTGGATGCAGCTTGCAGAGTGTTTATAGGGGCAAGGACTGCCCACAAGGGGATGCAACATGAAGATAATTTCTGGGGCAAGGACTGCACACAAGGGGATGCAACATGAAGATAATTTATGGGGCAAGGACTGCGCGCAAGGGGATACAGCTTGCTGAGTGTTTATAGGGGCAAGGACTGTGCACAAGGGGATGCAACATGCAGAGTATTGATGCGGCAAGGACTGTGCACAAGTGGATACAACATGCAGAGTATTTATGTTGTAAGAACTGCGCACAAGGGGATGCAGCATGCGGAGCATTTATGGGGCAAGGACTGCACGCAAGGGGATACAGCTTGCAGAGGGTTTATGGGGGGACGGAATGTGCACAAGTGGGTGCAACATGCAGAGTGTTTATGGGGGCAAGGACTGCGCACAAGTGGATGCAACATGCAGAGCATTTATGGGACAAGGACTGCGCGCAAGGGGATACAGCTTGCAGAGTGTTTATAGGGGCAAGAACTGCACACAGGGGATGCAACATGCAGAGTATTTTTGCGGCAAGGACTGCACACAAGTGGATGCAACATGAAGATAATTTATGGGGCAAGGACTGCGCGCAAGGGGATACAGCTTGCAGAGTGTTTATAGGGGCAAGGACTGCGCACAAGGGGATGCAACATGCAGAGTATTGATGCGGCAAGGACTGCGCACAAGTGGATGCAACATGCAGAGTATTTATGCAGCAAGAACTGCGCACAAGGGGATACAGCTTGCAGAGTGTTTATAGGGGCAAGGACTGTGCACAATGGGGATGCAACATGCAGAGTATTTATGCGGCAAGAACTGCGCACAAGGGAATGCAGCATGCAGAGCATTTATGGGGCAAGGACTGCGCACAAGGGGATGCAGCATGCAGAGCATTTATGGGGCAAGGACTGCATGCAAGGGGATACAGCTTGCAGAGTGTTTATGGGGGCAAGGACTGCGCACAAGTGGATGCAACATGCAGAGCATTTATGGGGCAAGGACTGCGGGCAAGGGGATACAGCTTGCAGAGTGTTTATAGGGGCAAGAACTGCACACAGGGGATGCAACGTGCAGAGTATTTATGCGGCAAGGACTGCACACAAGTGGATGCAACATGAAGATAATTTATGGGGCAAGGACTGCGCGCAAGGGGATACAGCTTGCAGAGTGTTTAGAGGGGCAAGGACTGCGCACAAGGGGATGCAACATGCAGAGTATTGATGCGGCAAGGACTGCGCACAAGTGGATGCAACATGCAGAGTATTTATGCAGCAAGAACTGCGCACAAGGGGATACAGCTTGCAGAGTGTTTATAGGGGCAAGGACTGTGCACAATGGGGATGCAACATGCAGAGTATTTATGCGGCAAGAACTGCGCACAAGGGAATGCAGCATGCAGAGCATTTATGGGGCAAGGACTGCGCACAAGGGGATGCAGCATGCAGAGCATTTATGGGGCAAGGACTGCATGCAAGGGGATACAGCTTGCAGAGTGTTTATGGGGGCAAGGACTGCGCACAAGTGGATGCAACATGCAGAGCATTTATGGGGCAAGGACTGCGGGCAAGGGGATACAGCTTGCAGAGTGTTTATAGGGGCAAGAACTGCACACAGGGGATGCAACGTGCAGAGTATTTATGCGGCAAGGACTGCACACAAGTGGATGCAACATGAAGATAATTTATGGGGCAAGGACTGCGCGCAAGGGGATACAGCTTGCAGAGTGTTTAGAGGGGCAAGGACTGCGCACAAGGGGATGCAACATGCAGAGTATTGATGCGGCAAGGACTGCGCACAAGTGGATACAACATGCAGAGTATTTATGTAGAAAGAACTGCGCACAAGTGGATGCAACATGAAGATCATTTATGGGGCAAGGACTGCCCGCGAGGGGGTAAAGCTTGTAGATTGTTTAGAGGGGCAAGGACTGCGCACAAGGGGATGCAACATGCAGAGTATTTATGCGGCAAGGACTGCCCACAAGTGGATGCAACATGCAGAGCATTTATGGGGCAAGGACTGCACACAAGGGGATGCAGCATGCAGAGTGTTTATGTGGGCAAGGACTGCGCACAAGGGGATGCAACATGCAGAGTATTTATGCGGCAAGGACTGCGCACAAGTGGATGCAACATGCAGAGTGTTTATGTTGGCAAGGACTGCGCAGAAGGGGATATATCATGCAGAGTGTTTATGTGGGCAAGGGCTACGCACAAGGGGATGCAGCATGCAGAGTGTTTATAGGGACAAGGACTGCGCACAAGGGGATGCAACATCAAGATCATTTATGGGGCAAGGACTGCGCGCAAGGGGATGCAACATGCAGAGTGTTAATGTGGGCAAGGACTGCGCACAAGCGGATGCAGCATGCAGAGTGTTTATAGGGTCATGGGCTATGCACAAGTGGATGCATCATGCAGAGCATTTATGGGGGCAAGGGCGGCACACAAGGGGATGCAGCATGCAGAGTTTATGTGGGCAAGGACTGCACACAAGGGGATGCAGCATGCAGAGTATTTATGGGGGCAAGGACTGCGCACAAGGGGATGCAACATGCAGATTATTTATGCGGCAAGGACTGTGCACAAGGGGATGCAGCATGCAGAGTGTTTATAGGGACATGCGCTATGCACAAGTGGATGCAACATGCAGAGCATTTATGGGGCAAGGACTGCGCAAAAGGTGATGCAGCATGCAGAGTGTTTATAGGGACAAGGACGCCGCACAAGGGGATGCAATATGCAGAGCATTTATGGGGGCAAGGACGGCACACAAGGGGATGCAGCATGCAGAGTATTTATGCGGCAAGGACTGCGCGCAAGGGTATGCAACATGCAGAGAGTTATGTGGGCAAGGACTGCGCACAAGCGGATGCAGCTTGCAGAGTGTTTATAGGGACATGGGCTATGCACAAGTGGATGCAACATGCAGAGCATTTATGGGGGCAAGGGCGGCACACAAGGGGTGCAGCATGCAGAGTGCAACATGCAGAGTATTTATATGGCAAGGACTGCGCACAGGTGGATGCAGCATGCAGAGTGTTTAAAGGGGCAAGGACTGCGCACAAGTGGATGCAACATGAAGATAATTCATGGGGCAAGGACTGCGCACAAGGGGATGCAACATGACGATAGTTTCTGGGGCAAGCACTGCCCACAAGGGGATGCAACATGAAGATAATTTCTGGGGCAAGGACTGCACACAAGGGGAGGCAAAATGAAGATAATTTATGGGGCAAGGACTGCGCACATGGGGATGCAACATGCAGAGCATTTATGGGGCAAGGACTGCGCGCAAGTGGATGCAACATGCAGAGCATTTATGGGGCAAGGACTGCACGCAAGGGGATACAGCTTGCAGAGTGTTTATAGGGGCAAGAACTGCACACAGGGGATGCAACATGCAGAGTATTTATGCGGCAAGGACTGCGCACAAGTGGATGCAACATGCAGAGCATTTATGGGGCAAGGACTGCGCGCAAGGGGATACAGCTTGCCGAGTGTTTATAGGGGCAAGGACTGTGCACAAGGGGATGCAACATGCAGAGTATTTATGCGGCAAGAACTGCGCACAAGGGGATGCAGCATGCAGAGCATTTATGGGGCAAGGATTGCCCACAAGGGGATGCAACATGAAGATAATTTCTGGGGCAAGGACTGCGCACAAGGCGATGCAACATGCAGAGTATTTATGTGGCAAGGACTGCGCACAAGTGGATGCAACATGCAGAGTATTTATGTGGCAAGAACTGCGCACAAGGGGATGCAGCATGCAGAGCATTTATGGGGCAAGGACTGCGCATAAGGGGATGCAGCATGCAGAGTATTTATGGGGCAAGGACTGCACACAAGGGGATACAGCTTGCAGAGTGTTTATGGGGGCAAGGACTGCGCACAAGTGGATGCAACATGCAGAGCATTTATGGGGCAAGGACTGCGCGCAAGGGGATACAGCTTGCAGAGTGTTTATAGGGGCAAGAACTGCACACATGGGATGCAACATGCAGAGTATTTTTGCGGCAAGGACTGCACACAAGTGGATGCAACATGAAGATAATTTATGGGGCAAGGACTGCGCGCAAGGGGATACAGCTTGCAGAGTGTTTATAGGGGCAAGGACTGCACACAAGTGGATACAACATGCAGAGTATTTATGCAGCAAGAACTGCGCACAAGGGGATGCAGCATGCAGAGCATTTATGGGGCAAGGACTGCACGCAAGGGGATACAGCTTGCAGAGTGTTTATGGCCGCAAGGAATGCGCACAAGTGGGTGAAACATGCAGAGTGTTTATGTGGGCAAGGACTGCGCACAAGCGGATGCAGCATGCACAGTGTTTATAGGGACATGGGCTATGCAAAAGTGGATGCAACATGCAGAGCATTTATGGGGCAAGGGCGGCACACAAGGGGATGCAGCATGCAGAGTTTATGTGGGCAAAGACTGCGCACAAGGGGATGCAGCTTGCAGAGTGTTTATGGGGGCAAGGACTGCGCACAAGTTGATGCCACATGCAGAGTATTTATGCGGCAAGGACTGTGCACAAGGGGATGCAGCATGCAGAGTGTTTATAGGGACATGCGCTACGCACAAGTGGATGCAACATGCAGAGCATTTATGGGGCAAGGACTGCGCACAAGGGGATGCAATATGCAGAGCATTAATGGGGGCAAGGATGGCACACAAGGGGATGCAGCATGCAGAGTATTTATGTGGCAAGAACTGCGCACAAGGGGATGCAGCATGCAGAGCATTTATGGGGCAAGGACTGCGCACAAGGGGATGCAGCATGCAGAGCATTTATGGGGCAAGGACTGCACGCAAGGGGATACAGCTTGCAGAGTGTTTATGGGGGCAAGGACTGCGCACAAGTGGATGCAACATGCAGAGCATTTATGGGGCAAGGACTGCGCACAAAGGGATACAACTTGCAGAGTGTTTATAGGGGCAAGGACTGCCCACAAGGGGATGCAACATGAAGATAATTTCTGGGGCAAGGACTGCACACAAGGGGATGCAACATGAAGATAATTTATGGGGCAAGGACTGCGCGCAAGGGGATACAGCTTGCTGAGTGTTTATAGGGGCAAGGACTGCGCACAAGGGGATGCAACATGCAGAGTATTGATGCGGAAAGGACTGCGCACAAGGGGATGCAGCATGCAGAGCATTTATGGGGCAAGGACTGCACGCAAGGGGATACAGCTTGCAGAGTGTTTATGGGGGCAAGGAATACGCACAAGTGGGTGAAACATGCAGACTGTTTATGTGGGCAAGGACTGCGCACAAGCGGATGCAGCATGCAGAGTGTTTATAGGGACATGGGCTATGCACAAGTGGATGCAACATGCAGAGCATTTATGGGGCAAGGGCGGCACACAAGGGGATGCAGCATGCAGAGTTTATGTGGGCAAATACTGCGCACAAGGGGATGCAGCATGCAAAGTGTTTATGGGGGCAAGGACTGCGCACAAGTGGAGGCCACATGCAGAGTATTTATGCGGCAAGGACTGTGCACAAGGGGATGCAGCATGCAGAGTGTTTATAGGGACATGCGCTACGCACAAGTGGATGCAACATGCAGAGCATTTATGGGGCAAGGACTGCGCACAAGGGGATGCAATATGCAGAGCATTAATGGGGGCAAGGATGGCACACAAGGGGATGCAGCATGCAGAGTATTTATGGGGCAAGGACTGCGCACAAGGGGATGCAGCATGCAGAGCATTTATGGGGCAAGGACTGCACACAAGTGGATGCAACATGCAGAGCATTTATGGGGCAAGGACTGCACACAAGTGGATGCAACATGCAGAGCATTTATGGGGCAAGGACTGCACCAAGGGGATACAGCTTGCAGAGTGTTTATGGGGGCAAGAACTGCGCACAAGTGGATGCAACATGCAGAGCATTTATGGGGCAAGAACTGCGCACAAGGGGATGCAGCTTGCAGAGTGTTTATAGGGGCAAGGACTGCCCACAAGGGGATGCAACATGAAGATAATTTCTGGGGCAAGGACTGCACACAAGGGGATGCAACATGAAGATAATTTATGGGGCAAGGACTGCGCGCAAGGGGATACAGCTTGCTGAGTGTTTATAGGGGCAAGGACTGCGCACAAGGGGATGCAACATGCAGAGTATTGATGCGGCAAGGACTGTGCACAAGTGGATACAACATGCAGAGTATTTATGTAGCAAGAACTGCGCACAAGGGGATGCAGCATGCAGAGCATTTATGGGGCAAGGACTGCACGCAAGGGGATACAGATTGCAGAGGGTTTATGGGGGCACGGAATGTGCACAAGTGGGTGCAACATGCAGAGTGTTCATGGGGCAAGGACTGCGCACAAGTGGATGCAACATGCAGAGCATTTATGGGGCAAGGACTGCGCGCAAGGGGATACAGCTTGCAGAGTGTTTATAGGGGCAAGAACTGCTAACAGGGGATGCAACATGCAGAGTATTTTTGCGGCAAGGACTGCACACAAGTGGATGCAACATGAAGATAATTTATGGGGCAAGGACTGCGCGCAAGGGGATACAGCTTGCAGAGTGTTTATAGGGGCAAGGACTGCGCACAAGGGGATGCAACATGCAGAGTATTGATGCGGCAAGGACTGCGCACAAGTGGATGCAACATGCAGAGTATTTATGCAGCAAGAACTGCGCACAAGGGGATACAGCTTGCAGAGTGTTTATAGGGGCAAGGACTGTGCACAATGGGGATGCAACATGCAGAGTATTTATGCGGCAAGAACTGCGCACAAGGGAATGCAGCATGCAGAGCATTTATGGGGCAAGGACTGCGCACAAGGGGATGCAGCATGCAGAGCATTTATGGGGCAAGGACTGCATGCAAGGGGATACAGCTTGCAAAGTGTTTATGGGGGCAAGGACTGCGCACAAGTGGATGCAACATGCAGAGCATTTATGGGGCAAGGACTGCGGGCAAGGGGATACAGCTTGCAGAGTGTTTATAGGGGCAAGAACTGCACACAGGGGATGCAACGTGCCGAGTATTTATGCGGCAAGGACTGCACACAAGTGGATGCAACATGAAGATAATTTATGGGGCAAGGACTGCGCGCAAGGGGATACAGCTTGCAGAGTGTTTAGAGGGGCAAGGACTGCGCACAAGGGGATGCAACATGCAGAGTATTGATGCGGCAAGGACTGCGCACAAGTGGATACAACATGCAGAGTATTTATGTAGAAAGAACTGCGCACAAGTGGATGCAACATCAAGATCATTTATGGGGCAAGGACTGCCCGCGAGGGGGTAAAGCTTGCAGATTGTTTAGAGGGGCAAGGACTGCGCACAAGGGGATGCAACATGCAGAGTATTTATGCGGCAAGGACTGCCCACAAGTGGATGCAACATGCAGAGCATTTATGGGGCAAGGACTGCACACAAGGGGATGCAGCATGCAGAGTGTTTATGTGGGCAAGGACTGCGCACAAGGGGATGCAACATGCAGAGTATTTATGCGGCAAGGACTGCGCACAAGTGGATGCAACATGCAGAGTGTTTATGTTGGCAAGGACTGCGCAGAAGGGGATATATCATGCAGAGTGTTTATGTGGGCAAGGGCTACGCACAAGGGGATGCAGCATGCAGAGTGTTTATAGGGACAAGGACTGCGCACAAGGGGATGCAACATCAAGATCATTTATGGGGCAAGGACTGTGCGCAAGGGGATGCAACATGCAGAGTGTTTATGTGGGCAAGGACTGCGCACAAGCGGATGCAGCATGCAGAGTGTTTATAGGGTCATGGGCTATGCACAAGTGGATGCATCATGCAGAGCATTTATGGGGCAAGGGCGGCACACAAGGGGATGCAGCATGCAGAGTTTATGTGGGCAAGGACTGCACACAAGGGGATGCAGCATGCAGAGTGTTTATGGGGCAAGGACTGCGCACAAGGGGATGCAACATGCAGATTATTTTTGCGGCAAGGACTGTGCACAAGGGGATGCAGCATGCAGAGTGTTTATAGGGACATGCGCTATGCACAAGTGGATGCAACATGCAGAGCATTTATGGGGCAAGGACTGCGCAAAAGGTGATGCAGCATGCAGAGTGTTTATAGGGACAAGGACGCCGCACAAGGGGATGCAATATGCAGAGCATTTATGGGGGCAAGGACGGCACACAAGGGGATGCAGCATGCAGAGTATTTATTCGGCAAGGACTGCGCGCAAGGGTATGCAACATGCAGAGAGTTTATGTGGGCAAGGACTGCGCACAAGCGGATGCAGCTTGCAGAGTGTTTATAGGGACATGGGCTATGCACAAGTGGATGCAACATGCAGAGCATTTATGGGGGCAAGGGCGGCACACAAGGGGTGCAGCATGCAGAGTGCAACATGCAGAGTATTTATGTGGCAAGGACTGCGCACAGGTGGATGCAGCATGCAGAGTGTTTAAAGGGGCAAGGACTGCGCACAAGTGGATGCAACATGAAGATAATTCATGGGCCAAGGACTGCGCACAAGGGGATGCAACATGACGATAGTTTCTGGGGCAAGGACTGCCCACAAGGGGATGCATCATGAAGATAATTTCTGGGGCAAGGACTGCACACAAGGGGAGGCAAAATGAAGATAATTTATGGGGCAAGGACTGCGCACATGGGGATGCAACATGCAGAGCATTTATGGGGCAAGGACTGCGCGCAAGTGGATGCAACATGCAGAGCATTTATGGGGCAAGGACTGCACGCAAGGGGATACAGCTTGCAGAGTGTTTATAGGGGCAAGAACTGCACACAGGGGATGCAACATGCAGAGTATTTATGCGGCAAGGACTGCGCACAAGTGGATGCAACATGCAGAGCATTTATGGGGCAAGGACTGCGCGCAAGGGGATACAGCTTGCAGAGTGTTTATAGGGGCAAGGACTGTGCACAAGGGGATGCAACATGCAGAGTATTTATGCGGCAAGAACTGCGCACAAAGGGATGCAGCATGCAGAGCATTTATGGGGCAAGGATTGCCCTCAAGGGGATGCAACATGAAGATAATTTCTGGGGCAAGGACTGCACACAAGGGGATGCAACATGAAGATAATTTATGGGGCAAGGACTGCGCGCAAGGGGATACAGCTTGCTGAGTGTTTATAGGGGCAAGGACTGCGCACAATGGGATGCAACATGCACAGTATTGATGCGGCAGGGACTGCGCACAAGTGGATACAACATGCAGAGTATTTATGCAGCAAGAACTGCGCACAAGGGGATGCAGCATGCAGAGCATTTATGGGGCCAGGACTGCACGCAAGGGGATACAGCTTGCAGAGTGTTTATGGGGGCAAGGAATGCGCACAAGTGGGTGCAACATGCAGAGTGTTTATGTGGGCAAGGACTGCGCAAAAGCGGATGCAGCATGCAGAGTATTTATGCGGCAAGGACTGTGCACAAGGGGATGCAGAATGCAGAGTTTTTATAGGGACATGCGCTATGCACAAGTGGATGCCACATGCAGAGCATTCATGGGGTAAGGACTGCGCACAAGGGGATGCAGCATGCAGAGCATTTATGGGGGCAAGGACGGCACACAAGGGGATGCAGCATGCAGAGTATTTATGTGGCAAGAACTGCGCACAAGGGGATGCAGCATGCAGAGCATTTATGGGGCAAGTACTGCGCACAAGGGGATTCAGCATGCAGAGCATTTATGGGGCAAGGACTGCACGCAAGGGGATACAGCTTGCAGAGTGTTTATGGGGGCAAGGACTGCGCACAAGTGGATGCAACATGCAGAGCATTTATGGGGTAAGGACTGCGCACAAGGGGATACAGCTTGCAGAGTGTTTATAGGGGCAAGGACTGCCCACAAGGAGATGCAACATGAAGATAATTTATGGGGCAATGACTGCGCGCAAGGGGATACAGCTTGCTGAGTGTTTATAGGGGCAAGGACTGCGCACAAGGGGATGCAACATGCAGAGTATTTATGCGGCAAGGACTGCACACAAGTGGATGCAACATGCAGAGCATTTATGGGGCAAGGACTGCGCACAAGGGGATACAGCTTGCAGAGTGTTTATAGGGGCAAGGACTGCCCACAGGGGATGCAACATGAAGATAATTTATGGGGCAAGGACTGCGCGCAAGGGGGTACAGCTCGCAGAGTGTTTATAGGGGCAAGGACTGCACACAGGGGATGCAACATGAAGATAATTTATGGGGCAATGACTGCGCGCAAGGGGATACAGCTTGCAGAGTTTATAGGGGCAAGGATTGTGCACAAGGGGATGCAACATGTAGAGTATTTATGTTGCAAGGACTGCGCACAAGTGGATGCAACATGCAGAGTATTTATGCGGCAAGGACTGCGCACAAGGGGATGCAGCATGCAGAGTTTATAGGGGCAAGGTCTGTGCACAAGGGGATGCAACATGTAGAGTATTTATGTGGCAAGGACTGCGCACAAGTGGATGCAACATGCAGAGTATTTATGCGGCAAGAACTGCGCACAAGGGGATGCAGCATGCAGAGCATTTATGGGGCAAGGACTGTGCACAAGGGGATGCAGCATGCAGAGCATTTATGGGGCAAGGACTGCACGCAAGGGGATACATCTTGCAGAGTGTTTATGGGGGCAAGGACTGCGCACAAGTGGATGCAACATGCAGAGCATTTATGGGGCAAGGAATGCGCGCAAGGGGATACAGCTTGCAGAGTGTTTATAGGGGCAAGAACTGCACACAGGAGATGCAACATGCAGAGTATTTTTGCGGCAAGGGCTGCGCACAAGTGGATGCAACATGAAGATAATTTATGGGGCAAGGACGGCGCGCAAGGGGATACAGCTTGCAGAGTGTTTATAGGGGCAAGGACTGCGCACAAGGGGATGCAACATGCAGAGTATTGACGCGGCAAGGACTGCGCACAAGTGGATACAACATGCAGAGTATTTATGCAGCAAGAACTGCGCACAAGGGGATGCAGCATGCAGAGCATTTATGGGGCAAGGACTGCACGCAGGGGGATACAGCTTGCAGAGTGTTTATGTGGGCAAGGACTGCGCACAAGCGGATGCAGCATGCAGAGTGTTTATAGGGACATGGTCTATGCACAAGTGGATGCAACATGCAGAGCATTTATGGGGCAAGGACTGCGCACAAGGGGATGCAGCATGCAGAGTGTTTATGGGGGCAAGGAATGTGCACAAGTGGATGCCACATGCAGAGTATTTATGCGGCACAGACTGTGCACAAGGGGATGCAGCATGCAGAGTGTTTATAGGGACATGCGCTACGCACAAGTGGATGCAACATGCAGAGCATTTATGGGGCAAGGACTGCGCACAAGGGGATGCAATATGCAGAGCATTAATGGGGGCAAGGGCGGCACACAAGGGGATGCAACATGCAGAGTATTTATGTGGCAAGAACTGCGCACAAGGGGATGCAGCATGCAGAGCATTTATGGGGCAAGGACTGCGCACAAGGGGATGCAGCATGCAGAGCATTTATGGGGCAAGGACTGCACGCAAGGGAATACAGCTTGCAGAGTGTTTATGGGGGCAAGGACTGCGCACAAGTGGATGCAACATGCAGAGCATTTATGGGGCAAGGACTGCGCACAAGGGGATACAGCTTGCAGAGTGTTTATAGGGGCAAGGACTGCCCACAAGGGGATGCAACATGAAGATAATTTCTGGGGCAAGGACTGCACACAAGGGGATGCAACATGAAGACAATTTATGTGGCAAGGACTGTGCACAAGTGGATGCAACATGCAGAGCATTTATGGGGCAAGGACTGCGCACAAGGGGATACAGCTCGCAGAGTGTTTATAGGGGCAAGGACTGCGCACAAGTGAATGCAACATGCAGAGCATTTATGGGGCAAGGACTGCGCGCAAGGGGATACAGCTTGCAGAGTGTTTATAGGGGCAAGAACTGCACACAGGGGATGCAACATGTAGAGTATTTTTGCGGAAAGGACTGCGCACAAGTGGATGCAACATGAAGATAATTTATGGGGCAAGGACTGCGCGCAAGGGGATACAGCTTGCAAAGTGTTTATAGGGGCAAGGACTGCGCACAAGGCGATGCAACATGCAGAGTATTTATGTGGCAAGGACTGCGCACAAGTGGATGCAACATGCAGAGTATTTATGCGGCAAGAACTGCGCACAAGGGGATGCAGCATGCAGAGCATTTATGGGGCAAGGACTGCGCATAAGGGGATGCAGCATGCAGAGTATTTATGGGGCAAGGACTGCACACAAGGGGATACAGCTTGAAGAGTGTTTATGGGGGCAAGGACTGCGCACAAGTGGATGCAACATGCAGAGCATTTATGGGGCAAGGACTGCGCGCAAGGGGATACAGCTTGCAGAGTGTTTATAGGGGCAAGAACTGCACACAGGGGATGCAACATGCAGAGTATTGATGCGGCAAGGACTGCGCACAAGTGGATGCAACATGAAGATAATTTATGGGGCAAGGACTGCGCGCAAGGGGATACAGCTTGCAGAGTGTTTATAGGGGCAAGGACTGCGCACAAGGGGATGCAACATGCAGAGTATTGATGCGGCAAGGACTGCGCACAAGTGGATACAACGTGCAGAGTATTTATGCAGCAAGAACTGCGCACAAGGGGATGCAGCATGCAGAGCATTTATGGGGCAAGGACTGCATGCAAGGGGATACAGCTTGCAGAGTGTTTATGCGGGCAAGGAATGCGCACAAGTGGGTGAAACATGCAGAGTGTTTATGTGGGCAAGGACTGCGCACAAGCGGATGCAGCATGCAGAGTGTTTATAGGGACATGGGCTATGCACAAGTGGATGCAACATGCAGAGCATTTATGGGGCAAGGGCGGCACACAAGGGGATGCAGCATGCAGAGTTTATGTGGGCAAAGACTGCGCACAAGGGGATGCAGCTTGCAGAGTGTTTATGGGGGCAAGGACTGCGCACAAGTGGATGCCACATGCAGAGTATTTATGCGGCAAGGACTGTGCACAAGGGGATGCATCATGCAGAGTGTTTATAGGGACATGCGCTACGCACAAGTGGATGCAACATGCAGAGCATTTATGGGGCAAGGACTGCGCACAAGTGGATGCAATATGCAGAGCATTAATGGGGCAAGGATGGCACACAAGGGGATGCAGCATGCAGAGTATTTATGTGGCAAGAACTGCGCACAAGGGGATGCAGCATGCAGAGCATTTATGGGGCAAGGACTGCGCACAAGGGGATGCAGCATGCAGAGCATTTATGGGGCAAGGACTGCACGCAAGGGGATACAGCTTGCAGAGTGTTTATGGGGGCAAGGACTGCGCACAAGTGGATGCAACATGCAGAGCATTTATGGGGCAAGGACTGCGCACAAAGGGATACAGCTTGCAGAGTGTTTATAGGGCCAAGGACTGCCCACAAGGGGATGCAACATGAAGATAATTTCTGGGGCAAGGACTGCACACAAGGGGATGCAACATGAAGATAATTTATGGGGCAACGACTCCGCGCAAGGGGATACAGCTTGCTGAGTGTTTATAGGGGCAAGGACTGCGCACAAGGGGATGCAACATGCAGAGTATTGATGCGGCAAGGACTGCGCACAAGTGGATACAACATGCAGAGTATTTATGCAGCAAGAACTGCGCACAAGGGGATGCAGCATGCAGAGCATTTATGGGGCAAGGACTGCACGCAAGGGGATACAGCTTGCAGAGTGTTTATGGGGGCAAGGAATGCGCACAAGTGGGTGAAACATGCAGAGTGTTTATGTGGGCAAGGACTGCGCACAAGCGGATGCAGCATGCAGAGTGTTTATAGGGACATGGGCTATGCACAAGTGGATGCAACATGCAGAGCATTTATGGGGCAAGGGCGGCACACAAGGGGAGGCAGCATGCAGAGTTTATGTGGGCAAGGACTGCGCACAAGGGGATGCAGCATGCAGAGTGTTTATGGGGGCAAGGACTGCGCACAAGTGGATGCCACATGCAGAGTATTTATGCGGCAAGGACTGTGCACAAGGGGATGCAGCATGCAGAGTGTTTATAGGGACATGCGCTACGCACAAGTGGATGCAACATGCAGAGCATTTATGGGGCAAGGACTGCGCATAAGGGGATGCCATATGCAGAGCATTAATGGGGGCAAGGATGGCACACAAGGGGATGCAGCATGCAGAGTATTTATGTGGCAAGAACTGCGCACAAGGGGATGCAGCATGCAGAGCATTCATGGGGCAAGGACTGCGCACAAGGGGATGCAGCATGCAGAGCATTTATGGGGCAAGGACTGCACGCAAGGGGATACAGTTTACAGAGTGTTTATGGGGGCAAGGACTGCGCACAAGTGGATGCAACATGCAGAGCATTTATGGGGCAAGGACTGCGCACAAAGGGATACAGCTTGCAGAGTGTTTATAGGGGCAAGGACTGCCCACAAGGGGATGCAACATGAAGATAATTTCTGGGGCAAGGACTGCACACAAGGGGATGCAACATGAAGATAATTTATGGGGCAAGGACTGCGCGCAAGGGGATACAGCTTGCTGAGTGTTTATAGGGGCAAGGACTGCGCACAAGGGGATGCAACATGCAGAGTATTGATGCGGCAAGGACTGTGCACAAGTGGATACAACATGCAGAGTATTTATGTAGCAAGAACTGCGCACAAGGGGATGCAGCATGCAGAGCATTTATGGGGCAAGGACTGCACGCAAGGGGATACAGCTTGCAGAGGGTTTATGGGGCAAGGAATGTGCACAAGTGGGTGCACCATGCAGAGTGTTTATGGGGGCAAGGACTGCGCACAAGTGGATGCAACATGCAGAGCATTTATGGGGCAAGGACTGCACGCAAGGGGATACAGCTTGCAGAGTGTTTATAGGGGCAAGAACTGCACACAGGGGATGCAACATGCAGAGTATTTTTGCGGCAAGGACTGCACACAAGTGGATGCACCATGAAGATAATTTATGGGGCAAGGACTGCGCGCAAGGGGATACAGCTTGCAGAGTGTTTATAGGGGCAAGGACTGCGCACAAGGGGATGCAACATGCAGAGTATTGATGCGGCAAGGACTGCGCACAAGTGGATACAACATGCAGAGTATTTATGCAGCAAAAACTGCGCACAAGGGGATGCAGCATGCCGAGCATTTATGGGGCAAGGACTGCACGCAAGGGGATACAGCTTGCAGAGTGTTTATGGGGGCAAGGAATGCGCACAAGTGGGTGAAAAATGCAGAGTGTTTATGTGGCCAAGGACTGCGCACAAGCGGATGCAGCATGCAGAGTGTTTATTGGGACATGGGCTATGCACAAGTGGATGCAACATGCAGAGCATTTATGGGGCAAGGGCGGCACACAAGGGGATGCAGCATGCAGAGTTTATGTGGGCAAGGACTGTGCACAAGGGGATGCAGCATGCAGAGTGTTTATGGGGGCAAGGACTGCGCACAAGTGGATGCCACATGCAGAGTATTTATGCGGCAAGGACTGTGCACAAGGGGATGCAGCATGCAGGGTGTTTATAGGGACATGCGCTACGCACAAGTGGATGCAACATGCAGAGCATTTATGGGGCAAGGACTGCGCACAGGGGATGCAACATGAAGATAATTTATGGGGCAAGGACTGCACACAAGGGGATGCAACATGAAGATAATTTATGGGGCAAGGACTGCGCGCAAGGGGATACAGCTTGCTGAGTGTTTATAGGGGCAAGGACTGCGCACAAGGGGATGCAACATGCAGAGTATTGATGCGGCAAGGACTGTGCACAAGTGGATACAACATGCAGAGTATTTATGTAGCAAGAACTGCGCACAAGGGGATGCAGCATGCAGAGCATTTATGGGGCAAGGACTGCACGCAAGGGGATACAGCTTGCAGAGGGTTTATGGGGCAAGGAATGTGCACAAGTGGGTGCACCATGCAGAGTGTTTATGGGGGCAAGGACTGCGCACAAGTGGATGCAACATGCAGAGCATTTATGGGGCAAGGACTGCGCGCAAGGGGATACAGCTTGCAGAGTGTTTATAGGGGCAAGAACTGCACACAGGGGATGCAACATGCAGAGTATTTTTGCGGCAAGGACTGCACACAAGTGGATGCAACATGAAGATAATTTATGGGGCAAGGACTGCGCGCAAGGTGATACAGCTTGCAGAGTGTTTATAGGGGCAAGGACTGCGCACAAGGGGATGCAACATGCAGAGTATTGATGCGGCAAGGACTGCGCACAAGTGGATACAACATGCAG
This sequence comes from Ambystoma mexicanum, assembly GCF_040938575.1. Lineage (NCBI taxonomy): Eukaryota > Metazoa > Chordata > Amphibia > Caudata > Ambystomatidae > Ambystoma > Ambystoma mexicanum. The sequence continues at coordinate 43,841,520 of NC_090938.1, forward strand.
AGTATTTATGCAGCAAAAACTGCGCACAAGGGGATGCAGCATGCCGAGCATTTATGGGGCAAGGACTGCACGCAAGGGGATACAGCTTGCAGAGTGTTTATGGGGGCAAGGAATGCGCACAAGTGAGTGAAAAATGCAGAGTGTTTATGTGGGCAAGGACTGCGCACAAGCGGATGCAGCATGCAGAGTGTTTATTGGGACATGGGCTATGCACAAGTGGATGCAACATGCAGGGTGTTTATAGGGACATGCGCTACGCACAAGTGGATGCAACATGCAGAGCATTTATGGGGCAAGGGCGGCACACAAGGGGATGCAGCATGCAGAGTGTTTATGGGGGCAAGGACTGCGCACAAGGGGATGCAGCATGCAGAGTGTTTATGGGGGCAAGGACTGCGCACAAGTGGATGCCACATGCAGAGTATTTATAGGGACATGCGCTATGCACAAGTGGATGCAACATGCAGAGCATTTATGGGGCAAGGACTGCGCAAAAGGTGATGCAGCATGCAGAGTGTTTATAGGGACAAGGACTGCGCACAAGGGGATGCAATATGCAGAGCATTTTTGGGGGCAAGGACGGCACACAAGGGGATGCAGCATGCAGAGTATTTATGCGGCAAGGACTGCGCGCAAGGGGATGCAACATGCAGAGTGTTTATGTGGGCATGGACTGCGCACGAGCGGATGCAGCTTGCAGAGTGTTTATGGGGGCAAGGAATGCGCACAAGTAGGTGCAACATGCAGAGTGTTTATGTGGGCAAGGACTGCGCGCAAGGGGATGCAACATACAGAGCATTTATGGGACAAGGACTGCACGCAAGGGGATACAGCTTGCAGAGTGTTTATGGGGGCAAGGAATGCGCACAAGTGGGTGCAACATGCAGAGTGTTTATGTGGGCAAGGACTGCGCACAAGCGGATGCAGCATTCAGAGTGTTTATAGGGACATGGGCTATGCACAAGTGGATGCAACATGCAGAGCATTTATGGGGGCAACAGCGGCACACAAGGGGATGCAGCATGCAGAGTGCAACATGCAGAATATTTATGTGGCAAGGACTGCGCACAGGTGGATGCAGCATGTAGAGTGTTTAAAGGGGCAAGGACTGCGCACAAGGGGATGCAACATGAAGATCATTTATGGGGCAAGGACTGCGCACAAGTGGATGCAACATGAAGATAACTCATGGGGCAAGGACTGCGCACAAGGGGATGCAACATGACGATAGTTTCTGGGGCAAGGACTGCCCACAAGGGGATGCAACATGAAGATAGTTTCTGGGGCAAGGACTGCACACAAGGGGATGCAACATGAAGATAATTTATGGGGCAAGGACTGCGCGCAAGGAGATGCAACATGCAGAGCATTTATGGGGCAAGGACTGCGCGCAAGTGGATGCGACATGCAGAGCATTTATGGGGCAAGGACTGCGCGCAAGGGGATACAGCTTGCACAGTGTTTATAGGGGCAAGGACTGTGCACAAGGGGATGCAACATGCAGAGTATTTATGCGGAAAGGACTGCGCACAAGTGGATGCAACATGCAGAGCATTTATGGGGCAAGGACTGCGCGCAAGGTGATACAGCTTGCAGAGTGTTTATAGCGGCAAGGACTGTGCACAAGGGGATGCAACATGCAGAGTATTTATGCGACAAGAACTGCGCACAAGGGGATGCAGCATGCAGAGCATTTATGGGGCAAGGACTGCGCGCAAGGGGATGCAGCATGCAGAGCATTTATGGGGCAAGGACTGCACGCAAGGGGATACAGCTTGCAGAGTGTTTATGGGGGCAAGGACTGCGCACAAGTGGATGCAACATGCAGAGCATTTATGGGGCAAGGACTGCGCGCAAGGGGATACAGCTTGCAGAGTGTTTATAGGGGCAAGAACTGCACACAGGGGATGCAACATGCAGAGTATTTATGCGGCAAGGACTGCGCACAAGTGGATGCAGCATGAAGATGATTTATGGGGCAAGGACTGCGCGCAAGGGGATGCAACATGCTGAGTGTTTATAGGGGCAAGGACTACGCACAAGGGGATGCAGCATGCAGAGCATTTATGGGACAAGGACTGCACGCAAGGGGATACAGCTTGCACAGTGTTTATGGGGGCAAGGAATGCACACAAGTGGATGCAACATGAAGATCATCTATGGGGCAAGGACTGCACGCGAGGGGGTAAAGCTTGCAGATTGTTTACAGGGGCAAGGACTGCGCACAAGGTGATGCAACATGCAGAGTATTTATGCGGCAAGGACTACCCACAAGTGGATGCAACATGCAGAGCATTTATGAGGCAAGGACTGCACACAAGGGGATGCAGCATGCAGAGTGTTTATGTGGGCAAGGACTGCGCACAAGTTGATGCAACATACAGAGTATTTATGCGGCAAGGACTGCGCACAAGTGGATGCAACATGCAGAGTGTTTATGTGGGCAAGACTGCGCACAAGGGGATGCATCATGCAGAGTGTTTATGTGGGCAAGGGCTACGCACAAGGGGATGCAGCACGCAGAGTGTTTATAGGGACAAGGACTGCGCACAAGGGGATGCAACATCAAGATCATTTATGGGGCAAGGACTGCGCGCAAGGGGATGCAACATGCAGAGTGTTTATGTGGGTAAGGACTGCGCACAAGCGGATGCAGCATGCAGAGTGTTTATAGGGTCATGGGCTATGCACAAGTGGATGCATCATGCAGAGCATTTATGGCGGCAAGGGCGGCACACAAGGGGATGCAGCATGCAGAGTTTATGTGGGCAAGGACTGCACACAAGGGGATGCAGCATGCAGAGTATTTATGGGGGCAAGGACTGTGCACAAGGGGATGCAACATGCAGAGTATTTATGCGGCAAGGACTGCACAAGGGGATGCAGCATGCAGAGTGTTTATAGGGACATGCACTATGCACAAGTGGATGCAACATGCAGAGCATTTATGGGGCAAGGACTGCGCAAAAGGTGATGCAGCATGCAGAGTGTTTATAGGGACAAGGACTGCGCACAAGGGGATGCAATATGCAGAGCATTTATGGGGGCAAGGACGGCACACAAGGGGATGCAGCATGCAGAGTATTTATGCGGCAAGTACTGCGCGCAAGGGGATGCAACATGCAGAGTGTTTATGTGGGCAAGGACTGCGCACGAGCGGATGCAGCTTGCAGAGTGTTTATGGGGGCAAGGAATGCGCACAAGTGGGTGCAACATGCAGAGTGTTTATGTGGGCAAGGACTGCGCGCAAGGGGATGCAACATGCAGAGCATTTATGGGGCAAGGACTGCACGCAAAGGGATACAGCTTGCAGAGTGTTTATGGGGGCAAGGAATGCGCACAAGTGGGTGCAACATGCAGAGTGTTTATGTGGGCAAGGACTGCGCACAAGCGGATGCAGCATTCAGAGTGTTTATAGGGACATGGGCTATGCACAAGTGGATGCAACATGCAGAGCATTTATGGGGGCAACAGCGGCACACAAGGGGATGCAGCATGCAGAGTGCAACATGCAGAATATTTATGTGGCAAGGACTGCGCACAGGTGGATGCAGCATGCAGAGTGTTTAAAGGGGCAAGGGCTGCGCACAAGGGGATGCAACATGAAGATCATTTATGGGGCAAGGACTGCGCACAAGTGGATGCAACATGAAGATAGCTCATGGGGCAAGGACTGCGCACAAGGGGATGCAACATGACGATAGTTTCTGGGGCAAGGACTGCCCACAAGGGGATGCAACATGAAGATAGTTTCTGGGGCAAGGACTGCACACATGGGGATGCAACATGAAGATAATTTATGGGGCAAGGACTGCGCGCAAGGAGATGCAACATGCAGAGCATTTATGGGGCAAGGACTGCGCGCAAGTGGATGCGACATGCAGAGCATTAATGGGGCAAGGACTGCGCGCAAGGGGATACAGCTTGCACAGTGTTTATAGGGGCAAGGACTGTGCACAAGGGGATGCAACATGCAGAGTATTTATGCGGCAAGGACTGCGCACAAGTGGATGCAACATGCAGAGCATTTATGGGGCAAGGACTGCGCGCAAGGTGATACAGCTTGCAGAGTGTTTATAGGGGCAAGGACTGTGCACAAGGGGATGCAACATGCAGAGTATTTATGCGACAAGAACTGCGCACAAGGGGATGCAGCATGCAGAGCATTTATGGGGCAAGGACTGCGTGCAAGGGGATGCAGCATGCAGGGCATTTATGGGGCAAGGACTGCACGCAAGGGGATACAGCTTGCAGAGTGTTTATGGGGGCAAGGACTGCGCACAAGTGGATGCAACATGCAGAGCATTTATGGGGCAAGGACTGCGCGCAAGGGGATACAGCTTGCAGAGTGTTTATAGGGGCAAGAACTGCACACAGGGGATGCAACATGCAGAGTATTTATGCGGCAAGGACTGCGCACAAGTGGATGCAACATGAAGATAATTTATGGGGCAAGGACTGCGCGCAAGGGGATACAGCTTGCAGAGTGTTTATAGGGGCAAGGACTGCGCACTAGGGGATGCAACATGCAGAGTATTGATGCAGCAAGGACTGCGCACAAGTGGATACAACATGCAGAATATTTATGTAGAAAGAACTGCGCACAAGTGGATGCAACATGAAGATCATTTATGGGGCAAGGACTGCCCGCGAGGGGGTAAAGCTTGCAGATTGTTTACAGGGGCAAGGACTGCGCACAAGTGGATGCAACATGCAGAGTGTTTATGTTGGCAAGGACTGCGCACAAGGGGATGCATCATGCAGAGTGTTTATGTGGACAAGGGCTACGCACAAGGGGATGCTGCACGCAGAGTGTTTATAGGGACAAGGACTGCGCACAAGTGGATGCAACATGAAGATCATTTATGGGGAAGGACGGCGCACAAGTGGATGCAACATGAAGATAATTTATGGGGCAAGGACTGCGCGCAAGGGGATACAGCTTGCAGAGTGTTTACAGGGGCAAGGACTGCACACAAGGGGATGCAACATGCAGAGTATTTATGCGGCAAGGACCACACAGGGGGATGCAGCATGCAGTGTATTTATGCGGCAAAGACTGCGCACAAGTAAATGCAACATGCAGAACATTTATGGGGCAAGGACTGCGCACAAGGGGATGCAGCATGCAGAGTATGTGTTTATGTGGGCAAGGGCTACGCACAAGGGGATGCAGCATGCAGAGTGTTTATAGGGACAAGGACTGCGCGCAAGGGGATACAGCATGAAGATGATTTATGGGGCAAGGACTGCGCGCAAGGGGATGCAACATGCTGAGTGTTTATAGGGGCAAGGACTACGCACAAGGGGATGCAGCATGCAGAGCATTTATGGGACAAGGACTGCACGCAAGGGGATACAGCTTGCAGAGTGTTTATGGGGGCAAGGCATGCGCACAAGTGGATGCAACATGAAGATCATTTATGGGGCAAGGACTGCGCGCGAGGGGTTAAAGCTTGCAGATTGTTTACAGGGGCAAGGACTGCGCACAAGGGGATGCAACATGCAGAGTATTTATGCGGCAAGGACTGCCCACAAGTGGATGCAACATGCAGAGCATTTATGGGGCAAGGACTGCACACAAGGGGATGCAGCATGCAGAGTGTTTATGTGGGCAAGGACTGCGCACAAGTTGATGCAACATGCAGAGTATTTATGCGGCAAGGACTGCGCACAAGTGGACGCAACATGCAGAGTGTTTATGTGGGCAAGGACTGCGAACAAAGGGGATGCATCATGCAGAGTGTTTATGTGGGCAAGGGCTATGCACAAGGGGATGCAGCACGCAGAGTGTTTATAGGGACAAGGACTGCGCACAAGGGGATGCAACATCAAGATCATTTATGGGGCAAGGACTGCGCGCAAGGGGATGCAACATGCAGAGTGTTTATGTGGGCAAGGACTGTGCACAAGCGGATGCAGCATGCAGAGTGTTTATAGGGTCATGGGCTATGCACAAGTGGATGCATCATGCAGAGCATTTATGGGGGCAAGGGCGGCACACAAGGGGATGCAGCATGCAGAGTTTATGTGGGCAAGGACTGCACACAAGGGGATGCAGCATGGAGAGTATTTATGGGGCAAAGGACTGCGCACAAGGGGATGCAACATGCAGAGTATTTATGCGACAAGGACTGCACAAGGGGATGCAGCATGCAGAGTGTTTATAGGGACAAGGACTGCGCACAAGGGGATGCAATATGCAAAGCATTTATGGGGGCAAGGACGGCACACAAGGGGATGCAGCATGCAGAGAATTTATGCGGCAAGGACTGCGCGCAAGGGGATGCAACATGCAGAGTGTTTATGTGGGCAAGGACTGCGCACAAACGGATGCAGCTTGCAGAGAGTTTATAGGGACATGGGCTATGCACAAGTGGATGCAACATGCAGAGCATTTATGGGGGCAACGGTGGCACACAAGGGGATGCAGCATGCAGAGTGCAACATGCAGAGTATTTATGTGGCAAGGACTGCGCACAGGTGGATGCAGCATGCAGAGTGTTTAAAGGGGCAAGGACTGCCCACAAGGGGATACAACATGAAGATAATTTCTGGGGCAAGGACTGCACACAAGGGGATGCAACATGAAGATAATTTATGGGGCAAGGACTGCGCGCAAGGGGATGCAACATGCAGAGCATTTATGGGGCAAGGACTGCGCGCAAGTGGATGCAACATGCAGAGCATGTATGGGGCAAGGACTGCGCGCAAGGGGATACAGCTTGCAGAGTGTTTATAGGGGCAAGGACTGTGCACAAGGGGATGCAACATGCAGAGTATTTATGCGGCAAGGACTGCGCACAAGTGGATGCAAAATGCAGAGCATTTATGGGGCAAGGACTGCGCGCAAGGGGATACAGCTTGCAGATTGTTTATAGGGGCAAGGACTGTGCACAAGGGGATGCAACATGCAGAGTATTTATGCGGCAAGAACTGCGCACAAGGGGATGCAGCATGCAGAGCATTTATGGGGCAAGGACTGCGCACAAGGGGATGCAGCATGCAGAGCATTTATGGGGCAAGGACTGCACGCAAGGGGAATCAGCTTGCAGAGTGTTTATGGGGGCAAGGACTGCGCACAAGTGTATGCAACATGCAGTGAATTTATGGGGCAAGGACTGCGCGCAAGGGGATACAGCTTGCAGAGTGTTTATAGGGGCAAGAACTGCACACAGGGGTTGCAACATGCAGAGTATTTATGTGGCAAGGACTGCACACAAGTGGATGCAGCATGCAGAGCATTTATGGGGCAAGGACTGCGCACAAGGGGATGCAGCATGCAGAGCATTTATGGGGCAAGGACTGCACGCAAGGGGATACAGCTTGCAGAGTGTTTATGGGGGCAAGGACTGTGCACAAGTGGATGCAACATGCAGAGAATTTATGGGGCAAGGACTGCGCGCAAGGGGATACAGCTTGCAGAGTGTTTATAGGGGCAAGAACTGCACACAGGGGATGCAACGTGCAGAGTATTTATGCGGCAAGGACTGCACACAAGTGGATGCAACATGCAGAAAATTTATGCAGCAAGAACTGCACAAAAGGGGATGCAGCATGCAGAGCATTTATGGGGCAAGGACTGCACACAAGGGGATCCAGGTTGCAGAGTGTTTATGGGGGCAAGGAATGCGCACAAGGGTGCAACATGAAGATCATTTATGGGGCAAGGACTGCGCGCAAGGGGATAAAGCTTGCAGATTGTTTACAGGGGCAAGGACTGCGCACGAGGGGTTGCAACATGCAGAGTATTTATGCGGCAAGGACCACACAAGGGGATGCAACATGCAGAGTATTTATGCGGCAAGGACTGCGCACAAGTAAATGCAACATGCAGAACATTTATGGGGCAAGGACTGCGCACAAGGGGATGCAGCATGCAGAGTGTTTATAGGGACAAGGACTGCGCACAAGTGGATGCAACATGAAGATCATTTATGGGGCAAGGACTGCGCACAAGTGGATGCAACATGAAGATAATTTATGGGGCAAGGACTGCGCGCAAGGGGATACAGCTTGCAGAGTGTTTACAGGGGCAAGGGCTGCGCACAAGGGGATACAGCTTGCAGAGCGTTTATGGGGCAAGGAATGCGCACAAGTGGGTGCAACATGCAGAGTGTTTATGTGGGCAAGGACTGCGCACAAGCGGATGCAGCATGCAGAGTGTTTATGGGGGCAAGGGCGGCACACAAGGGGATGCAGCATGCAGAGTTTATGTGGGCAAGGACTGCGCACAAGGGGATGCAGCATGCAGAGCATTTATGGGGCAAGGACTGCGCACAAGTCGATGCAACATGAAGATCATTTATGGGGCAAGGACTGCGCACAAGGGGATGCAACATGAAGATAATTTCTGGGGCAAGGACTGCACACAAGGGGATGCACATTGAAGATAATTTATGGGGCAAGGACTGCGCGCAAGGGGATACAGCTTGCAGAGTGTTTATAGGGGCAAGGACTGCACACAGGGGATGAAACATGCAGAGTGTTTATGCGGCAAGGACTGCGCACAAGGGGATGCAACATAAAGACCATTTATGGGGCAAGGACTGCACGCAAGGGGATACAGCTTGCAGAGTGTTTATGTGGGTATGGACTGCGCACAAGGGGATGCAGCATGCAGAGTGTTTATGTGGGCAAGGAATGCGCACAAGGGGATGCAACATGAATATCATTTATGAGGGCAAGGACGCTACACAAGGGGATGCAACATGAAGATAATTTATGGGGCAAGGACTGCGCGCAAGGGGATACAGCTTGCAGAGTATTTATAGGGGCAAGGACTGCGCACAAGGGGATGCAACATGCAGAGTATTTATGCAGCAAGGACTGTGCACAAGTGGATGCAACATGCAGAGCATTTATGGGGCAAGGACTGCGTGCAAGGGGATACATCTTGCAGAGTATTTATGGGGTAAAAACTGCACATGGGATGCAACATGTAGAGTATTTATGCGTCAAGGACTGCGCACAAGTGGATGCAACATGAAGATAATTTATGGGGCAAGGACTGCGCACAAGGGGATACAGCTTACAGAGTGTTTATATGGGCAAGGACTGCGCACAAGGGGATGCAACATTCAGAGTATTGATGCAGCAAGGACTGCACACAAGTGGATGCAACATGCAGAGTATATATGCAGCAAGAACTGCGCAAAAGGGGATGCAGCATGCAGAGCATTTATGGGGCAAGGAATGCGCACAAGGGTGCAACATGAAGATCATTAATGGGGCAAGGACTGCGCGCAAGGGGATAAAGCTTGCAGATTGTTTACAGGGGCAAGGACTGCGCACAAGGGGATGCAACATGCAGAGTATTTATGCGGCAAGGACTGCGCATAAGTAAATGCAACATGCAGAACATTTATGGGGCAAGGACTGCGCACAAGGGGATGCAGCATGCAGAGTGTTTATGTGGGCAAGGACTGCGCACAAGGGGATGCAACATGCAGAGTATTTATGCGGCAAGGACTGCGCACAAAGGGATGCAACATGCAGAGTATTTATGCGGCAAGGACTGCGCACAAGTGGATGCAACATGCAGAGTGTTTATGTGGGCAAGGACTGCGCACAAGGGGATGCATCATGCAGAGTGTTTATATGGGCAAGGGCTACGCCCAAGGGGATGCAGCACGCAGAGTGTTTATAGGGACAAGGACTGCGCACACGTGGATGCAACATGAAGATCCTTTATGGGGCAAGGACTGCGCACAAGTGGATGCAACATGCAGAGCATTTATGGGGCAAGGACTGCGCACAAGGGGATGCAGCATGCAGAGCATTTATGGGGCAAGGACTGCACGCAAGGGGATACAGTTTGCAGAGTGTTTATGGGGGCAAGGACTGCGCACAAGTGGATGCAACATGCAGAGAATTTATGGGGCAAGGACTGCGCGCAAGGGGATACAGCTTGCAGAGTGTTTATGCGGCAAGGACTGCGCACAAAGGGATGCAACATGCAGATTGTTTATGTTGACAAGGACTGCGCACAAGGGGATGCATCATGCAGAGTGTTTATGTGGGCAGGGGCTACGCCCAAGGGGATGCAGCACGCAGAGTGTTTATAGGGACAAGGACTGCGCACAAGTGGATGCAACATGAAGATCATTTATGGGGCAAGGACTGCGCACAAGTGGATGCAACATGAAGATAATTTATGGGGCAAGGACTGCGCGCAAGTGGATACAGCTTGCAGAGTGTTTACAGGGGCAAGGACTGCGCACAAGGGGATGCAACATGCAGAGTATTTATGCGGCAAGGACCACACAAGGGGATAAAACATGCAGAGTATTTATGCGGCAAGGACTGCGCACAAGTAAATGCAACATGCAAAACATTTATGGGGCAAGGACTGCGCACAAGGGGATGCAGCATGCAGAGTGTGTGTTTATGTGGGCAAGGGCTACGCACAAGGGGATGCAGCATGCAGAGTGTTTATAGGGACAAGGACTGCGCACAAGTGGATGCAACATGAAGATCATTTATGGGGCAAGGACTGCGCACAAGTGGATGCAACATGAAGATAATTTATGGTGCAAGGACTGCGCGCAAGGGGATACAGCTTGCAGAGTGTTTATATGGGCAAGGACTGCGCACAAGGGGGTGCAGCATGAAGATGATTTATGGGGGCAAGGACGGCACACAAGGGGATGCAACATGAAGATAATCTATGGGGCAAGGACTGCGCGCAAGGGGATACAGCTTGCAGAGTATTTATAGGGGCAAGGACTGCGCACAAGGGGATGCAACATGCAGAGTATTTATGCAGCAAGGACTGTGCACAAGTGGATGCAACATGCAGAGCATTTATGGGGCAAGGACTGCGTGCAAGGGGATACATCTTGCAGAGTATTTATGGGGCAAAAACTGCACACGGGATGCAACATGTAGAGTATTTATGCGGCAAGGACTGCGCACAAGTGGATGCAACATGAAGATAATTTATGGGGCAAGGACTGCGCACAAGGGGATACAGCTTACAGAGTGTTTATATGGGCAAGGACTGCGCACAAGGGGATGCAACATTCAGAGTATTTATGCGGCAAGGACTGCGCACAAGTGGATGCAGCATGCAGAGCATTTATGGGGCAAGGACTGCGCACAAGGGGATGCAGCATGCAGAGCATTTATGGGGCAAAGAATGCACGCAAGGAGATACAGCTTGCAGAGTGTTTATGGAGGCAAGGACTGCGCACAAGTGGATGCAACATGCAGAGAATTTATGGGGCAAGGACTGCGCGCAAGGGGATACAGCTTGCAGAGTGTTTATAGGGGCAAGAACTGCACACAGGGGATGCAACATGCAGAGTATTTATGCGGCAAGGACTGCACACAAGTGGATGCAACATGCAGAGAATTTATGCAGCAAGAACTGCGCAAAAGGGGATGCAGCATGCAGAGCATTTATGGGGCAAGGACTGCACACAAGGGGATAGAGCTTGCAGAGTGTTTATGGGGGCAAGGAATGCGCACAAGGGGTTGCAACATGCAGCGTATTTATGCGGCAAGGACCACACAAGGGGATGCAACATGCAGAGTATTTATGCGGCAAGGACTGCGCACAAGTAAATGCAACATGCAGAACATTTATGGGGCAAGGACTGCGCACAAGGGGATGCAGCATGCAGAGTGTTTATAGGGACAAGGACTGCGCACAAGTGGATGCAACATGAAGATCATTTATGGGGCAAGGACTGCGCACAAGTGGATGCAACATGAAGATAATTTATGGGGCAAGGACTGCGCGCAAGGGGATACAGCTTGCAGAGTGTTTACAGGGGCAAGGACTGCGCACAAGGGGATACAGCTTGCAGAGCGTTTATGGGGCAAGGAATGCGCACAAGTGGGTGCAACATACAGAGTGTTTATGTGGCAAGGACTGCGCACAAGCGGATGCAGCATGCAGAGTGTTTATAGGGACATGGGCTATGCACAAGTGGATGCAACATGCAGAGCATTTATGGGGGCAAGGGCGGCACACAAGGGAATGCAGCATGCAGAGTTTATGTGGGCAAGGACTGTGCACAAGGGGATGCAGCATGCAGAGCATTTATGGGGCAAGGACTGCGCACAAGGGGATGCAACATGAAGATAATTTCTGGGGCAAGGACTGCACACAAGGGGATGCACATTGAAGATAATTTATGGGGCAAGGACTGCACGCAAGGGGATACAGCTTGCAGAGTGTTTATAGGGGCAAGGACTGCACACAGGGGATGCAACATGCAGAGTGTTTATGCGGCAAGGACTGCGCACAAGGGGATGCAACATGAATATCATTTATGGGGGCAAGGACGGCACACAAGGGGATGCAACATGAAGATAATTTATGGGGTTAGGACTGCGCGCAAGGGGATACAGCTTGCAGAGTATTTATAGGGGCAAGGACTGCGCACAAGGGGATGCAACATGCAGAGTATTTATGCAGCAAGGACTGTGCACAAGTGGATGCAACATGCAGAGCATTTATGGGGCAAGGACTGCGTGCAAGGGGATACATCTTGCAGAGTATTTATGTGGGCAAAAACTGGACACGGGATGCAACATGTAGAGTATTTATGCGTCAAGGACTGTGCACAAGTGGATGCAACATGAAGATAATTTATGGGGCAAGGACTGCGCACAAGGGGATACAGCTTACAGAGTGTTTATATGGGCAAGGACTGCGCACAAGGGGATGCAACATTCAGAATATTGATGCGGCAAGGACTGCACACAAGTGGATGCAACATGCAGAGTATTTATGCGGCAAGGACTGCGCATAAGTAAATGCAACATGCAGAACATTTATGGGGCAAGTACTGCGCACAAGGGGATGCAGCATGCAGAGTGTTTATGTGGGCAAGGACTGCGCACAAGGGGATGCAACATGCAGAGTATTTATGCGGCAAGGACTGCGCACAAAGGGATGCAACATGCAGAGTATTTATGCGGCAAGGACTGCGCACAAGTGGATGCAACATGCAGAGTGTTTATGTGGGCAAGGACTGCGCACAAGGGGATGCATCATGCAGAGTGTTTATGTGGGCAAGTGCTATGCCCAAGGGTATGCAGCACGCAGAGTGTTTATAGGGACAAGGACTGCGCACAAGTGGATGCAACATGAAGATCATTTATGGGGCAAGGACTGCGCACAAGTGGATGCAACATGAAGATAATTTATTGGGCAAGGACTGCGCGCAAGGGGATACAGCTTGCAGAGTGTTTACAGGGGCAAGGACTGCGCACAAGGGGATGCAACATGCAGAGTATTTATGCGGCAAGGACCACACAAGGGAATGCAACATGCAGAGTATTTATGCGGCAAGGACCACACAAGGGAATGCAACATGCAGAGTATTTATGCGGCAAGGACTGCGCACAAGTAAATGCAACATGCAGAACATTTATGGGGCAAGGACTGCGCACAAGGGGATGCAGCATGCAGAGTGTGTGTTTATGTGGGCAAGGGCTACGCACAAGGGGATGCAGCATGCAGAGTGTTTATAGGGACAAGGACTGCGCACAAGTGGATGCAACATGAAGATAATTTATGGGGCAAGGACTGCGCACAAGGGGATACAGCTTGCAGAGTGTTTATAGGGGCAAGGACTGCGCACTAGGGGATGCAACATGCAGAGTATTGATGCAGCAAGGACTGCGCACAAGTGGATACAACATGCAGAATATTTATGTAGAAAGAACTGCGCACAAGTGGATGCAACATGAAGATCATTTATGGGGCAAGGACTGCCCGCGAGGGGGTAAAGCTTGCAGATTGTTTACAGGGGCAAGGACTGCGCACAAGTGGATGCAACATGCAGAGTGTTTATGTTGGCAAGGACTGCGCACAAGGGGATGCATCATGCAGAGTGTTTATGTGGACAAGGGCTACGCACAAGGGGATGCTGCACGCAGAGTGTTTATACGGACAAGGACTGCGCACAAGTGGATACAGCTTGCAGAGTGTTTACAGGGGCAAGGACTGCACACAAGGGGATGCAACATGCAGAGTATTTATGCGGCAAGGACCACACAGGGGGATGCAGCATGCAGTGTATTTATGCGGCAAAGACTGCGCACAAGTAAATGCAACATGCAGAACATTTATGGGGCAAGGACTGCGCACAAGGGGATGCAGCATGCAGAGTATGTGTTTATGTGGGCAAGGGCTACGCACAAGGGGATGCAGCATGCAGAGTGTTTATAGGGACAAGGACTGCGCACAAGTGGATGCAACATGAAGATCATTTATGGGGCAAGGACTGCGCACAAGTGGATGCAACATGAAGATAATTTATGGGGCAAGGACTGCGCGCAAGGGGATACAGCATGAAGATGATTTATGGGGCAAGGACTGCGCGCAAGGGGATGCAACATGCTGAGTGTTTATAGGGGCAAGGACTACGCACAAGGGGATGCAGCATGCAGAGCATTTATGGGACAAGGACTGCACGCAAGGGGATACAGCTTGCAGAGTGTTTATGGGGGCAAGGCATGCGCACAAGTGGATGCAACATGAAGATCATTTATGGGGCAAGGACTGCGCGCGAGGGGTTAAAGCTTGCAGATTGTTTACAGGGGCAAGGACTGCGCACAAGGGGATGCAACATGCAGAGTATTTATGCGGCAAGGACTGCCCACAAGTGGATGCAACATGCAGAGCATTTATGGGGCAAGGACTGCACACAAGGGGATGCAGCATGCAGAGTGTTTATGTGGGCAAGGACTGCGCACAAGTTGATGCAACATGCAGAGTATTTATGCGGCAAGGACTGCGCACAAGTGGATGCAACATGCAGAGTGTTTATGTGGGCAAGGACTGCGAACAAAGGGGATGCATCATGCAGAGTGTTTATGTGGGCAAGGGCTACGCCCAAGGGGATGCAGCACGCAGAGTGTTTATAGGGACAAGGACTGCGCACAAGTGGATGCAACATGAAGATCATTTATGGGGCAAGGACTGCGCACAAGTGGATGCAACATGAAGATAATTTATGGGGCAAGGACTGCGCGCAAGTGGATACAGCTTGCAGAGTGTTTACAGGGGCAAGGACTGCGCACAAGGGGATGCAACATGCAGAGTATTTATGCGGCAAGGACCACACAAGGGGATACAACATGCAGAGTATTTATGCGGCAAGGACTGCGCACAAGTAAATGCAACATGCAAAACATTTATGGGGCAAGGACTGCGCACAAGGGGATGCAGCATGCAGAGTGTGTGTTTATGTGGGCAAGGGCTACGCACAAGGGGATGCAGCATGCAGAGTGTTTATAGGGACAAGGACTGCGCACAAGTGGATGCAACATGAAGATCATTTATGGGGCAAGGACTGCGCACAAGTGGATGCAACATGAAGATAATTTATGGTGCAAGGACTGCGCGCAAGGGGATACAGCTTGCAGAGTGTTTATATGGGCAAGGACTGCGCACAAGGGGGTGCAGCATGAAGATGATTTATGGGGGCAAGGACGGCACACAAGGGGATGCAACATGAAGATAATCTATGGGGCAAGGACTGCGCGCAAGGGGATACAGCTTGCAGAGTATTTATAGGGGCAAGGACTGCGCACAAGGGGATGCAACATGCAGAGTATTTATGCAGCAAGGACTGTGCACAAGTGGATGCAACATGCAGAGCATTTATGGGGCAAGGACTGCGTGCAAGGGGATACATCTTGCAGAGTATTTATGGGGCAAAAACTGCACACGGGATGCAACATGTAGAGTATTTATGCGGCAAGGACTGCGCACAAGTGGATGCAACATGAAGATAATTTATGGGGCAAGGACTGCGCACAAGGGGATACAGCTTACAGAGTGTTTATATGGGCAAGGACTGCGCACAAGGGGATGCAACATTCAGAGTATTTATGCGGCAAGGACTGCGCACAAGTGGATGCAGCATGCAGAGCATTTATGGGGCAAGGACTGCGCACAAGGGGATGCAGCATGCAGAGCATTTATGGGGCAAAGAATGCACGCAAGGAGATACAGCTTGCAGAGTGTTTATGGAGGCAAGGACTGCGCACAAGTGGATGCAACATGCAGAGAATTTATGGGGCAAGGACTGCGCGCAAGGGGATACAGCTTGCAGAGTGTTTATAGGGGCAAGAACTGCACACAGGGGATGCAACATGCAGAGTATTTATGCGGCAAGGACTGCACACAAGTGGATGCAACATGCAGAGAATTTATGCAGCAAGAACTGCGCAAAAGGGGATGCAGCATGCAGAGCATTTATGGGGCAAGGACTGCACACAAGGGGATAGAGCTTGCAGAGTGTTTATGGGGGCAAGGAATGCGCACAAGGGGTTGCAACATGCAGCGTATTTATGCGGCAAGGACCACAAAAGGGGATGCAACATGCAGAGTATTTATGCGGCAAGGACTGCGCACAAGTAAATGCAACATGCAGAACATTTATGGGGCAAGGACTGCGCACAAGGGGATGCAGCATGCAGAGTGTTTATAGGGACAAGGACTGCGCACAAGTGGATGCAACATGAAGATCATTTATGGGGCAAGGACTGCGCACAAGTGGATGCAACATGAAGATAATTTATGGGGCAAGGACTGCGCGCAAGGGGATACAGCTTGCAGAGTGTTTACAGGGGCAAGGACTGTGCACAAGGGGATACAGCTTGCAGAGCGTTTATGGGGCAAGGAATGCGCACAAGTGGGTGCAACATGCAGAGTGTTTATGTGGCAAGGACTGCGCACAAGCGGATGCAGCATGCAGAGTGTTTATAGGGACATGGGCTATGCACAAGTGGATGCAACATGCAGAGCATTTATGGGGGCAAGGGCGGCACACAAGGGAATGCAGCATGCAGAGTTTATGTGGGCAAGGACTGTGCACCAGGGGATGCAGCATGCAGAGCATTTATGGGGCAAGGACTGCGCACAAGGGGATGCAACATGAAGATAATTTCTGGGGCAAGGACTGCACACAAGGGGATGCACATTGAAGATAATTTATGGGGCAAGGACTGCACGCAAGGGGATACAGCTTGCAGAGTGTTTATAGGGGCAAGGACTGCACACAGGGGATGCAACATGCAGAGTGTTTATGCGGCAAGGACTGCGCACAAGGGGATGCAACATGAATATCATTTATGGGGGCAAGGACGGCACACAAGGGGATGCAACATGAAGATAATTTATGGGGTTAGGACTGCGCGCAAGGGGATACAGCTTGCAGAGTATTTATAGGGGCAAGGACTGCGCACAAGGGG
The DNA here is from genome assembly GCF_040938575.1 of Ambystoma mexicanum. NCBI lineage: Eukaryota > Metazoa > Chordata > Amphibia > Caudata > Ambystomatidae > Ambystoma > Ambystoma mexicanum. The sequence continues at coordinate 43,858,740 of NC_090938.1, forward strand.
ATGCAACATGCAGAGTATTTATGCAGCAAGGACTGTGCACAAGTGGATGCAACATGCAGAGCATTTATGGGGCAAGGACTGCGTGCAAGGGGATACATCTTGCAGAGTATTTATGTGGGCAAAAACTGGACACGGGATGCAACATGTAGAGTATTTATGCGTCAAGGACTGTGCACAAGTGGATGCAACATGAAGATAATTTATGGGGCAAGGACTGCGCACAAGGGATACAGCTTACAGAGTGTTTATATGGGCAAGGACTGCGCACAAGGGGATGCAACATTCAGAATATTGATGCGGCAAGGACTGCACACAAGTGGATGCAACATGCAGAGTATTTATGCAGCAAGAACTGCGCAACAGGGGATGCAGTATGCAGAGCATTTATGGGGCAAGGAATGCGCACAAGGGTGCAACATGAAGATCATTAATGGGGCAAGGACTGCGCGCAAGGGGATAAAGCTTGCAGATTGTTTACAGGGGCAAGGACTGCGCACAAGGGGATGCAACATGCAGAGTATTTATGCGGCAAGGACCACACAAGGGGATGCAACATGCAGAGTATTTATGCGGCAAGGACTGCGCATAAGTAAATGCAACATGCAGAACATTTATGGGGCAAGTACTGCGCACAAGGGGATGCAGCATGCAGAGTGTTTATGTGGGCAAGGACTGCGCACAAGGGGATGCAACATGCAGAGTATTTATGCGGCAAGGACTGCGCACAAAGGGATGCAACATGCAGAGTATTTATGCGGCAAGGACTGCGCACAAGTGGATGCAACATGCAGAGTGTTTATGTGGGCAAGGACTGCGCACAAGGGGATGCATCATGCAGAGTGTTTATGTGGGCAAGTGCTATGCCCAAGGGTATGCAGCACGCAGAGTGTTTATAGGGACAAGGACTGCGCACAAGTGGATGCAACATGAAGATCATTTATGGGGCAAGGACTGCGCACAAGTGGATGCAACATGAAGATAATTTATTGGGCAAGGACTGCGCGCAAGGGGATACAGCTTGCAGAGTGTTTACAGGGGCAAGGACTGCGCACAAGGGGATGCAACATGCAGAGTATTTATGCGGCAAGGACCACACAAGGGAATGCAACATGCAGAGTATTTATGCGGCAAGGACTGCGCACAAGTAAATGCAACATGCAGAACATTTATGGGGCAAGGACTGCGCACAAGGGGATGCAGCATGCAGAGTGTGTGTTTATGTGGGCAAGGGCTACGCACAAGGGGATGCAGCATGCAGAGTGTTTATAGGGACAAGGACTGCGCACAAGTGGATGCAACATGAAGATAATTTATGGGGCAAGGACTGCGCACAAGGGGATACAGCTTGCAGAGTGTTTATAGGGGCAAGGACTGCGCACTAGGGGATGCAACATGCAGAGTATTGATGCAGCAAGGACTGCTCACAAGTGGATACAACATGCAGAATATTTATGTAGAAAGAACTGCGCACAAGTGGATGCAACATGAAGATCATTTATGGGGCAAGGACTGCCCGCGAGGGGGTAAAGCTTGCAGATTGTTTACAGGGGCAAGGACTGCGCACAAGTGGATGCAACATGCAGAGTGTTTATGTTGGCAAGGACTGCGCACAAGGGGATGCATCATGCAGAGTGTTTATGTGGACAAGGGCTACGCACAAGGGGATGCTGCACGCAGAGTGTTTATACGGACAAGGACTGCGCACAAGTGGATACAGCTTGCAGAGTGTTTACAGGGGCAAGGACTGCACACAAGGGGATGCAACATGCAGAGTATTTATGCGGCAAGGACCACACAGGGGGATGCAGCATGCAGTGTATTTATGCGGCAAAGACTGCGCACAAGTAAATGCAACATGCAGAACATTTATGGGGCAAGGACTGCGCACAAGGGGATGCAGCATGCAGAGTATGTGTTTATGTGGGCAAGGGCTACGCACAAGGGGATGCAGCATGCAGAGTGTTTATAGGGACAAGGACTGCGCACAAGTGGATGCAACATGAAGATCATTTATGGGGCAAGGACTGCGCACAAGTGGATGCAACATGAAGATAATTTATGGGGCAAGGACTGCGCGCAAGGGGATACAGCATGAAGATGATTTATGGGGCAAGGACTGCGCGCAAGGGGATGCAACATGCTGAGTGTTTATAGGGGCAAGGACTACGCACAAGGGGATGCAGCATGCAGAGCATTTATGGGACAAGGACTGCACGCAAGGGGATACAGCTTGCAGAGTGTTTATGGGGGCAAGGCATGCGCACAAGTGGATGCAACATGAAGATCATTTATGGGGCAAGGACTGCGCGCGAGGGGTTAAAGCTTGCAGATTGTTTACAGGGGCAAGGACTGCGCACAAGGGGATGCAACATGCAGAGTATTTATGCGGCAAGGACTGCCCACAAGTGGATGCAACATGCAGAGCATTTATGGGGCAAGGACTGCACACAAGGGGATGCAGCATGCAGAGTGTTTATGTGGGCAAGGACTGCGCACAAGTTGATGCAACATGCAGAGTATTTATGCGGCAAGGACTGCGCACAAGTGGATGCAACATGCAGAGTGTTTATGTGGGCAAGGACTGCGAACAAAGGGGATGCATCATGCAGAGTGTTTATGTGGGCAAGGGCTACGCACAAGGGGATGCAGCACACAGAGTGTTTATAGGGACAAGGACTGCGCACAAGGGGATGCAACATCAAGATCATTTATGGGGCAAGGACTGCGCGCAAGGGGATGCAACATGCAGAGTGTTTATGTGGGCAAGGACTGTGCACAAGCGGATGCAGCATGCAGAGTGTTTATAGGGTCATGGGCTATGCACAAGTGGATGCATCATGCAGAGCATTTATGGGGGCAAGGGCGGCACACAAGGGGATGCAGCATGCAGAGTTTATGTGGGCAAGGACTGCACACAAGGGGATGCAGCATGGAGAGTATTTATGGGGCAAAGGACTGCGCACAAGGGGATGCAACATGCAGAGTATTTATGCGACAAGGACTGCACAAGGGGATGCAGCATGCAGAGTGTTTATAGGGACATGCGCTATGCACAATTGGATGCAACATGCAGAGCATTTATGGGGCAAGGACTGCGCAAAAGGTGATGCAGCATGCAGAGTGTTTATAGGGACAAGGACTGCGCACAAGGGGATGCAATATGCAAAGCATTTATGGGGGCAAGGACGGCACACAAGAGGATGCAGCATGCAGAGTATTTATGCGGCAAGGACTGCGCGCAAGGGGATGCAACATGCAGAGTGTTTATGTGGGCAAGGACTGCGCACAAGCGGATGCAGCTTGCAGAGAGTTTATAGGGACATGGGCTATGCACAAGTGGATGCAACATGCAGAGCATTTATGGGGGCAACGGTGGCACACAAGGGGATGCAGCATGCAGAGTGCAACATGCAGAGTATTTAATGTGGCAAGGACTGCGCACAGGTGGATGCAGCATGCAGAGTGTTTAAAGGGGCAAGGACTGCGCACAAGGGGATGCAACATGAAGATCATTTATGGGGCAAGGACTGCGCACAAGTGGATGCAACATGAAGATAATTCATGGGGCAACGACTGCGCACAAGGGGATGCAGCATGACGATAGTTTCTGGGGCAAGGACTGCCCACAAGGGGATACAACATGAAGATAATTTCTGGGGCAAGGACTGCACACAAGGGGATGCAACATGAAGATAATTTATGGGGCAAGGACTGCGCGCAAGGGGATGCAACATGCAGAGCATTTATGGGGCAAGGACTGCGCGCAAGTGGATGCAACATGCAGAGCATGTATGGGGCAAGGACTGCGCGCAAGGGGATACAGCTTGCAGAGTGTTTATAGGGGCAAGGACTGTGCACAAGGGGATGCAACATGCAGAGTATTTATGCGGCAAGAACTGCGCACAAGGGGATGCAGCATGCAGAGCATTTATGGGGCAAGGACTGCGCACAAGGGGATGCAGCATGCAGAGCATTTATGGGGCAAGGACTGCACGCAAGGGGAATCAGCTTGCAGAGTGTTTATGGGGGCAAGGACTGCGCACAAGTGTATGCAACATGCAGTGAATTTATGGGGCAAGGACTGCGCGCAAGGGGATACAGCTTGCAGAGTGTTTATAGGGGCAAGAACTGCACACAGGGGTTGCAACATGCAGAGTATTTATGTGGCAAGGACTGCACACAAGTGGATGCAGCATGCAGAGCATTTATGGGGCAAGGACTGCGCACAAGGGGATGCAGCATGCAGAGCATTTATGGGGCAAGGACTGCACGCAAGGGGATACAGCTTGCAGAGTGTTTATGGGGGCAAGGACTGTGCACAAGTGGATGCAACATGCAGAGAATTTATGGGGCAAGGACTGCGCGCAAGGGGATACAGCTTGCAGAGTGTTTATAGGGGCAAGAACTGCACACAGGGGATGCAACGTGCAGAGTATTTATGCGGCAAGGACTGCACACAAGTGGATGCAACATGCAGAGAATTTATGCAGCAAGAACTGCACAAAAGGGGATGCAGCATGCAGAGCATTTATGGGGCAAGGACTGCACACAAGGGGATACAGGTTGCAGAGTGTTTATGGGGGCAAGGAATGCGCACAAGGGTGCAACATGAAGATCATTTATGGGGCAAGGACTGCGCGCAAGGGGATAAAGCTTGCAGATTGTTTACAGGGGCAAGGACTGCGAACGAGGGGTTGCGACATGCAGAGTATTTATGTGGCAAGGACCACACAAGGGGATGCAACATGCAGAGTATTTATGCGGCAAGGACTGCGCACAAGTAAATGCAACATGCAGAACATTTATGGGGCAAGGACTGCGCACAAGGGGATGCAGCATGCAGAGTGTTTATAGGGACAAGGACTGCGCACAAGTGGATGCAACATGAAGATCATTTATGGGGCAAGGACTGCGCACAAGTGGATGCAACATGAAGATAATTTATGGGGCAAGGACTGCGCGCAAGGGGATACAGCTTGCAGAGTGTTTACAGGGGCAAGGACTGCGCACAAGGGGATACAGCTTGCAGAGCGTTTATGGGGCAAGGAATGCGCACAAGTGGGTGCAACATGCAGAGTGTTTATGTGGGCAAGGACTGCGCACAAGCGGATGCAGCATGCAGAGTGTTTATGGGGGCAAGGGCGGCACACAAGGGGATGCAGCATGCAGAGTTTATGTGGGCAAGGACTGCGCACAAGGGGATGCAGCATGCAGAGCATTTATGGGGCAAGGACTGCGCACAAGTCGATGCAACATGAAGATCATTTATGGGGCAAGGACTGCGCACAAGGGGATGCAACATGAAGATAATTTCTGGGGCAAGGACTGCACACAAGGGGATGCACATTGAAGATAATTTATGGGGCAAGGACTGCGCGCAAGGGGATACAGCTTGCAGAGTGTTTATAGGGGCAAGGACTGCACACAGGGGATGAAACATGCAGAGTGTTTATGCGGCAAGGACTGCGCACAAGGGGATGCAACATAAAGACCATTTATGGGGCAAGGACTGCACGCAAGGGGATACAGCTTGCAGAGTGTTTATGTGGGTATGGACTGCGCACAAGGGGATGCAGCATGCAGAGTGTTTATGTGGGCAAGGAATGCGCACAAGGGGATGCAACATGAATATCATTTATGGGGGCAAGGACGCTACACAAGGGGATGCAACATGAAGATAATTTATGGGGCAAGGACTGCGCGCAAGGGGATACAGCTTGCAGAGTATTTATAGGGGCAAGGACTGCGCACAAGGGGATGCAACATGCAGAGTATTTATGCAGCAAGGACTGTGCACAAGTGGATGCAACATGCAGAGCATTTATGGGGCAAGGACTGCGTGCAAGGGGATACATCTTGCAGAGTATTTATGGGGCAAAAACTGCACATGGGATGCAACATGTAGAGTATTTATGCGTCAAGGACTGCCCACAAGTGGATGCAACATGAAGATAATTTATGGGGCAAGGACTGCGCACAAGGGGATACAGCTTACAGAGTGTTTATATGGGCAAGGACTGCGCACAAGGGGATGCAACATTCAGAGTATTGATGCAGCAAGGACTGCACACAAGTGGATGCAACATGCAGAGTATATATGCAGCAAGAACTGCGCAAAAGGGGATGCAGCATGCAGAGCATTTATGGGGCAAGGAATGCGCACAAGGGTGCAACATGAAGATCATTAATGGGGCAAGGACTGCGCGCAAGGGGATAAAGCTTGCAGATTGTTTACAGGGGCAAGGACTGCGCACAAGGGGATGCAACATGCAGAGTATTCATGCGGCAAGGACTGCGCATAAGTAAATGCAACATGCAGAACATTTATGGGGCAAGGACTGCGCACAAGGGGATGCAGCATGCAGAGTGTTTATGTGGGCAAGGACTGCGCACAAGGGGATGCAACATGCAGAGTATTTATGCGGCAAGGACTGCGCACAAAGGGATGCAACATGCAGAGTATTTATGCGGCAAGGACTGCGCACAAGTGGATGCAACATGCAGAGTGTTTATGTGGGCAAGGACTGCGCACAAGGGGATGCATCATGCAGAGTGTTTATATGGGCAAGGGCTACGCCCAAGGGGATGCAGCACGCAGAGTGTTTATAGGGACAAGGACTGCGCACACGTGGATGCAACATGAAGATCCTTTATGGGGCAAGGACTGCGCACAAGTGGATGCAACATGCAGAGCATTTATGGGGCAAGGACTGCGCACAAGGGGATGCAGCATGCAGAGCATTTATGGGGCAAGGACTGCACGCAAGGGGATACAGCTTGCAGAGTGTTTATGGGGGCAAGGACTGCGCACAAGTGGATGCAACATGCAGAGAATTTATGGGGCAAGGACTGCGCGCAAGGGGATACAGCTTGCAGAGTGTTTATGCGGCAAGGACTGCGCACAAAGGGATGCAACATGCAGATTGTTTATGTTGACAAGGACTGCGCACAAGGGGATGCATCATGCAGAGTGTTTATGTGGGCAAGGGCTACGCCCAAGGGGATGCAGCACGCAGAGTGTTTATAGGGACAAGGACTGCGCACAAGTGGATGCAACATGAAGATCATTTATGGGGCAAGGACTGCGCATAAGTGGATGCAACATGAAGATAATTTATGGGGCAAGGACTGCGCGCAAGTGGATACAGCTTGCAGAGTGTTTACAGGGGCAAGGACTGCGCACAAGGGGATGCAACATGCAGAGTATTTATGCGGCAAGGACCACACAAGGGGCTACAACATGCAGAGTATTTATGCGGCAAGGACTGCGCACAAGTAAATGCAACATGCAAAACATTTATGGGGCAAGGACTGCGCACAAGGGGATGCAGCATGCAGAGTGTGTGTTTATGTGGGCAAGGGCTACGCACAAGGGGATGCAGCATGCAGAGTGTTTATAGGGACAAGGACTGCGCACAAGTGGATGCAACATGAAGATCATTTATGGGGCAAGGACTGCGCACAAGTGGATGCAACATGAAGATAATTTATGGTGCAAGGACTGCGCGCAGGGGGATACAGCTTGCAGAGTGTTTATATGGGCAAGGACTGCGCACAAGGGGGTGCAGCATGAAGATGATTTATGGGGGCAAGGACGGCACACAAGGGGATGCAACATGAAGATAATCTATGGGGCAAGGACTGCGCGCAAGGGGATACAGCTTGCAGAGTATTTATAGGGGCAAGGACTGCGCACAAGGGGATGCAACATGCAGAGTATTTATGCAGCAAGGACTGTGCACAAGTGGATGCAACATGCAGAGCATTTATGGGGCAAGGACTGCGTGCAAGGGGATACATCTTGCAGAGTATTTATGGGGCAAAAACTGCACACGGGATGCAACATGTAGAGTATTTATGCGGCAAGGACTGCGCACAAGTGGATGCAACATGAAGATAATTTATGGGGCAAGGACTGCGCACAAGGGGATACAGCTTACAGAGTGTTTATATGGGCAAGGACTGCGCACAAGGGGATGCAACATTCAAAGTATTTATGCGGCAAGGACTGCGCACAAGTGGATGCAGCATGCAGAGCATTTATGGGGCAAGGACTGCGCACAAGGGGATGCAGCATGCAGAGCATTTATGGGGCAAAGAATGCACGCAAGGAGATACAGCTTGCAGAGTGTTTATGGAGGCAAGGACTGCGCACAAGTGGATGCAACATGCAGAGAATTTATGGGGCAAGGACTGCGCGCAAGGGGATACAGCTTGCAGAGTGTTTATAGGGGCAAGAACTGCACACAGGGGATGCAACATGCAGAGTATTTATGCGGCAAGGACTGCACACAAGTGGATGCAACATGCAGAGAATTTATGCAGCAAGAACTGCGCAAAAGGGGATGCAGCATGCAGAGCATTTATGGGGCAAGGACTGCACACAAGGGGATAGAGCTTGCAGAGTGTTTATGGGGGCAAGGAATGCGCACAAGGGGTTGCAACATGCAACGTATTTATGCGGCAAGGACCACACAAGGGGATGCAACATGCAGAGTATTTATGCGGCAAGGACTGCGCACAAGTAAATGCAACATGCAGAACATTTATGGGGCAAGGACTGCGCACAAGGGGATGCAGCATGCAGAGTGTTTATAGGGACAAGGACTGCGCACAAGTGGATGCAACATGAAGATCATTTATGGGGCAAGGACTGCGCACAAGTGGATGCAACATGAAGATAATTTATGGGGCAAGGACTGCGCGCAAGGGGATACAGCTTGCAGAGTGTTTACAGGGGCAAGGACTGCGCACAAGGGGATACAGCTTGCAGAGCGTTTATGGGGCAAGGAATGCGCACAAGTGGGTGCAACATGCAGAGTGTTTATGTGGCAAGGACTGCGCACAAGCGGATGCAGCATGCAGAGTGTTTATAGGGACATGGGCTATGCACAAGTGGATGCAACATGCAGAGCATTTATGGGGGCAAGGGCGGCACACAAGGGAATGCAGCATGCAGAGTTTATGTGGGCAAGGACTGCGCACAAGGGGATGCAGCATGCAGAGCATTTATGGGGCAAGGACTGCGCACAAGGGGATGCAACATGAAGATAATTTCTGGGGAAAGGACTGCACACAAGGGGATGCACATTAAAGAAAATTTATGGGGCAAGGACTGCGCGCAAGGGGATACAGCTTGCAGAGTGTTTATAGGGGCAAGGACTGCACACAGGGGATGCAACATGCAGAGTGTTTATGCGGCAAGGACTGCGCACAAGGGGATGCAACATGAATATCATTTATGGGGGCAAGGACGGCACACAAGGGGATGCAACATGAAGATAATTTATGGGGTTAGGACTGCGCGCAAGGGGATACAGCTTGCAGAGTATTTATAGGGGCAAGGACTGCGCACAAGGGGATGCAACATGCAGAGTATTTATGCAGCAAGGACTGTGCACAAGTGGATGCAACATGCAGAGCATTTATGGGGCAAGGACTGCGTGCAAGGGGATACATCTTGCAGAGTATTTATGTGGGCAAAAACTGCACACGGGATGCAACATGTAGAGTATTTATGCGTCAAGGACTGTGCACAAGTGGATGCAACATGAAGATAATTTATGGGGCAAGGACTGCGCACAAGGGGATACAGCTTACAGAGTGTTTATATGGGCAAGGACTGCGCACAAGGGGATGCAACATTCAGAATATTGATGCGGCAAGGACTGCACACAAGTGGATGCAACATGCAGAGTATTTATGCAGCAAGAACTGCGCAACAGGGGATGCAGCATGCAGAGCATTTATGGGGCAAGGAATGCGCACAAGGGTGCAACATGAAGATCATTAATGGGGCAAGGACTGCGCGCAAGGGGATAAAGCTTGCAGATTGTTTACAGGGGCAAGGACTGCGCACAAGGGGATGCAACATGCAGAGTATTTATGCGGCAAGGACCACACAAGGGGATGCAACATGCAGAGTATTTATGCGGCAAGGACTGCGCATAAGTAAATGCAACATGCAGAACATTTATGGGGCAAGTACTGCGCACAAGGGGATGCAGCATGCAGAGTGTTTATGTGGGCAAGGACTGCGCACAAGGGGATGCAACATGCAGAGTATTTATGCGGCAAGGACTGCGCACAAAGGGATGCAACATGCAGAGTATTTATGCAGCAAGGACTGCGCACAAGTGGATGCAACATGCAGAGTGTTTATGTGGGCAAGGACTGCGCACAAGGGGATGCATCATGCAGAGTGTTTATGTGGGCAAGTGCTATGCCCAAGGGTATGCAGCACGCAGAGTGTTTATAGGGACAAGGACTGCGCACAAGTGGATGCAACATGAAGATCATTTATGGGGCATGGACTGCGCACAAGTGGATGCAACATGAAGATAATTTATTGGGCAAGGACTGCGCGCAAGGGGATACAGCTTGCAGAGTGTTTACAGGGGCAAGGACTGCGCACAAGGGGATGCAACATGCAGAGTATTTATGCGGCAAGGACCACACAAGGGAATGCAACATGCAGAGTATTTATGCGGCAAGGACCACACAAGGGAATGCAACATGCAGAGTATTTATGCGGCAAGGACTGCGCACAAGTAAATGCAACATGCAGAACATTTATGGGGCAAGGACTGCGCACAAGGGGATGCAGCATGCAGAGTGTGTGTTTATGTGGGCAAGGGCTACGCACAAGGGGATGCAGCATGCAGAGTGTTTATAGGGACAAGGACTGCGCACAAGTGGATGCAACATGAAGATAATTTATGGGGCAAGGACTGCGCGCAAGGGGATACAGCTTGCAGAGTGTTTATATGGGCAAGGACTGCGCACAAGGGGGTGCAGCATGAAGATGATTTATGGGGGCAAGGACGGCACACAAGGGGATGCAACATGAAGATAATTTATGGGGCAAGGACTGCGCGCAAGGGGATACAGCTTGCAGAGTATTTATAGGGGCAAGGACTGCGCACAAGGGGATGCAACATGCAGAGTATTTATGCAACAAGGACTGTGCACAAGTGGATGCAACATGCAGAGCATTTATGGGGCAAGGACTCCGTGCAAGGGGATACATCTTGCAGAGTATTTATGGGGCAAAAACTGCACAAGGGATGCAACATGTAGAGTATTTATGCGGCAAGGACTGCGCACAAGTGGATGCAACATGAAGATAATTTATGGGGCAAGGACTGCGCACAAGGGGATACAGCTTACAGAGTGTTTATATGGGCAAGGACTGCGCACAAGGGGATGCAACATTCAGAGTATTGATGCGGCAAGGACTGCACACAAGTGGATGCAACATGCAGAGTATTTATGCAGCAAGAACTGCACAAAAGGGGATGCAGCATGCAGAGTATTTATGGGGCAAGGAATGCGCACAAGGGTGCAACATGAAGATCATTTATGGGGCAAGGACTGCGCGCAAGGGGATAAAGCTTGCAGATTGTTTACAGGGGCAAGGACTGCGCACAAGGGGATGCAACATGCAGAGTATTTATGCGGCAAGGACCACACAAGGGGATGCAACATGCAGAGTATTTATGCGGCAAGGACTGCGCACAAGTAAATGCAACATGCAGAACATTTATGGGGCAAGGACTGCGCACAAGGGGATGCAGCATGCAGAGTGTTCATGTGGGCAAGGACTGCGCACAAGGGGATGCAACATGCAGAGTATTTATGCGGCAAGGACTGCGCACAAAGGGATGCAACATGCAGAGTATTTATGCGGCAAGGACTGCGCACATGTGGATGCAACATGCAGAGTGTTTATGTGGGCAAGGAATGCGCACAAGGGGATGCAACATGCAGAGTATTTATGCGGCAAGGACTGCGCACAAAGGGATGCAACATGCAGAGTATTTATGCGGCAAGGACTGCGCACGTGGATGCAACATGCAGAGTGTTTATGTGGGCAAGGGCTACGCACAAGGGGATGCAGCACGCAGAGTGTTTATAGGGACAAGGACTGCGCACAAGTGGATGCAACATGAAGATCATTTATGGGGCAAGGACTGCGCACAAGTGGATGCAACATGAAGATAATTTATGGGGCAAGGACTGCGCGCAAGGGGATACAGCTTGCAGAGTGTTTACAGGGGCAAGGACTGCGCACAAGGGGATGCAACATGCAGAGTATTTATGCGGCAAGGACCACACAAGGGGATGCAACATGCAGAGTATTTATGCAGCAAGGACTGCGCACAAGTAAATGCAACATGCAGAACATTTATGGGGTAAGGACTGCGCACAAGGGGATGCAGCATACAGAGTGTGTGTTTATGTGGGCAAGGGCTACGCACAAGGGGATGCAGCATGCAGAGTGTTTATAGGGACAAGGACTGCGCACAAGTGGATGCAACATGAAGATCATTTATGGGGCAAGGACTGCGCACAAGGGGATGCAGCATGAAGATGATTTATGGGGCAAGGACTGCGCGCAAGGGGATGCAACATGCTGAGTGTTTATAGGGGCAAGGACTACGCACAAGGGGATGCAGCATGCAGAGCATTTATGGGACAAGGACTGCACGCAAGGGGATACAGCTTGCAGAGTGTTTATGGGGGCAAGGAATGCGCACAAGTGGATGCAACATGGAGATCATTTATTGGGCAAGGACTGCGCGCGAGGGGGGTAAAGCTGGCAGATTGTTTACAAGGGCAAGGACTGCGCACAAGAGGATGCAACATGCAGAGTATTTATGCGGCAAGGACTGCCCACAAGTGGATGCAACATGCAGAGCATTTATGGGGCAAGGACTGCACACAAGGGGATGCAGCATGCAGAGTGTTTATGTGGGCAAGGACTGCGCACAAGGGGATGCAACATGCAGACTATTTATGCGGCAAGGACTGCGCACAAAGGGATGCAACATGCAGAGAATTTATGCAGCAAGAGCTGCGCAAAAGGGGATGCAGCATGCAGAGCATTTATGGGGCAAGGACTGCACACAAGGGGATACAGATTGCAGAGTGTTTATGGGGGCAAGGAATGCGCACAAGGGTGCAACATGAAGATCATTTATGGGGCAAGGACTGCGCGCAAGGGGATAAAGCTTGCAGATTGTTTACAGGGGCAAGGACTGTGCACAAGGGGTTGCAACATGCAGAGTATTTATGCGGCAAGGACCACACAAGGGGATACAACATGCAGAGGATTTATGCGGCAAGGACTGCGCACAAGTAAATGCAACATGCAGAACATTTATGGGGCAAGGACTGCGCACAAGGGGATGCAGCATGCAGAGCATTTATGGGGCAAGGACTGCACGCAAGGGGAATCAGCTTGCAGAGTGTTTATGGGGGCAAGGACTGCGCACAAGTGTATGCAACATGCAGTGAATTTATGGGGCAAGGACTGCGCGCAAGGGGATACAGCTTGCAGAGTGTTTATAGGGGCAAGAACTGCACACAGGGGTTGCAACATGCAGAGTATTTATGTGGCAAGGACTGCACACAAGTGGATGCAGCATGCAGAGCATTTATGGGGCAAGGACTGCGCACAAGGGTATGCAGCATGCAGAGCATTTATGGGGCAAGGACTGCACGCAAGGGGATACAGCTTGCAGAGTGTTTATGGGGGCAAGGACTGTGCACAAGTGGATGCAACATGCAGAGAATTTATGGGGCAAGGACTGCGCGCAAGGGGATACAGCTTGCAGAGTGTTTATAGGGGCAAGAACTGCACACAGGGGATGCAACGTGCAGAGTATTTATGCGGCAAGGACTGCACACAAGTGGATGCAACATGCAGAGAATTTATGCAGCAAGAACTGCACAAAAGGGGATGCAGCATGCAGAGCATTTATGGGGCAAGGACTGCACACAAGGGGATACAGGTTGCAGAGTGTTTATGGGGGCAAGGAATGCGCACAAGGGTGCAACATGAAGATCATTTATGGGGCAAGGACTGCGCGCAAGGGGATAAAGCTTGCAGATTGTTTACAGGGGCAAGGACTGCGCACGAGGGGTTGCAACATGCAGAGTATTTATGTGGCAAGGACCACACAAGGGGATGCAACATGCAGAGTATTTATGCGGCAAGGACTGCGCACAAGTAAATGCAACATGCAGAACATTTATGGGGCAAGGACTGCGCACAAGGGGATGCAGCATGCAGAGTGTTTATAGGGACAAGGACTGCGCACAAGTGGATGCAACATGAAGATCATTTATGGGGCAAGGACTGCGCACAAGTGGATGCAACATGAAGATAATTTATGGGGCAAGGACTGCGCGCAAGGGGATACAGCTTGCAGAGTGCTTACAGGGGCAAGGACTGCGCACAAGGGGATACAGCTTGCAGAGCGTTTATGGGGCAAGGACTGCGCACAAAGGGATGCAACATGCAGAGTATTTATGCGGCAAGGACTGCGCACATGTGGATGCAACATGCAGAGTGTTTATGTGGGCAAGGAATGCGCACAAGGGGATGCAACATGCAGAGTATTTATGCGGCAAGGACTGCGCACAAAGGGATGCAACATGCAGAGTATTTATGCGGCAAGGACTGCGCACGTGGATGCAACATGCAGAGTGTTTATGTGGGCAAGGGCTACGCACAAGGGGATGCAGCACGCAGAGTGTTTATAGGGACAAGGACTGCGCACAAGTGGATGCAACATGAAGATCATTTATGGGGCAAGGACTGCGCACAAGTGGATGCAACATGAAGATAATTTATGGGGCAAGGACTGCGCGCAAGGGGATACAGCTTGCAGAGTGTTTACAGGGGCAAGGACTGCGCACAAGGGGATGCAACATGCAGAGTATTTATGCGGCAAGGACCACACAAGGGGATGCAACATGCAGAGTATTTATGCAGCAAGGACTGCGCACAAGTAAATGCAACATGCAGAACATTTATGGGGTAAGGACTGCGCACAAGGGGATGCAGCATACAGAGTGTGTGTTTATGTGGGCAAGGGCTACGCACAAGGGGATGCAGCATGCAGAGTGTTTATAGGGACAAGGACTGCGCACAAGTGGATGCAACATGAAGATCATTTATGGGGCAAGGACTGCGCACAAGGGGATGCAGCATGAAGATGATTTATGGGGCAAGGACTGCGCGCAAGGGGATGCAACATGCTGAGTGTTTATAGGGGCAAGGACTACGCACAAGGGGATGCAGCATGCAGAGCATTTATGGGACAAGGACTGCACGCAAGGGGATACAGCTTGCAGAGTGTTTATGGGGGCAAGGAATGCGCACAAGTGGATGCAACATGGAGATCATTTATTGGGCAAGGACTGCGCGCGAGGGGGGTAAAGCTGGCAGATTGTTTACAAGGGCAAGGACTGCGCACAAGAGGATGCAACATGCAGAGTATTTATGCGGCAAGGACTGCCCACAAGTGGATGCAACATGCAGAGCATTTATGGGGCAAGGACTGCACACAAGGGGATGCAGCATGCAGAGTGTTTATGTGGGCAAGGACTGCGCACAAGGGGATGCAACATGCAGACTATTTATGCGGCAAGGACTGCGCACAAAGGGATGCAACATGCAGAGAATTTATGCAGCAAGAGCTGCGCAAAAGGGGATGCAGCATGCAGAGCATTTATGGGGCAAGGACTGCACACAAGGGGATACAGATTGCAGAGTGTTTATGGGGGCAAGGAATGCGCACAAGGGTGCAACATGAAGATCATTTATGGGGCAAGGACTGCGCGCAAGGGGATAAAGCTTGCAGATTGTTTACAGGGGCAAGGACTGTGCACAAGGGGTTGCAACATGCAGAGTATTTATGCGGCAAGGACCACACAAGGGGATACAACATGCAGAGGATTTATGCGGCAAGGACTGCGCACAAGTAAATGCAACATGCAGAACATTTATGGGGCAAGGACTGCGCACAAGGGGATGCAGCATGCAGAGCATTTATGGGGCAAGGACTGCACGCAAGGGGAATCAGCTTGCAGAGTGTTTATGGGGGCAAGGACTGCGCACAAGTGTATGCAACATGCAGTGAATTTATGGGGCAAGGACTGCGCGCAAGGGGATACAGCTTGCAGAGTGTTTATAGGGGCAAGAACTGCACACAGGGGTTGCAACATGCAGAGTATTTATGTGGCAAGGACTGCACACAAGTGGATGCAGCATGCAGAGCATTTATGGGGCAAGGACTGCGCACAAGGGTATGCAGCATGCAGAGCATTTATGGGGCAAGGACTGCACGCAAGGGGATACAGCTTGCAGAGTGTTTATGGGGGCAAGGACTGTGCACAAGTGGATGCAACATGCAGAGAATTTATGGGGCAAGGACTGCGCGCAAGGGGATACAGCTTGCAGAGTGTTTATAGGGGCAAGAACTGCACACAGGGGATGCAACGTGCAGAGTATTTATGCGGCAAGGACTGCACACAAGTGGATGCAACATGCAGAGAATTTATGCAGCAAGAACTGCACAAAAGGGGATGCAGCATGCAGAGCATTTATGGGGCAAGGACTGCACACAAGGGGATACAGGTTGCAGAGTGTTTATGGGGGCAAGGAATGCGCACAAGGGTGCAACATGAAGATCATTTATGGGGCAAGGACTGCGCGCAAGGGGATAAAGCTTGCAGATTGTTTACAGGGGCAAGGACTGCGCACGAGGGGTTGCAACATGCAGAGTATTTATGTGGCAAGGACCACACAAGGGGATGCAACATGCAGAGTATTTATGCGGCAAGGACTGCGCACAAGTAAATGCAACATGCAGAACATTTATGGGGCAAGGACTGCGCACAAGGGGATGCAGCATGCAGAGTGTTTATAGGGACAAGGACTGCGCACAAGTGGATGCAACATGAAGATCATTTATGGGGCAAGGACTGCGCACAAGTGGATGCAACATGAAGATAATTTATGGGGCAAGGACTGCGCGCAAGGGGATACAGCTTGCAGAGTGCTTACAGGGGCAAGGACTGCGCACAAGGGGATACAGCTTGCAGAGCGTTTATGGGGCAAGGAATGCGCACAAGTGGGTGCAACATGCAGAGTGTTTATGTGGGCAAGGACTGCGCACAAGCGGATGCAGCATGCAGAGTGTTTATGGGGGCAAGGGCGGCACACAAGGGGATGCAGCATGCAGAGTTTATGTGGGCAAGGACTGCGCACAAGGGGATGCAGCATGCAGAGCATTTATGGGGCAAGGACTGCGCACAAGTCGATGCAACATGAAGATCATTTATGGGGCAAGGACTGCGCACAAGGGGATGCAACATGAAGATAATTTCTGGGGCAAGGACTGCACACAAGGGGATGCACATTGAAGATAATTTATGGGGCAAGGACTGCGCGCAAGGGGATACAGCTTGCAGAGTGTTTATAGGGGCAAGGACTGCACACAGGGGATGAAACATGCAGAGTGTTTATGCGGCAAGGACTGCGCACAAGGGGATGCAACATAAAGACCATTTATGGGGCAAGGACTGCACGCAAGGGGATACAGCTTGCAGAGTGTTTATGTGGGTATGGACTGCGCACAAGGGGATGCAGCATGCAGAGTGTTTATGTGGGCAAGGAATGCGCACAAGGGGATGCAACATGAATATCATTTATAGGGGCAAGGACGCTACACAAGGGGATGCAACATGAAGATAATTTATGGGGCAAGGACTGCGCGCAAGGGGATACAGCTTGCAGAGTATTTATAGGGGCAAGGACTGCGCACAAGGGGATGCAACATGCAGAGTATTTATGCAGCAAGGACTGTGCACAAGTGGATGCAACATGCAGAGCATTTATGGGGCAAGGACTGCGTGCAAGGGGATACATCTTGCAGAGTATTTATGGGGCAAAAACTGCACATGGGATGCAACATGTAGAGTATTTATGCGTCAAGGACTGCCCACAAGTGGATGCAACATGAAGATAATTTATGGGGCAAGGACTGCGCACAAGGGGATACAGTTTACAGAGTGTTTATATGGGCAAGGACTGCGCACAAGGGGATGCAACATTCAGAGTATTGATGCAGCAAGGACTGCACACAAGTGGATGCAACATGCAGAGTATATTTGCAGCAAGAACTGCGCAAAAGGGGATGCAGCATGCAGAGCATTTATGGGGCAAGGAATGCGCACAAGGGTGCAACATGAAGATCATTAATGGGGCAAGGACTGCGCGCAAGGGGATAAAGCTTGCAGATTGTTTACAGGGGCAAGGACTGCGCACAAGGGGATGCAACATGCAGAGTATTTATGCGGCAAGGACTGCGCATAAGTAAATGCAACATGCAGAACATTTATGGGGCAAGGACTGCGCACAAGGGGATGCAGCATGCAGAGTGTTTATGTGGGCAAGGACTGCGCACAAGGGGATGCAACATGCAGAGTATTTATGCGGCAAGGACTGCGCACAAAGGGATGCAACATGCAGAGTATTTATGCGGCAAGGACTGCGCACAAGTGGATGCAACATGCAGAGTGTTTATGTGGGCAAGGACTGCGCACAAGGGGATGCATCATGCAGAGTGTTTATATGGGCAAGGGCTACACCCAAGGGGATGCAGCACGCAGAGTGTTTATAGGGACAAGGACTGCGCACACGTGGATGCAACATGAAGATCCTTTATGGGGCAAGGACTGCGCACAAGTGGATGCAACATGCAGAGCATTTATGGGGCAAGGACTGCGCACAAGGGGATGCAGCATGCAGAGCATTTATGGGGCAAGGACTGCACGCAAGGGGATACAGCTTGCAGAGTGTTTATGGGGGCAAGGACTGCGCACAAGTGGATGCAACATGCAGAGAATTTATGGGGCAAGGACTGCGCGCAAGGGGATACAGCTTGCAGAGTGTTTATGCGGCAAGGACTGCGCACAAAGGGATGCAACATGCAGATTGTTTATGTTGACAAGGACTGCGCACAAGGGGATGCATCATGCAGAGTGTTTATGTGGGCAAGGGCTACGCCCAAGGGGATGCAGCACGCAGAGTGTTTATAGGGACAAGGACTGCGCACAAGTGGATGCAACATGAAGATCATTTATGGGGCAAGGACTGCGCATAAGTGGATGCAACATGAAGATAATTTATGGGGCAAGGACTGCGCGCAAGTGGATACAGCTTGCAGAGTGTTTACAGGGGCAAGGACTGCGCACAAGGGGATGCAACATGCAGAGTATTTATGCGGCAAGGACCACACAAGGGGCTACAACATGCAGAGTATTTATGCGGCAAGGACTGCGCACAAGTAAATGCAACATGCAAAACATTTATGGGGCAAGGACTGCGCACAAGGGGATGCAGCATGCAGAGTGTGTGTTTATGTGGGCAAGGGCTACGCACAAGGGGATGCAGCATGCAGAGTGTTTATAGGGACAAGGACTGCGCACAAGTGGATGCAACATGAAGATCATTTATGGGGCAAGGACTGCGCACAAGTGGATGCAACATGAAGATAATTTATGGTGCAAGGACTGCGCGCAGGGGGATACAGCTTGCAGAGTGTTTATATGGGCAAGGACTGCGCACAAGGGGGTGCAGCATGAAGATGATTTATGGGGGCAAGGACGGCACACAAGGGGATGCAACATGAAGATAATCTATGGGGCAAGGACTGCGCGCAAGGGGATACAGCTTGCAGAGTATTTATAGGGGCAAGGACTGCGCACAAGGGGATGCAACATGCAGAGTATTTATGCAGCAAGGACTGTGCACAAGTGGATGCAACATGCAGAGCATTTATGGGGCAAGGACTGCGTGCAAGGGGATACATCTTGCAGAGTATTTATGGGGCAAAAACTGCACACGGGATGCAACATGTAGAGTATTTATGCGGCAAGGACTGCGCACAAGTGGATGCAACATGAAGATAATTTATGGGGCAAGGACTGCGCACAAGGGGATACAGCTTACAGAGTGTTTATATGGGCAAGGACTGCGCACAAGGGGATGCAACATTCAGAGTATTTATGCGGCAAGGACTGCGCACAAGTGGATGCAGCATGCAGAGCATTTATGGGGCAAGGACTGCGCACAAGGGGATGCAGCATGCAGAGCATTTATGGGGCAAAGAATGCACGCAAGGAGATACAGCTTGCAGAGTGTTTATGGAGGCAAGGACTGCGCACAAGTGGATGCAACATGCAGAGAATTTATGGGGCAAGGACTGCGCGCAAGGGGATACAGCTTGCAGAGTGTTTATAGGGGCAAGAACTGCACACAGGGGATGCAACATGCAGAGTATTTATGCGGCAAGGACTGCACACAAGTGGATGCAACATGCAGAGAATTTATGCAGCAAGAACTGCGCAAAAGGGGATGCAGCATGCAGAGCATTTATGGGGCAAGGACTGCACACAAGGGGATAGAGCTTGCAGAGTGTTTATGGGGGCAAGGAATGCGCACAAGGGGTTGCAACATGCAACGTATTTATGCGGCAAGGACCACACAAGGGGATGCAACATGCAGAGTATTTATGCGGCAAGGACTGCGCACAAGTAAATGCAACATGCAGAACATTTATGGGGCAAGGACTGCGCACAAGGAGATGCAGCATGCAGAGTGTTTATAGGGACAAGGACTGCGCACAAGTGGATGCAACATGAAGATCATTTATGGGGCAAGGACTGCGCACAAGTGGATGCAACATGAAGATAATTTATGGGGCAAGGACTGCGCGCAAGGGGATACAGCTTGCAGAGTGTTTACAGGGGCAAGGACTGCGCACAAGGGGATACAGCTTGCAGAGCGTTTATGGGGCAAGGAATGCGCACAAGTGGGTGCAACATGCAGAGTGTTTATGTGGCAAGGACTGCGCACAAGCGGATGCAGCATGCAGAGTGTTTATAGGGACATGGGCTATGCACAAGTGGATGCAACATGCAGAGCATTTATGGGGGCAAGGGCGGCACACAAGGGAATGCAGCATGCAGAGTTTATGTGGGCAAGGACTGCGCACAAGGGGATGCAGCATGCAGAGCATTTATGGGGCAAGGACTGCGCACAAGGGGATGCAACATGAAGATAATTTCTGGGGAAAGGACTGCACACAAGGGGATGCACATTAAAGAAAATTTATGGGGCAAGGACTGCGCGCAAGGGGATACAGCTTGCAGAGTGTTTATAGGGGCAAGGACTGCACACAGGGGATGCAACATGCAGAGTGTTTATGCGGCAAGGACTGCGCACAAGGGGATGCAACATGAATATCATTTATGGGGGCAAGGACGGCACACAAGGGGATGCAACATGAAGATAATTTATGGGGTTAGGACTGCGCGCAAGGGGATACAGCTTGCAGAGTATTTATAGGGGCAAGGACTGCGCACAAGGGGATGCAACATGCAGAGTATTTATGCAGCAAGGACTGTGCACAAGTGGATGCAACATGCAGAGCATTTATGGGGCAAGGACTGCGTGCAAGGGGATACATCTTGCAGAGTATTTATGTGGGCAAAAACTGCACACGGGATGCAACATGTAGAGTATTTATGCGTCAAGGACTGTGCACAAGTGGATGCAACATGAAGATAATTTATGGGGCAAGGACTGTGCACAAGGGGATACAGCTTACAGAGTGTTTATATGGGCAAGGACTGCGCACAAGGGGATGCAACATTCAGAATATTGATGCGGCAAGGACTGCACACAAGTGGATGCAACATGCAGAGTATTTATGCAGCAAGAACTGCGCAACAGGGGATGCAGCATGCAGAGCATTTATGGGGCAAGGAATGCGCACAAGGGTGCAACATGAAGATCATTAATGGGGCAAGGACTGCACGCAAGGGGATAAAGCTTGCAGATTGTTTACAGGGGCAAGGACTGCGCACAAGGGGATGCAACATGCAGAGTATTTATGCGGCAAGGACCACACAAGGGGATGCAACATGCAGAGTATTTATGCGGCAAGGACTGCGCATAAGTAAATGCAACATGCAGAACATTTATGGGGCAAGTACTGCGCACAAGGGGATGCAGCATGCAGAGTGTTTATGTGGGCAAGGACTGCGCACAAGGGGATGCAACATGCAGAGTATTTATGCGGCAAGGACTGCGCACAAAGGGATGCAACATGCAGAGTATTTATGCAGCAAGGACTGCGCACAAGTGGATGCAACATGCAGAGTGTTTATGTGGGCAAGGACTGCGCACAAGGGGATGCATCATGCAGAGTGTTTATGTGGGCAAGTGCTATGCCCAAGGGTATGCAGCACGCAGAGTGTTTATAGGGACAAGGACTGCGCACAAGTGGATGCAACATGAAGATCATTTATGGGGCATGGACTGCGCACAAGTGGATGCAACATGAAGATAATTTATTGGGCAAGGACTGCGCGCAAGGGGATACAGCTTGCAGAGTGTTTACAGGGGCAAGGACTGCGCACAAGGGGATGCAACATGCAGAGTATTTATGCGGCAAGGACCACACAAGGGAATGCAACATGCAGAGTATTTATGCGGCAAGGACCACACAAGGGAATGCAACATGCAGAGTATTTATGCGGCAAGGACTGCGCACAAGTAAATGCAACATGCAGAACATTTATGGGGCAAGGAGTGCGCACAAGGGGATGCAGCATGCAGAGTGTGTGTTTATGTGGGCAAGGGCTACGCACAAGGGGATGCAGCATGCAGAGTGTTTATAGGGACAAGGACTGCGCACAAGTGGATGCAACATGAAGATAATTTATGGGGCAAGGACTGCGCGCAAGGGGATACAGCTTGCAGAGTGTTTATATGGGCAAGGACTGCGCACAAGGGGGTGCAGCATGAAGATGATTTATGGGGGCAAGGACGGCACACAAGGGGATGCAACATGAAGATAATTTATGGGGCAAGGACTGCGCGCAAGGGGATACAGCTTGCAGAGTATTTATAGGGGCAAGGACTGCGCACAAGGGGATGCAACATGCAGAGTATTTATGCAACAAGGACTGTGCACAAGTGGATGCAACATGCAGAGCATTTATGGGGCAAGGACTCCGTGCAAGGGGATACATCTTGCAGAGTATTTATGGGGCAAAAACTGCACAAGGGATGCAACATGTAGAGTATTTATGCGGCAAGGACTGCGCACAAGTGGATGCAACATGAAGATAATTTATGGGGCAAGGACTGCGCACAAGGGGATACAGCTTACAGAGTGTTTATATGGGCAAGGACTGCGCACAAGGGGATGCAACATTCAGAGTATTGATGCGGCAAGGACTGCACACAAGTGGATGCAACATGCAGAGTATTTATGCAGCAAGAACTGCACAAAAGGGGATGCAGCATGCAGAGTATTTATGGGGCAAGGAATGCGCACAAGGGTGCAACATGAAGATCATTTATGGGGCAAGGACTGCGCGCAAGGGGATAAAGCTTGCAGATTGTTTACAGGGGCAAGGACTGCGCACAAGGGGATGCAACATGCAGAGTATTTATGCGGCAAGGACCACACAAGGGGATGCAACATGCAGAGTATTTATGCGGCAAGGACTGCGCACAAGTAAATGCAACATGCAGAACATTTATGGGGCAAGGACTGCGCACAAGGGGATGCAGCATGCAGAGTGTTCATGTGGGCAAGGACTGCGCACAAGGGGATGCAACATGCAGAGTATTTATGCGGCAAGGACTGCGCACAAAGGGATGCAACATGCAGAGTATTTATGCGGCAAGGACTGCGCACATGTGGATGCAACATGCAGAGTGTTTATGTGGGCAAGGAATGCGCACAAGGGGATGCAACATGCAGAGTATTTATGCGGCAAGGACTGCGCACAAAGGGATGCAACATGCAGAGTATTTATGCGGCAAGGACTGCGCACGTGGATGCAACATGCAGAGTGTTTATGTGGGCAAGGGCTACGCACAAGGGGATGCAGCACGCAGAGTGTTTATAGGGACAAGGACTGCGCACAAGTGGATGCAACATGAAGATCATTTATGGGGCAAGGACTGCGCACAAGTGGATGCAACATGAAGATAATTTATGGGGCAAGGACTGCGCGCAAGGGGATACAGCTTGCAGAGTGTTTACAGGGGCAAGGACTGCGCACAAGGGGATGCAACATGCAGAGTATTTATGCGGCAAGGACCACACAAGGGGATGCAACATGCAGAGTATTTATGCAGCAAGGACTGCGCACAAGTAAATGCAACATGCAGAACATTTATGGGGTAAGGACTGCGCACAAGGGGATGCAGCATACAGAGTGTGTGTTTATGTGGGCAAGGGCTACGCACAAGGGGATGCAGCATGCAGAGTGTTTATAGGGACAAGGACTGCGCACAAGTGGATGCAACATGAAGATCATTTATGGGGCAAGGACTGCGCACAAGGGGATGCAGCATGAAGATGATTTATGGGGCAAGGACTGCGCGCAAGGGGATGCAACATGCTGAGTGTTTATAGGGGCAGGGACTACGCACAAGGGGATGCAGCATGCAGAGCATTTATGGGACAAGGACTGCACGCAAGGGGATACAGCTTGCAGAGTGTTTATGGGGGCAAGGAATGCGCACAAGTGGATGCAACATGGAGATCATTTATTGGGCAAGGACTGCGCGCGAGGGGGGTAAAGCTGGCAGATTGTTTACAAGGGGAAGGACTGCGCACAAGAGGATGCAACATGCAGAGTATTTATGCGGCAAGGACTGCCCACAAGTGGATGCAACATGCAGAGCATTTATGGGGCAAGGACTGCACACAAGGGGATGCAGCATGCAGAGTGTTTATGTGGGCAAGGACTGCGCACAAGGGGATGCAACATGCAGACTATTTATGCGGCAAGGACTGCGCACAAAGGGATGCAACATGCAGAGAATTTATGCAGCAAGAGCTGCGCAAAAGGGGATGCAGCATGCAGAGCATTTATGGGGCAAGGACTGCACACAAGGGGATACAGATTGCAGAGTGTTTATGGGGGCAAGGAATGCGCACAAGGGTGCAACATGAAGATCATTTATGGGGCAAGGACTGCGCGCAAGGGGATAAAGCTTGCAGATTGTTTTCAGGGGCAAGGACTGCGCACAAGGGGTTGCAACATGCAGAGTATTTATGCGGCAAGGACCACACAAGGGGATACAACATGCAGAGGATTTATGCGGCAAGGACTGCGCACAAGTAAATGCAACATGCAGAACATTTATGGGGCAAGGACTGCGCACAAGGGGATGCAGCATGCAGAGTGTGTGTTTATGTGGGCAAGGGCTACGCACAAGGGGATGCAGCATGCAGAGTGTTTATAGGGACAAGGACTGCGCACAAGTGGATGCAACATGAAGATAATTTATGGGGCAAGGACTGCGCACAAGTGGATGCAACATGAAGATAATTTATGGGGCAAGGACTGCGCGCAAGGGGATACAGCTTGCAGAGTGTTTACAGGGGCAAGGACTGCGCACAAGGGGATGCAACATGCAGAGTATTTATGCGGCAAGGACCACACAAGGGGATGCAACATGCAGAGTATTTATGCGGCAAGGACTGTGCACAAGTAAATGCAACATGCAGAACATTTATGGGGCAAGGACTGCGCACAAGGGGATGCAGCATGCAGAGTGTGTGTTTATGTGGGCAAGGGCTACGCACAAGGGGATGCAGCATGCAGAGTGTTTATAGGGACAAGGATTGCGCACAAGTGGATGCAACATGAAGATCATTTATGGGGCAAGGACTGCGCGCAAGTGGATGCAACATGAAGATAATTTATGGGGCAAGGACTGCGCGCAAGGGGATACAGCTTGCAGAGTGTTTACAGGGGCAAGGACTGCGCACAAGGGGATGCAACATGCAGAGTATTTATGCGGCAAGGACCACACAAGGGGATGCAACATGCAGAGTATTTATGCGGCAAGGACTGTGCACAAGTAAATGCAACATGCAGAACATTTATGGGGCAAGGACTGCGCACAAGGGGATGCAGCATGCAGAGTGTGTGTTTATGTGGGCAAGGGCTACGCACAAGGGGATGCAGCAGGCAGAGTGTTTATAGGGACAAGGATTGCGCACAAGTGGATGCAACATGAAGATCATTTATGGGGCAAGGACTGCGCACAAGTGGATGCAACATGAAGATAATTTATGGGGCAAGGACTGCGCGCAAGGGGATACAGCTTGCAGAGTGATTATGTGGGCAAGGACTGCGCACAAGGGGATGCAGCATGAAGATAATTTATGGGGCAAGGACTGCGCGCAAGGGGATGCAACATGCTGAGTGTTTATAGGGGCAAGGACTACGCACAAGGGGATGCAGCATGCAGAGCATTTATGGGACAAGGACTGCACGCAAGGGGATACAGCTTGCAGAGTGTTTATGGGGGCAAGGAATGCGCACAAGTGGATGCAACATGAAGATCATTTATGGGGCAAGGACTGCGCGCGAGTGGGTAAAGCTTGCAGATTGTTTACAGGGGCAAGGACTGCGCACAAGGGGATGCAACATGCAGAGTATTTATGCGGCAAGGACTGCCCACAAGTGGATGCAACATGCAGAGCATTTATGGGGCAAGGACTGCACGCAAGGGGATACAGCTTGCAGAGTGTTTATGGGGGCAAGGACTGCGCACAAGTGGATGCAACATGCAGAGAATTTATGGGGCAAGGACTGCGCACAAGGGGATGCAACATGCAGAGTATTTATGCGACAAGGACTGCACAAGGGGATGCAGCATGCAGAGTGTTTATAGGGACATGCGCTATGCACAATTGGATGCAACATGCAGAGCATTTATGGGGCAAGGACTGCGCAAAAGGTGATGCAGCATGCAGAGTGTATATAGGGACAAGGACTGCGCACAAGGGGATGCAATATGCAAAGCATTTATGGGGGCAAGGACGGCACACAAGGGGATGCAGCATGCAGAGTATTTATGCGGCAAGGACTGCGCGCAAGGGGATGCAACATGCAGAGTGTTTATGTGGGCAAGGACTGCGCACAAGCGGATGCAGCTTGCAGAGAGTTTATAGGGACATGGGCTATGCACAAGTGGATGCAACATGCAGAGCATTTATGGGGGCAACGGTGGCACACAAGGGGATGCAGCATGCAGAGTGCAACATGCAGAGTATTTAATGTGGCAAGGACTGCGCACAGGTGGATGCAGCATGCAGAGTGTTTAAAGGGGCAAGGACTGCGCACAAGGGGATGCAACATGAAGATCATTTATGGGGCAAGGACTGCGCACAAGTGGATGCAACATGAAGATAATTCATGGGGCAACGACTGCGCACAAGGGGATGCAGCATGACGATAGTTTCTGGGGCAAGGACTGCCCACAAGGGGATACAACATGAAGATAATTTCTGGGGCAAGGACTGCACACAAGGGGATGCAACATGAAGATAATTTATGGGGCAAGGACTGCGCGCAAGGGGATGCAACATGCAGAGCATTTATGGGGCAAGGACTGCGTGCAAGTGGATGCAACATGCAGAGCATGTATGGGGCAAGGACTGCGCGCAAGGGGATACAGCTTGCAGAGGGTTTATAGGGGCAAGGACTACCCACAAGGGGATGCAACATGAAGATAATTTCTGGGGCAAGGACTGCACACAAGGGGATGCAACATGAAGACAATTCATGTGGCAAGGACTCCGCACAAGTGGATGCAACATGCAGAGCATTTATGGGGCAAGGACTGCGCACAAGGGGATACAGCTCGCAGAGTGTTTATAGGGGCAAGGACTGCGCACAAGTGAATGCAACATGCAGAGCATTTATGGGGCAAGGACTGCGCGCAAGGGGATACAGCTTGCAGAGTGTTTATAGGGGCAAGAACTGCACACAGGGGATGCAACATGTAGAGTATTTTTGCGGCAAGGACTGCGCACAAGTGGATGCAACATGAAGATAATTTATGGGGCAAGGACTGCGCGCAAGGGGATACAGCTTGCAGAGTGTTTATAGGGGCAAGGACTGCGCACAAGGCGATGCAACATGCAGAGTATTTATGTGGCAAGGACTGCGCACAAGTGGATGCAACATGCAGAGTATTTATGCGGCAAGAACTGCGCACAAGGGGATGCAGCATGCAGAGCATTTATGGGGCAAGGACTGCGCATAAGGGGATGCAGCATGCAGAGTATTTATGGGGCAAGGACTGCACACAAGGGGATACAGCTTGCAGAGTGTTTATGGGGGCAAGGACTGCGCACAAGTGGATGCAACATGCAGAGCATTTATGGGGCAAGGACTGCGCGCAAGGGGATACAGCTTGCAGAGTGTTTATAGGGGCAAGAACTGCACACAGGGGATGCAACATGCAGAGTATTTTTGCGGCAAGGACTGCACACAAGTGGATGCAACATGAAGATAATTTATGGGGCAAGGACTGCGCGCAAGGGGATACAGCTTGCAGAGTGTTTATAGGGGCAAGGACTGCGCACAAGGGGATGCAACATGCAGAGTATTGATGCGGCAAGGACTGTGCACAAGTGGATACAACATGCAGAGTATTTATGCAGCAAGAACTGCGCACAAGGGGATGCAGCATGCAGAGCATTTATGGGGCAAGGACTGCACGCAAGGGGATACAGCTTGCAGAGTGTTTATGGCGGCAAGGAATGCGCACAAGTGGGTGAAACATGCAGAGTGTTTATGTGGGCAAGGACTGCGCACAAGCGGATGCAGCATGCAGAGTGTTTATAGGGACATGGGCTATGCAAAAGTGGATGCAACATGCAGAGCATTTATGGGGCAAGGGCGGCACACAAGGGGATGCAGCATGCAGAGTTTTTGTGGGCAAAGACTGCGCACAAGGGGATGCAGCTTGCAGAGTGTTTATGGGGGCAAGGACTGCGCAAAAGTGGATGCCACATGCAGAGTATTTATGCGGCAAGGACTGTGCACAAGGGGATGCAGCATGCAGAGTGTTTATAGGGACATGCGCTACGCACAAGTGGATGCAACATGCAGAGCATTTATGGGGCAAGGACTGCGCACAAGGGGATGCAATATGCAGAGCATTAATGGGGGCAAGGATGGCAGACAAGGGGATGCAGCATGCAGAGTATTTATGTGGCAAGAACTGCGCACAAGGGGATGCAGCATGCAGAGCATTTATGGGGCAAGGACTGCGCACAAGGGGATGCAGCATGCAGAGCATTTATGGGGCAAGGACTGCACGCAAGGGGATACAGCTTGCAGAGTGTTTATGGGGGCAAGGACTGCGCACAAGTGGATGCAACATGCAGAGCATTTATGGGGCAAGGACTGCGCACAAAGGGATACAGCTTGCAGAGTGTTTATAGGGGCAAGGACTGCCCACAAGGGGATGCAACATGAAGATAATTTCTGGGGCAAGGACTGCACACAAGGGGATGCAACATGAAGATAATTTATTGTGCAAGGACTGCGCGCAAGGGGATACAGCTTGCTGAGTGTTTATAGGGGCAAGGACTACGCACAAGGGGATGCAACATGCAGAGTATTGATGCGGCAAGGACTGCGCACAAGTGGATACAACATGCAGAGTATTTATGCAGCAAGAACTGCGCACAAGGGGATGCAGCATGCAGAGCATTTATGGGGCAAGGACTGCACGCAAGGGGATACAGCTTGCAGAGTGTTTATGGGGGCAAGGACTGCGCACAAGTGGATGCAACATGCAGAGCATTTATGGGGCAAGGACTGCGCGCAAGGGGGTACAGCTCGCAGAGTGTTTATAGGGGCAAGGACTGCACACAGGGGATGCAACATGAAGATAATTTATGGGGCAAGGACTGCGCGCAAGGGGATACAGCTTGTAGAGTTTATAGGGGCAAGGATTGTGCACAAGGGGATGCAACATGTAGAGTATTTATGTTGCAAGGACTGCGCACAAGTGGATGCAACATGCAGAGTATTTATGCGGCAAGGACTGCGCACAAGGGGATGCAGCATGCAGAGTTTATAGGGGCAAGGTCTGTGCACAAGGGGATGCAACATGTAGAGTATTTATGTGGCAAGGACTGCGCACAAGTGGATGCAACATGCAGAGTATTTATGCGGCAAGAACTGTGCACAAGGGGATGCAGCATGCAGAGCATTTATGGGGCAAGGAGTGCGCACAAGGGGATGCAGCATGCAGAGCATTTATGGGGCAAGGACTGCACGCAAGGGGATACAGCTTGCAGAGTGTTTATGGGGGCAAGGACTGCGCACAAGTGGATGCAACATGCAGAGCATTTATGGGGCAAGGACTGCGCGCAAGGGGATACAGCTTGCAGAGTGTTTATAGGGGCAAGAACTGCACACAGGAGATGCAACATGCAGAGTATTTTTGCGGCAAGGACTGCGCACAAGTGGATGCAACATGAAGATAATTTATGCAGCAAGAGCTGCGCACAAGGGGATGCAACATGCAGAGTATTGATGCGGCAAGGACTGCGCACAAGTGGATACAACATGTAGAGTATTTATGCAGCAAGAACTGCGCACAAGGGGATGCAGCATGCAGAGCATTTATGGGGCAAGGACTGCACGCAGGGGGATACAGCTTGCAAAGTGTTTATGGGGGCAAGGAATGCGCACAAGTGGGTGTAACATGCAGAGTGTTTATGTGGGCAAGGACTGCGCACAAGCGGATGCAGCATGCAGAGTGTTTATAGGGACATGGGCTATGCACAAGTGGATGCAACATGCAGAGCATTTATGGGGCAAGGGCGGCACACAAGGGGATGCAGCATGTAGAGTTTATGTGGGCAAGGACTGCGCACAAGGGGATGCAGCATGCAGAGTGTTTATGGGGGCAAGGACTGTGCACAAGTGGATGCCACATGCAGAGTATTTATGCGGAACGGACTGTGCACAAGGGGATGCAGCATGCAGAGTGTTTATAAGGACATGCGCTACGCAAAAGTGGATGCAACATGCAGAGCATTTATGGGGCAAGGACTGCGCACAAGGGGATGCAATATGCAGAGCATTAATGGGGGCAAGGACGGCACACAAGGGGATGCAACATGCAGAGTATTTATGTGGCAAGAACTGCGCACAAGGGGATGCAGCATGCAGAGCATTTATGGGGCAAGGACTGCGCACAAGGGGATGCAGCATGCAGAGCATTTATGGGGCAAGGACTGCACGCAAGGGGATACAGCTTGCAGAGTGTTTATGGGGGCAAGGACTGCGCACAAGTGGATGCAACATGCAGAGCATTTATGGGGCAAGGACTGCGCACAAGGGGATACAGCTTGCAGAGTGTTTATAGGGGCAAGGACTGCCCACAAGGGGATGCAACATGAAGATAATTTCTGGGGCAAGGACTGCACACAAGGGGATGCAACATGAAGACAATTCATGTGGCTAGGACTGCGCACAAGTGGATGCAACATGCAGAGCATTTATGGGGCAAGGACTGCGCACAAGGGGATACAGCTCGCAGAGTGTTTATAGGGGCAAGGACTGCGCACAAGTGAATGCAACATGCAGAGCATTTATGGGGCAAGGACTGCGCGCAAGGGGATACAGCTTGCAGAGTGTTTATAAGGGCAAGAACTGCACACAGGGGATGCAACATGTAGAGTATTTTTGCGGCAAGGACTGCGCACAAGTGGATGCAACATGAAGATAATTTATGGGGCAAGGACTGCACGCAAGGGGATACAGCTTGCAGAGTGTTTATAGGGGCAAGGACTGCGCACAAGGCGATGCAACATGCAGAGTATTTATGTGGCAAGGACTGCGCACAAGTGGATGCAACATGCAGAGTATTTATGCGGCAAGAACTGCGCACAAGGGGATGCAGCATGCAGAGCATTTATGGGGCAAGGACTGCGCATAAGGGGATGCAGCATGCAGAGTATTTATGGGGCAAGGACTGCGCGCAAGGGGATACAGCTTGCAGAGTGTTTATAGGGGCAAGAACTGCACACAGGGGATGCAACATGCAGAGTATTTTTGCGGCAAGGACTGCACACAAGTGGATGCAACATGAAGATAATTTATGGGGCAAGGACTGCGCGCAAGGGGATACAGCTTGCTGAGTGTTTATAGGGGCAAGGACTGCGCACAAGGGGATGCAACATGCAGAGTATTGATGCGGCAAGGACTGCGCACAAGTGGATACAACATGCAGAGTATTTATGCAGCAAGAACTGCGCACAAGGGGATGCAGCATGCAGAGCATTTATGGGGCAAGGACTGCACGCAAGGGGATACAGCTTGCAGAGTGTTTATGGCGGCAAGGAATGCGCACAAGTGGGTGAAACATGCAGAGTGTTTATGTGGGCAAGGACTGCGCACAAGCGGATGCAGCATGCAGAGTGTTTATAGGGACATGGGCTATGCAAAAGTGGATGCAACATGCAGAGCATTTATGGGGCAAGGGCGGCACACAAGGGGATGCAGCATGCAGAGTTTATGTGGGCAAAGACTGCGCACAAGGGGATGCAGCTTGCAGAGTGTTTATGGGGGCAAGGACTGCGCACAAGTGGATGCCACATGCAGAGTATTTATGCGGCAAGGACTGTGCACAAGGGGATGCAGCATGCAGAGTGTTTATAGGGACATGCGCTACGCACAAGTGGATGCAACATGCAGAGCATTTATGGGGCAAGGACTGCGCACAAGGGGACGCAATATGCAGAGCATTAATGGGGGCAAGGATGGCACACAAGGGGATGCAGCATGCAGAGTATTTATGTGGCAAGAACTGCGCACAAGGGGATGCAGCATGCAGAGCATTTATGTGGCAAGGACTGCACACAAGGGGATGCAGCATGCAGAGCATTTATGGGGCAAGGACTGCACGCAAGGGGATACAGCTTGCAGAGTGTTTATGGGGGCAAGGACTGCGCACAAGTGAATGCAACATGCAGAGCATTTATGGGGCAAGGACTGCGCACAAAGGGATACAGCTTGCAGAGTGTTTATAGGGGCAAGGACTGCCCACAAGGGGATGCAACATGAAGATAATTTCTGGGGCAAGGACTGCACACAAGGGGATGCAACATGAAGATAATTTATGGGGCAAGGACTGCACGCAAGGGGATACAGCTTGCTGAGTGTTTATAGGGGCAAGGACTGCGCACAAGGGGATGCAACATGCAGAGTATTGATGCGGGAAGGACTGCGCACAAGTGGATACAACATGCAGAGTATTTATGCAGCAAGAAATGCGCACAAGGGGATGCAGCATGCAGAGCATTTATGGGGCAAGGACTGCACGCAAGGGGATACAGCTTGCAGAGTGTTTATGGGGGCAAGGAATGCGCACAAGTGGGTGAAACATGCAGAGTGTTTATGTGGGCAAGGACTGCGCACAAGCGGATGCAGCATGCAGAGTGTTTATAGGGACATGGGCTATGCACAAGTGGATGCAACATGCAGAGCATTTATGGGGCAAGGGCGGCACGCAAGGGGATGCAGCATGCAGAGTTTATGTGGGCAAAGACTGCGCACAAGGGGATGCAGCATGCAGAGTGTTTATGGGGGCAAGGACTGCGCACAAGTGGATGCCACATGCAGAGTATTTATGCGGCAAGGACTGTGCACAAGGGGATGCAGCATGCAGAGTGTTTATAGGGACATGCGCTACGCACAAGTGGAGGCAACATGCAGAGCATTTATGGGGCAAGGACTGCGCACAAGGGGATGCAATATGCAGAGCATTAATGGGGGCAAGGATGGCACACAAGGGGATGCAGCATGCAGAGTATTTATGTGGCAAGAACTGCGCACAAGGGGATGCAGCATGCAGAGCATTCATGGGGCAAGGACTGCGCACAAGGGGATGCAGCATGCAGAGCATTTATGGGGCAAGGACTGCACGCAAGGGGATACAGCTTGCAGAGTGTTTATGGGGGCAAGAACTGCGCACAAGTGGATGCAACATGCAGAGCATTTATGGGGCAAGAACTGCGCACAAGGGGATGCAGCTTGCAGAGTGTTTATAGGGGCAAGGACTGCCCACAAGGGGATGCAACATGAAGATAATTTCTGGGGCAAGGACTGCACACAAGGGGATGCAACATGAAGATAATTTATGGGGCAAGGACTGCGCGCAAGGGGATACAGCTTGCTGAGTGTTTATAGGGGCAAGGACTGCGCACAAGGGGATGCAACATGCAGAGTATTGATGCGGCAAGGACTGTGCACAAGTGGATACAACATGCAGAGTATTTATGTAGCAAGAACTGCGCACAAGGGGATGCAGCATGCAGAGCATTTATGGGGCAAGGACTGCACGCAAGGGGATACAGCTTGCAGAGGGTTTATGGGGGCACGGAATGTGCACAAGTGGGTGCAACATGCAGAGTGTTTATGGGGGCAAGGACTGCGCACAAGTGGATGCAACATGCAGAGCATTTATGGGGCAAGGACTGCGCGCAAGGGGATACAGCTTGCAGAGTGTTTATAGGGGCAAGAACTGCACACAGGGGATGCAACATGCAGAGTATTTTTGCGGCAAGGACTGCACACAAGTGGATGCAACATGAAGATAATTTATGGGGCAAGGACTGCGCGCAAGGGGATACAGCTTGCAGAGTGTTTATAGGGGCAAGGACTGCGCACAAGGGGATGCAACATGCAGAGTATTGATGCGGCAAGGACTGCGCACAAGTGGATGCAACATGCAGAGTATTTATGCAGCAAGAACTGCGCACAAGGGGATACAGCTTGCAGAGTGTTTATAGGGGCAAGGACTGTGCACAATGGGGATGCAACATGCAGAGTATTTATGCGGCAAGAACTGCGCACAAGGGAATGCAGCATGCAGAGCATTTATGGGGCAAGGACTGCGCACAAGGGGATGCAGCATGCAGAGCATTTATTGGGCAAGGACTGCATGCAAGGGGATACAGCTTGCAGAGTGTTTATGGGGGCAAGGACTGCGCACAAGTGGATGCAACATGCAGAGCATTTATGGGGCAAGGACTGCGGGCAAGGGGATACAGCTTGCAGAGTGTTTATAGGGGCAAGAACTGCACACAGGGGATGCAACGTGCAGAGTATTTATGCGGCAAGGACTGCACACAAGTGGATGCAACATGAAGATAATTTATGGGGCAAGGACTGCGCGCAAGGGGATACAGCTTGCAGAGTGTTTAGAGGGGCAAGGACTGCGCACAAGGGGATGCAACATGCAGAGTATTGATGCGGCAAGGACTGCGCACAAGTGGATACAACATGCAGAGTATTTATGTAGAAAGAACTGCGCACAAGTGGATGCAACATGAAGATCATTTATGGGGCAAGGACTGCCCGCGAGGGGGTAAAGCTTGTAGATTGTTTAGAGGGGCAAGGACTGCGCACAAGGGGATGCAACATGCAGAGTATTTATGCGGCAAGGACTGCCCACAAGTGGATGCAACATGCAGAGCATTTATGGGGCAAGGACTGCACACAAGGGGATGCAGCATGCAGAGTGTTTATGTGGGCAAGGACTGCGCACAAGGGGATGCAACATGCAGAGTATTTATGCGGCAAGGACAGCGCACAAGTGGATGCAACATGCAGAGTGTTTATGTTGGCAAGGACTGCGCAGAAGGGGATATATCATGCAGAGTGTTTATGTGGGCAAGGGCTACGCACAAGGGGATGCAGCATGCAGAGTGTTTATAGGGACAAGGACTGCGCACAAGGGGATGCAACATCAAGATCATTTATGGGGCAAGGACTGCGCGCAAGGGGATGCAACATGCAGAGTGTTAATGTGGGCAAGGACTGCGCACAAGCGGATGCAGCATGCAGAGTGTTTATAGGGTCATGGGCTATGCACAAGTGGATGCATCATGCAGAGCATTTATGGGGGCAAGGGCGGCACACAAGGGGATGCAGCATGCAGAGTTTATGTGGGCAAGAACTGCACACAAGGGGATGCAGCATGCAGAGTATTTATTGGGGCAAGGACTGCGCACAAGGGGATGCAACATGCAGATTATTTATGCGGCAAGGACTGTGCACAAGGGGATGCAGCATGCAGAGTGTTTATAGGGACATGCGCTATGCACAAGTGGATGCAACATGCAGAGCATTTATGGGGCAAGGACTGCGCAAAAGGTGATGCAGCATGCAGAGTGTTTATAGGGACAAGGACGCCGCACAAGGGGATGCAATATGCAGAGCATTTATGGGGGCAAGGACGGCACACAAGGGGATGCAGCATGCAGAGTATTTATGCGGCAAGGACTGCGCGCAAGGGTATGCAACATGCAGAGAGTTTATGTGGGCAAGGACTGCGCACAAGCGGATGCAGCTTGCAGAGTGTTTATAGGGACATGGGCTATGCACAAGTGGATGCAACATGCAGAGCATTTATGGGGGCAAGGGCGGCACACAAGGGGTGCAGCATGCAGAGTGCAACATGCAGAGTATTTATATGGCAAGGACTGCGCACAGGTGGATGCAGCATGCAGAGTGTTTAAAGGGGCAAGGACTGCGCACAAGTGGATGCAACATGAAGATAATTCATGGGGCAAGGACTGCGCACAAGGGGATGCAACATGACGATAGTTTCTGGGGCAAGCACTGCCCACAAGGGGATGCAACATGAAGATAATTTCTGGGGCAAGGACTGCACACAAGGGGAGGCAAAATGAAGATAATTTATGGGGCAAGGACTGCGCACATGGGGATGCAACATGCAGAGCATTTATGGGGCAAGGACTGCGCGCAAGTGGATGCAACATGCAGAGCATTTATGGGGCAAGGACTGCACGCAAGGGGATACAGCTTGCAGAGTGTTTATAGGGGCAAGAACTGCACACAGGGGATGCAACATGCAGAGTATTTATGCGGCAAGGACTGCGCACAAGTGGATGCAACATGCAGAGCATTTATGGGGCAAGGACTGCGCGCAAGGGGATACAGCTTGCAGAGTGTTTATAGGGGCAAGGACTGTGCACAAGGGGATGCAACATGCAGAGTATTTATGCGGCAAGAACTGCGCACAAGGGGATGCAGCATGCAGAGCATTTATGGGGCAAGGATTGCCCACAAGGGAATGCAACATGAAGATAATTTCTGGGGCAAGGACTGCGCACAAGGCGATGCAACATGCAGAGTATTTATGTGGCAAGGACTGCACACAAGTGGATGCAACATGCAGAGTATTTATGCGGCAAGAACTGCGCACAAGGGGATGCAGCATGCAGAGCATTTATGGGGCAAGGACTGCGCATAAGGGGATGCAGCATGCAGAGTATTTATTGGGCAAGGACTGCACACAAGGGGATACAGCTTGCAGAGTGTTTATGGGGGCAAGGACTGCGCACAAGTGGATGCAACATGCAGAGCATTTATGGGGCAAGGACTGCGCGCAAGGGGATACAGCTTGCAGAGTGTTTATAGGGGCAAGAACTGCACACATGGGATGCAACATGCAGAGTATTTTTGCGGCAAGGACTGCACACAAGTGGATGCAACATGAAGATAATTTATGGGGCAAGGACTGCGCGCAAGGGGATACAGCTTGCAGAGTGTTTATATGGGCAAGGACTGCGCACAAGGGGATACAACATGCAGAGTATTTATGCAGCAAGAACTGCGCACAAGGGGATGCAGCATGCAGAGCATTTATGGGGCAAGGACTGCACGCAAGGGGATACAGCTTGCAGAGTGTTTATGGCGGCAAGGAATGCGCACAAGTGGGTGAAACATGCAGAGTGTTTATGTGGGCAAGGACTGCGCACAAGCGGATGCAGCATGCACAGTGTTTATAGGGACATGGGCTATGCAAAAGTGGATGCAACATGCAGAGCATTTATGGGGCAAGGGCGGCACACAAGGGGATGCAGCATGCAGAGTTTATGTGGGCAAAGACTGCGCACAAGGGGATGCAGCTTGCAGAGTGTTTATGGGGGCAAGGACTGCGCACAAGTGGATGCCACATGCAGAGTATTTATGCGGCAAGGACTGTGCACAAGGGGATGCAGCATGCAGAGTGTTTATAGGGACATGCGCTACGCACAAGTGGATGCAACATGCAGAGCATTTATGGGGCAAGGACTGCGCACAAGGGGATGCAATATGCAGAGCATTAATGGGGGCAAGGATGGCACACAAGGGGATGCAGCATGCAGAGTATTTATGTGGCAAGAACTGCGCACAAGGGGATGCAGCATGCAGAGCATTTATGGGGCAAGGACTGCGCACAAGGGGATGCAGCATGCAGAGCATTTATGGGGCAAGGACTGCACGCAAGGGGATACAGCTTGCAGAGTGTTTATGGGGGCAAGGACTGCGCACAAGTGGATGCAACATGCAGAGCATTTATGGGGCAAGGACTGCGCACAAAGGGATACAGCTTGCAGAGTGTTTATAGGGGCAAGGACTGCCCACAAGGGGATGCAACATGAAGATAATTTCTGGGGCAAGGACTGCACACAAGGGGATGCAACATGAAGATAATTTATGGGGCAAGGACTGCGCGCAAGGGGATACAGCTTGCTGAGTGTTTATAGGGGCAAGGACTGCGCACAAGGGGATGCAACATGCAGAGTATTGATGCGGCAAGGACTGCGCACAAGTGGATACAACATGCAGAGTATTTATGCAGCAAGAACTGCGCACAAGGGGATGCAGCATGCAGAGCATTTATGGGGCAAGGACTGCACGCAAGGGGATACAGCTTGCAGCGTGTTTATGGGGGCAAGGAATGCGCACAAGTGGGTGAAACATGCAGAGTGTTTATGTGGGCAAGGACTGCGCACAAGCGGATGCAGCATGCAGAGTGTTTATAGGGACATGGGCTATGCACAAGTGGATGCAACATGCAGAGCATTTATGGGGCAAGGGCGGCACACAAGGGGATGCAGCATGCAGAGTTTATGTGGGCAAATACTGCGCACAAGGGGATGCAGCATGCAAAGTGTTTATGGGGGCAAGGACTGCGCACAAGTGGAGGCCACATGCAGAGTATTTATGCGGCAAGGACTGTGCACAAGGGGATGCAGCATGCAGAGTGTTTATAGGGACATGCGCTACGCACAAGTGGATGCAACATGCAGAGCATTTATGGGGCAAGGACTGCGCACAAGGGGATGCAATATGCAGAGCATTAATGGGGGCAAGGATGGCACACAAGGGGATGCAGCATGCAGAGTATTTATGGGGCAAGGACTGCGCACAAGGGGATGCAGCATGCAGAGCATTTATGGGGCAAGGACTGCACACAAGTGGATGCAACATGCAGAGCATTTATGGGGCAAGGACTGCACACAAGTGGATGCAACATGCAGAGCATTTATGGGGCAAGGACTGCACCAAGGGGATACAGCTTGCAGAGTGTTTATGGGGGCAAGAACTGCGCACAAGGGGATGCAACATGCAGAGCATTTATGTGGCAAGAACTGCGCACAAGGGGATGCAGCTTGCAGAGTGTTTATAGGGGCAAGGACTGCCCACAAGGGGATGCAACATGAAGATAATTTCTGGGGCAAGGACTGCACACAAGGGGATGCAACATGAAGATAATTTATGGGGCAAGGACTGCGCGCAAGGCATACAGCTTGCTGAGTGTTTATAGGGGCAAGGACTGCGCACAAGGGGATGCAACATGCAGAGTATTGATGCGGCAAGGACTGTGCACAAGTGGATACAACATGCAGAGTATTTATGTAGCAAGAACTGCGCACAAGGGGATGCAGCATGCAGAGCATTTATGGGGCAAGGACTGCACGCAAGGGGATACAGCTTGCAGAGGGTTTATGGGGGCACGGAATGTGCACAAGTGGGTGCAACATGCAGAGTGTTTATGGGGGCAAGGACTGCGCACAAGTGGATGCAACATGCAGAGCATTTATGGGGCAAGGACTGCGCGCAAGGGGATACAGCTTGCAGAGTGTTTATAGGGGCAAGAACTGCTAACAGGGGATGCAACATGCAGAGTATTTTTGCGGCAAGGACTGCACACAAGTGGATGCAACATGAAGATAATTTATGGGGCAAGGACTGCGCGCAAGGGGATACAGCTTGCAGAGTGTTTATAGGGGCAAGGACTGCGCACAAGGGGATGCAACATGCAGAGTATTGATGCGGCAAGGACTGTGCACAAGTGGATGCAACATGCAGAGTATTTATGCAGCAAGAACTGCGCACAAGGGGATACAGCTTGCAGAGTGTTTATAGGGGCAAGGACTGTGCACAATGGGGATGCAACATGCAGAGTATTTATGCGGCAAGAACTGCGCACAAGGGAATGCAGCATGCAGAGCATTTATGGGGCAAGGACTGCGCACAAGGGGATGCAGCATGCAGAGCATTTATGGGGCAAGGACTGCATCCAAGGGGATACAGCTTGCAAAGTGTTTATGGGGGCAAGGACTGCGCACAAGTGGATGCAACATGCAGAGCATTTATGGGGCAAGGACTGCGGGCAAGGGGAAACAGCTTGCAGAGTGTTTATAGGGGCAAGAACTGCACACAGGGGATGCAACGTGCCGAGTATTTATGCGGCAAGGACTGCACACAAGTGGATGCAACATGAAGATAATTTATGGGGCAAGGACTGCGCGCAAGGGGATACAGCTTGCAGAGTGTTTAGAGGGGCAAGGACTGCGCACAAGGGGATGCAACATGCAGAGTATTGATGCGGCAAGGACTGCGCACAAGTGGATACAACATGCAGAGTATTTATGTAGAAAGAACTGCGCACAAGTGGATGCAACATGAAGATC
The DNA here is from genome assembly GCF_040938575.1 of Ambystoma mexicanum. NCBI lineage: Eukaryota > Metazoa > Chordata > Amphibia > Caudata > Ambystomatidae > Ambystoma > Ambystoma mexicanum. The sequence goes on from NC_090938.1 coordinate 43,899,224, forward strand.
ATTTATGGGGCAAGGACTGCCCGCGAGGGGGTAAAGCTTGCAGATTGTTTAGAGGGGCAAGGACTGCGCACAAGGGGATGCAACATGCAGAGTATTTATGCGGCAAGGACTGCCCACAAGTGGATGCAACATGCAGAGCATTTATGGGGCAAGGACTGCACACAAGGGGATGCAGCATGCAGAGTGTTTATGTGGGCAAGGACTGCGCACAAGGGGATGCAACATGCAGAGTATTTATGCGGCAAGGACTGCGCACAAGTGGATGCAACATGCAGAGTGTTTATGTTGGCAAGGACTGCGCAGAAGGGGATATATCATGCAGAGTGTTTATGTGGGCAAGGGCTACGCACAAGGGGATGCAGCATGCAGAGTGTTTATAGGGACAAGGACTGCGCACAAGGGGATGCAACATCAAGATCATTTATGGGGCAAGGACTGTGCGCAAGGGGATGCAACATGCAGAGTGTTTATGTGGGCAAGGACTGCGCACAAGCGGATGCAGCATGCAGAGTGTTTATAGGGTCATGGGCTATGCACAAGTGGATGCATCATGCAGAGCATTTATGGGGGCAAGGGCGGCACACAAGGGGATGCAGCATGCAGAGTTTATGTGGGCAAGGACTGCACACAAGGGGATGCAGCATGCAGAGTGTTTATGGGGGCAAGGACTGCGCACAAGGGGATGCAACATGCAGATTATTTATGCGGCAAGGACTGTGCACAAGGGGATGCAGCATGCAGAGTGTTTATAGGGACATGCGCTATGCACAAGTGGATGCAACATGCAGAGCATTTATGGGGCAAGGACTGCGCAAAAGGTGATGCAGCATGCAGAGTGTTTATAGGGACAAGGACGCCGCACAAGGGGATGCAATATGCAGAGCATTTATGGGGGCAAGGACGGCACACAAGGGGATGCAGCATGCAGAGTATTTATGCGGCAAGGACTGCGCGCAAGGGTATGCAACATGCAGAGAGTTTATGTGGGCAAGGACTGCGCACAAGCGGATGCAGCTTGCAGAGTGTTTATAGGGACATGGGCTATGCACAAGTGGATGCAACATGCAGAGCATTTATGGGGGCAAGGGCGGCACACAAGGGGTGCAGCATGCAGAGTGCAACATGCAGAGTATTTATGTGGCAAGGACTGCGCACAGGTGGATGCAGCATGCAGAGTGTTTAAAGGGGCAAGGACTGCGCACAAGTGGATGCAACATGAAGATAATTCATGGGCCAAGGACTGCACACAAGGGGATGCAACATGACGATAGTTTCTGGGGCAAGGACTGCCCACAAGGGGATGCAACATGAAGATAATTTCTGGGGCAAGGACTGCACACAAGGGGAGGCAAAATGAAGGTAATTTATGGGGCAAGGACTGCGCACATGGGGATGCAACATGCAGAGCATTTATGGGGCAAGGACTGCGCGCAAGTGGATGCAACATGCAGAGCATTTATGGGGCAAGGACTGCACGCAAGGGGATACAGCTTGCAGAGTGTTTATAGGGGCAAGAACTGCACACAGGGGATGCAACATGCAGAGTATTTATGCGGCAAGGACTGCGCACAAGTGGATGCAACATGCAGAGCATTTATGGGGCAAGGACTGCGCGCAAGGGGATACAGCTTGCAGAGTGTTTATAGGGGCAAGGACTGTGCACAAGGGGATGCAACATGCAGAGTATTTATGCGGCAAGAACTGCGCACAAGGGGATGCAGCATGCAGAGCATTTATGGGGCAAGGATTGCCCACAAGGGGATGCAACATGAAGATAATTTCTGGGGCAAGGACTGCACACAAGGGGATGCAACATGAAGATAATTTATGGGGCAAGGACTGCGCGCAAGGGGATACAGCTTGCTGAGTGTTTATAGGGGCAAGGACTGCGCAAAATGGGATGCAACATGCAGAGTATTGATGCGGCAGGGACTGCGCACAAGTGGATACAACATGCAGAGTATTTATGCAGCAAGAACTGCGCACAAGGGGATGCAGCATGCAGAGCATTTATGGGGCCAGGACTGCACGCAAGGGGATACAGCTTGCAGAGTGTTTATGGGGGCAAGGAATGCGCACAAGTGGGTGCAACATGCAGAGTGTTTATGTGGGCAAGGACTGCGCAAAAGCGGATGCAGCATGCAGAGTATTTATGCGGCAAGGACTGTGCACAAGGGGATGCAGAATGCAGAGTTTTTATAGGGACATGCGCTATGCACAAGTGGATGCCACATGCAGAGCATTCATGGGGTAAGGACTGCGCACAAGGGGATGCAGCATGCAGAGCATTTATGGGGGCAAGGACGGCACACAAGGGGATGCAGCATGCAGAGTATTTATGTGGCAAGAACTGCGCACAAGGGGATGCAGCATGCAGAGCATTTATGGGGCAAGTACTGCGCACAAGGGGATTCAGCATGCAGAGCATTTATGGGGCAAGGACTGCACGCAAGGGGATACAGCTTGCAGAGTGTTTATGGGGGCAAGGACTGCGCACAAGTGGATGCAACATGCAGAGCATTTATGGGGTAAGGACTGCGCACAAGGGGATACAGCTTGCAGAGTGTTTATAGGGGCAAGGACTGCCCACAAGGAGATGCAACATGAAGATAATTTATGGGGCAATGACTGCGCGCAAGGGGATACAGCTTGCTGAGTGTTTATAGGGGCAAGGACTGCGCACAAGGGGATGCAACATGCAGAGTATTTATGCGGCAAGGACTGCACACAAGTGGATGCAACATGCAGAGCATTTATGGGGCAAGGACTGCGCACAAGGGGATACAGCTTGCAGAGTGTTTATAGGGGCAAGGACTGCCCACAGGGGATGCAACATGAAGATAATTTATGGGGCAAGGACTGCGCGCAAGGGGGTACAGCTCGCAGAGTGTTTATAGGGGCAAGGACTGCACACAGGGGATGCAACATGAAGATAATTTATGGGGCAATGACTGCGCGCAAGGGGATACAGCTTGCAGAGTTTATAGGGGCAAGGATTGTGCACAAGGGGATGCAACATGTAGAGTATTTATGTTGCAAGGACTGCGCACAAGTGGATGCAACATGCAGAGTATTTATGCGGCAAGGACTGCGCACAAGGGGATGCAGCATGCAGAGTTTATAGGGGCAAGGTCTGTGCACAAGGGGATGCAACATGTAGAGTATTTATGTGGCAAGGACTGCGCACAAGTGGATGCAACATGCAGAGTATTTATGCGGCAAGAACTGCGCACAAGGGGATGCAGCATGCAGAGCATTTATGGGGCAAGGACTGCGCACAAGGGGATGCAGCATGCAGAGCATTTATGGGGCAAGGACTGCACGCAAGGGGATACATCTTGCAGAGTGTTTATGGGGGCAAGGACTGCGCACAAGTGGATGCAACATGCAGAGCATTTATGGGGCAAGGAATGCACGCAAGGGGATACAGCTTGCAGAGTGTTTATAGGGGCAAGAACTGCACACAGGAGATGCAACATGCAGAGTATTTTTGCGGCAAGGACTGCGCACAAGTGGATGCAACATGAAGATAATTTATGGGGCAAGGACGGCGCGCAAGGGGATACAGCTTGCAGAGTGTTTGTAGGGGCAAGGACTGCGCACAAGGGGATGCAACATGCAGAGTATTGACGCGGCAAGGACTGCGCACAAGTGGATACAACATGCAGAGTATTTATGCAGCAAGAACTGCGCACAAGGGGATGCAGCATGCAGAGCATTTATGGGGCAAGGACTGCACGCAGGGGGATACAGCTTGCAGAGTGTTTATGTGGGCAAGGACTGCGCACAAGCGGATGCAGCATGCAGAGTGTTTATAGGGACATGGTCTATGCACAAGTGGATGCAACATGCAGAGCATTTATGGGGCAAGGACTGCGCACAAGGGGATGCAGCATGCAGAGTGTTTATGGGGGCAAGGATTGTGCACAAGTGGATGCCACATGCAGAGTATTTATGCGGCACAGACTGTGCACAAGGGGATGCAGCATGCAGAGTGTTTATAGGGACATGCGCTACGCACAAGTGGATGCAACATGCAGAGCATTTATGGGGCAAGGACTGCGCACAAGGGGATGCAATATGAAGAGCATTAATGGGGGCAAGGGCGGCACACAAGGGGATGCAACATGCAGAGTATTTATGTGGCAAGAACTGCGCACAAGGGGATGCAGCATGCAGAGCATTTATGGGGCAAGGACTGCGCACAAGGGGATGCAGCATGCAGAGCATTTATGGGGCAAGGACTGCACGCAAGGGGATACAGCTTGCAGAGTGTTTATGGGGGCAAGGACTGCGCACAAGTGGATGCAACATGCAGAGCATTTATGGGGCAAGGACTGCGCACAAGGGGATACAGCTTGCAGAGTGTTTATAGGGGCAAGGACTGCCCACAAGGGGATGCAACATGAAGATAATTTCTGGGGCAAGGACTGCACACAAGGGGATGCAACATGAAGACAATTTATGTGGCAAGGACTGTGCACAAGTGGATGCAACATGCAGAGCATTTATGGGGCAAGGACTGCGCACAAGGGGATACAGCTCGCAGAGTGTTTATAGGGGCAAGGACTGCGCACAAGTGAATGCAACATGCAGAGCATTTATGGGGCAAGGACTGCGCGCAAGGGGATACAGCTTGCAGAGTGTTTATAGGGGCAAGAACTGCACACAGGGGATGCAACATGTAGAGTATTTTTGCGGAAAGGACTGCGCACAAGTGGATGCAACATGAAGATAATTTATGGGGCAAGGACTGCGCGCAAGGGGATACAGCTTGCAGAGTTTTTATAGGGGCAAGGATTGCGCACAAGGCGATGCAACATGCAGAGTATTTATGTGGCAAGGACTGCGCACAAGTGGATGCAACATGCAGAGTATTTATGCGGCAAGAACTGCGCACAAGGGGATGCAGCATGCAGAGCATTTATGGGGCAAGGACTGCGCATAAGGGGATGCAGCATGCAGAGTATTTATGGGGCAAGGACTGCACACAAGGGGATACAGCTTGAAGAGTGTTTATGGGGGCAAGGACTGCGCACAAGTGGATGCAACATGCAGAGCATTTATGGGGCAAGGACTGCGCGCAAGGGGATACAGCTTGCAGAGTGTTTATAGGGGCAAGAACTGCACACAGGGGATGCAACATGCAGAGTATTTTTGCGGCAAGGACTGCACACAAGTGGATGCAACATGAAGATAATTTATGGGGCAAGGACTGCGCGCAAGGGGATACAGCTTGCAGAGTGTTTATAGGGGCAAGGACTGCGCACAAGGGGATGCAACATGCAGAGTATTGATGCGGCAAGGACTGCGCACAAGTGGATACAACGTGCAGAGTATTTATGCAGCAAGAACTGCGCACAAGGGGATGCAGCATGCAGAGCATTTATGGGGCAAGAACTGCATGCAAGGGGATACAGCTTGCAGAGTGTTTATGCGGGCAAGGAATGCGCACAAGTGGGTGAAACATGCAGAGTGTTTATGTGGGCAAGGACTGCGCACAAGCGGATGCAGCATGCAGAGTGTTTATAGGGACATGGGCTATGCACAAGTGGATGCAACATGCAGAGCATTTATGGGGCAAGGGCGGCACACAAGGGGATGCAGCATGCAGAGTTTATGTGGGCAAAGACTGCGCACAAGGGGATGCAGCTTGCAGAGTGTTTATGGGGGCAAGGACTGCGCACAAGTGGATGCCACATGCAGAGTATTTATGCGGCAAGGACTGTGCACAAGGGGATGCATCATGCAGAGTGTTTATAGGGACATGCGCTACGCACAAGTGGATGCAACATGCAGAGCATTTATGGGGCAAGGACTGCGCACAAGGGGATGCAATATGCAGAGCATTAATGGGGCAAGGATGGCACACAAGGGGATGCAGCATGCAGAGTATTTATGTGGCAAGAACTGCGCACAAGGGGATGCAGCATGCAGAGCATTTATGGGGCAAGGACTGCGCACAAGGGGATGCAGCATGCAGAGCATTTATGGGGCAAGGACTGCACGCAAGGGGATACAGCTTGCAGAGTGTTTATGGGGGCAAGGACTGCGCACAAGTGGATGCAACATGCAGAGCATTTATGGGGCAAGGACTGCGCACAAAGGGATACAGCTTGCAGAGTGTTTATAGGGGCAAGGACTGCCCACAAGGGGATGCAACATGAAGATAATTTCTGGGGCAAGGACTGCACACAAGGGGATGCAACATGAAGATAATTTATGGGGCAAGGACTCCGCGCAAGGGGATACAGCTTGCTGAGTGTTTATAGGGGCAAGGACTGCGCACAAGGGGATGCAACATGCAGAGTATTGATGCGGCAAGGACTGCGCACAAGTGGATACAACATGCAGAGTATTTATGCAGCAAGAACTGCGCACAAGGGGATGCAGCATGCAGAGCATTTATGGGGCAAGGACTGCACGCAAGGGGATACAGCTTGCAGAGTGTTTATGGGGGCAAGGAATGCGCACAAGTGGGTGAAACATGCAGAGTGTTTATGTGGGCAAGGACTGCGCACAAGCGGATGCAGCATGCAGAGTGTTTATAGGGACATGGGCTATGCACAAGTGGATGCAACATGCAGAGCATTTATGGGGCAAGGGCGGCACACAAGGGGAGGCAGCATGCAGAGTTTATGTGGGCAAGGACTGCGCACAAGGGGATGCAGCATGCAGAGTGTTTATGGGGGCAAGGACTGCGCACAAGTGGATGCCACATGCAGAGTATTTATGCGGCAAGGACTGCGCACAAGGGGATGCAATATGCAGAGCATTAATGGGGCAAGGATGGCACACAAGGGGATGCAGCATGCAGAGTATTTATGTGGCAAGAACTGCGCACAAGGGGATGCAGCATGCAGAGCATTTATGGGGCAAGGACTGCGCACAAGGGGATGCAGCATGCAGAGCATTTATGGGGCAAGGACTGCACGCAAGGGGATACAGCTTGCAGAGTGTTTATGGGGGCAAGGACTGCGCACAAGTGGATGCAACATGCAGAGCATTTATGGGGCAAGGACTGCGCACAAAGGGATACAGCTTGCAGAGTGTTTATAGGGGCAAGGACTGCCCACAAGGGGATGCAACATGAAGATAATTTCTGGGGCAAGGACTGCACACAAGGGGATGCAACATGAAGATAATTTATGGGGCAAGGACTCCGCGCAAGGGGATACAGCTTGCTGAGTGTTTATAGGGGCAAGGACTGCGCACAAGGGGATGCAACATGCAGAGTATTGATGCGGCAAGGACTGCGCACAAGTGGATACAACATGCAGAGTATTTATGCAGCAAGAACTGCGCACAAGGGGATGCAGCATGCAGAGCATTTATGGGGCAAGGACTGCACGCAAGGGGATACAGCTTGCAGAGTGTTTATGGGGGCAAGGAATGCGCACAAGTGGGTGAAACATGCAGAGTGTTTATGTGGGCAAGGACTGCGCACAAGCGGATGCAGCATGCAGAGTGTTTATAGGGACATGGGCTATGCACAAGTGGATGCAACATGCAGAGCATTTATGGGGCAAGGGCGGCACACAAGGGGAGGCAGCATGCAGAGTTTATGTGGGCAAGGACTGCGCACAAGGGGATGCAGCATGCAGAGTGTTTATAGGGACATGCGCTACGCACAAGTGGATGCAACATGCAGAGCATTTATGGGGCAAGGACTGCGCACAAGGGGATGCCACATGCAGAGCATTAATGGGGGCAAAGATGGCACACAAGGGGATGCAGCATGCAGAGTATTTATGTGGCAAGAACTGCGCACAAGGGGATGCAGCATGCAGAGCATTCATGGGGCAAGGACTGCGCACAAGGGGATGCAGCATGCAGAGCATTTATGGGGCAAGGACTGCACGCAAGGGGATACAGTTTACAGAGTGTTTATGGGGGCAAGGACTGCGCACAAGTGGATGCAACATGCAGAGCATTTATGGGGCAAGGACTGCGCACAAAGGGATACAGCTTGCAGAGTGTTTATAGGGGCAAGGACTGCCCACAAGGGGATGCAACATGAAGATAATTTCTGGGGCAAGGACTGCACACAAGGGGATGCAACATGAAGATAATTTATGGGGCAAGGACTGCGCGCAAGGGGATACAGCTTGCTGAGTGTTTATAGGGGCAAGGACTGCGCACAAGGGGATGCAACATGCAGAGTATTGATGCGGCAAGGACTGTGCACAAGTGGATACAACATGCAGAGTATTTATGTAGCAAGAACTGCGCACAAGGGGATGCAGCATGCAGAGCATTTATGGGGCAAGGACTGCACGCAAGGGGATACAGCTTGCAGAGGGTTTATGCGGCAAGGAATGTGCACAAGTGGGTGCACCATGCAGAGTGTTTATGGGGGCAAGGACTGCACACAAGTGGATGCAACATGCAGAGCATTTATGGGGCAAGGACTGCACGCAAGGGGATACAGCTTGCAGAGTGTTTATAGGGGCAAGAACTGCACACAGGGGATGCAACATGCAGAGTATTTTTGCGGCAAGGACTGCACACAAGTGGATGCAACATGAAGATAATTTATGGGGCAAGGACTGCGCGCAAGGGGATACAGCTTGCAGAGTGTTTATAGGGGCAAGGACTGCGCACAAGGGGATGCAACATGCAGAGTATTGATGCGGCAAGGACTGCGCACAAGTGGATACAACATGCAGAGTATTTATGCAGCAAAAACTGCGCACAAGGGGATGCAGCATGCCGAGCATTTATGGGGCAAGGACTGCACGCAAGGGGATACAGCTTGCAGAGTGTTTATGGGGGCAAGGAATGCGCACAAGTGGGTGAAAAATGCAGAGTGTTTATGTGGCCAAGGACTGCGCACAAGCGGATGCAGCATGCAGAGTGTTTATTGGGACATGGGCTATGCACAAGTGGATGCAACATGCAGAGCATTTATGGGGCAAGGGCGGCACACAAGGGGATGCAGCATGCAGAGTTTATGTGGGCAAGGACTGCGCACAAGGGGATGCAGCATGCAGAGTGTTTATGGGGGCAAGGACTGCGCACAAGTGGATGCCACATGCAGAGTATTTATGCGGCAAGGACTGTGCACAAGGGGATGCAGCATGCAGGGTGTTTATAGGGACATGCGCTACGCACAAGTGGATGCAACATGCAGAGCATTTATGGGGCAAGGACTGCGCACAGGGGATGCAACATGAAGATAATTTATGGGGCAAGGACTGCACACAAGGGGATGCAACATGAAGATAATTTATGGGGCAAGGACTGCGCGCAAGGGGATACAGCTTGCTGAGTGTTTATAGGGGCAAGGACTGCGCACAAGGGGATGCAACATGCAGAGTATTGATGCGGCAAGGACTGTGCACAAGTGGATACAACATGCAGAGTATTTATGTAGCAAGAACTGCGCACAAGGGGATGCAGCATGCAGAGCATTTATGGGGCAAGGACTGCACGCAAGGGGATACAGCTTGCAGAGGGTTTATGGGGCAAGGAATGTGCACAAGTGGGTGCACCATGCAGAGTGTTTATGGGGGCAAGGACTGCGCACAAGTGGATGCAACATGCAGAGCATTTATGGGGCAAGGACTGCGCGCAAGGGGATACAGCTTGCAGAGTGTTTATAGGGGCAAGAACTGCACACAGGGGATGCAACATGCAGAGTATTTTTGCGGCAAGGACTGCACACAAGTGGATGCAACATGAAGATAATTTATGGGGCAAGGACTGCGCGCAAGGGGATACAGCTTGCAGAGTGTTTATAGGGGCAAGGACTGCGCACAAGGGGATGCAACATGCAGAGTATTGATGCGGCAAGGACTGCGCACAAGTGGATACAACATGCAGAGTATTTATGCAGCAAAAATGCGCACAAGGGGATGCAGCATGCCGAGCATTTATGGGGCAAGGACTGCACGCAAGGGGATACAGCTTGCAGAGTGTTTATGGGGGCAAGGAATGCGCACAAGTGGGTGAAAAATGCAGAGTGTTTATGTGGGCAAGGACTGCGCACAAGCGGATGCAGCATGCAGAGTGTTTATTGGGACATGGGCTATGCACAAGTGGATGCAACATGCAGGGTGTTTATAGGGACATGCGCTACGCACAAGTGGATGCAACATGCAGAGCATTTATGGGGCAAGGGCGGCACACAAGGGGATGCAGCATGCAGAGTGTTTATGGGGGCAAGGACTGCGCACAAGGGGATGCAGCATGCAGAGTGTTTATGGGGGCAAGGACTGCGCACAAGTGGATGCCACATGCAGAGTATTTATGCGGCAAGGACTGTGCACAAGGGGATGCAGCATGCAGGGTGTTTATAGGGACATGCGCTACGCACAAGTGGATGCAACATGCAGAGCATTTATGGGGCAAGGACTGCGCACAAGGGGATGCAATATGCAGAGCATTAATGGGGGCAAGGACGGCACACAAGGGGATGCAGCATGCAGAGTATTTATGTGGCAAGAACTGCGCACAAGGGGATGCAGCATGCAGAGCATTTATGGGGCAAGGACTGCGCACAAGGGGATGCAGCATGCAGAGCATTTATGGGGCAAGGAGTGCCCGCAAGGGGATACAGCTTGCAGAGTGTTTATGGGGGCAAGGACTGCGCACATGTGGATGCAACATGCAGAGCATTTATGGGGCGAGGACTGCGCACAAGGGGATACAGCTTGCAGAGTGTTTATAGGGGCAAGGACTGCCCACGAAGGGATGCAACATGAAGATAATTTCTGGGGCAAGGACTGCACACAAGGGGATGCAACATGAAGATAATTTATGGGGCAAGGACTGCGCGCAAGGGGATACAGCTTGCTGAGTGTTTATAGGGGCAAGGACTGCGCACAAGGGGATGCAACATGCAGAGTATTGATGCGGCAAGTACTGTGCACAAGTGGATACAACATGCAGAGTATTTATGTAGCAAGAACTGTGCACAAGGGGATGCAGCATGCAGAGCATTTATGGGGCAAGGACTGCACACAAGGGGATACAGCTTGAAGAGGGTTTATGGGGGCAAGGAATGTGCACAAGTGGGTGCAACATGCAGAGTGTTTATGTGGGCAAGGACTGCGCAAAAGCGGATGCAGCATGCAGTTTATTTATGCGGCAATGACTGTGCACAAGGGGATGCAGCATGCAGAGTTTTTATAGGGACATGCGCTACGCACAAGTGGATGCCACATGCAGAGCATTTATGGGGCAAGGACTGCGCATAAGGGGATGCAGCATGCAGAGTGTTTATAGGGACAAGGACTGCGCACAAGGGGATGCAATATGCAGAGCATTTATGGGGGCAAGGACAGTACACAAGGGGATGCAGCATACAGATAATTTATGGGGCAAGGACTGCGCGCAAGGGGATACAGCTTGCTGAGTTTTTATAAGGGCAAGGACTGCGCACAAGGGGATGCAACATGCAGAGTATTTATGCAGCAAGGACTGCGCTCAAGTGGATGCAACATGCAGAGCATTTATGGGGCAAGGACTGCGCCCAAGGGGATACAGCTCGCAGAGTGTTTATAGGGGCAAGGACTGCACACAGGGGATGCAACATGCAGAGTATTTATGCGGCAAGGACTGCGCACAAGTGGATGCAACATGCAGAGTATTTATGCGGCAAGAACTGCGCACAAGGGGATGCAGCATGCAGAGCATTTATGGGGCAAGAACTGCGCACAAGGGGATGCAGCATGCAGAGCATTTATGGGGCAAGGACTGCGCACAAGGGGATACAGCTTGCAGAGTGTTTATAGGGGCAAGGACTGCCCACAAGGAGATGCAACATGAAGATAATTTATGGGGCAAGGACTGCGCGCAAGCGGATACAGCTTGCTGAGTGTTTATAGGGGCAAGGACTGCGCACAAGGGATGCAACATGCAGAGTATTTATGAGGCAAGGACTGCGCACAAGTGGATGCAACATGCAGAGCATTTATTGGGCAAGGACTGCGCGCAAGGGGATACAGCTCGCAGAGTGTTTATAGGGGCAAGGACTGCGCACAAGTGAATGCAACATGCAGAGCATTTATGGGACAAGGACTGCGCGCAAGGGGATACAGTTTGCAGAGTGTTTATAGGGGCAATAACTGCACACAGGGGATGAAACATGCAGAGTATTTTTGCGGAAAGGACAGCACACAAGTGGATGCAACATGAAGATAATTTTTGGGGCAAGGACTGCGTGCAAGGGGATACAGCTTGCAGAGTGTTTATAGGGGCAAGGACTGCGCACAAGGGGATGCAACATGCAGAGTATTGATGCGGCAAGGACTGCGCACAAGTGGATACAACATGCAGAGTATTTATGCAGCAAGAACTGCGCACAAGGGGATGCAGCATGCAGAGAATTTATGGGGCAAGGACTGCACGCAAGGGGATACAGCTTGCAGAGTGTTTATGGGGCAAGGAATGTGCACAAGTGGGTGGAACATGCAGAGTGTTTATGTGGGCAAGGACTGCGCACAAGCGGATGCAGCATGCAGAGTGTTTATAGGGACATGGGCTATGCCCAAGTGGATGCAACATGCAGAGCATTTATGGGGGCAACGGCGGCACACAAGGGGATGCAGCATGCAGAATGCGACATGCAGAGTATTTATGTGGCAAGGACTGCGCACAGGTGGATGCAGCATGCAGAGTGTTTAAAGGGGCAAGGACTGCGCACAAGGGGATGCAACATGAAGATCATTTATGGGGCAAGGACTGCGCACAAGTGGATGCAACATGAAGATAACTCATGGGGCAAGGACTGCGCACAAGGGGATGCCACATGACGATAGTTTCTGGGGCAAGGACTGCCCACAAGGGGATGCAACATGAAGATAGTTTCTGGGGCAAGGAGTGCACACAAGGGGATGCAACATGAAGATAATTTATGGGGGCAAGGACTGCGCACAAGGGGATGCAGCATGCAGAGCATTTATGGGGCAAGGACTGCGCACAAGGGGATGCAGCATGCAGAGTGTTTATGGGGGCAAGGACTGCACACAAGTGGATGCCACATGCAGAGTATTTATGCGGCAAGGACTGTGCACAAGGGGATGCAGCATGCAGAGTGTTTATAGGGACATGCGCTACGCACAAGTGGATGCAACATGCAGAGCATTTAAGGGGCAAGGACTGCGCACAAGGGGATGCAATATGCAGAGCATTAATGGGGGCAAGGACGGCACACAAGGGGATGCAGCATGCAGAGCATTTATGGGGCAAGGACTGCGCACAAGGGGATGCAGCATGCAGAGCATTTATGGGGCAAGGACTGCACGCAAGGGGATACAGCTTGCAGAGTGTTTATGGGGCAAGGACTGCGCACAAGTGGATACAACGTGCAGAGTATTTATGCAGCAAGAACTGCGCACAAGGGGATGCAGCATGCAGAGCATTTATGGGGCAAGGACTGCATGCAAGGGGATACAGCTTGCAGAGTGTTTATGCGGGCAAGGAATGCGCACAAGTGGGTGAAACATGCAGAGTGTTTATGTGGGCAAGGACTGCGCACAAGCGGATGCAGCATGCAGAGTGTTTATAGGGACATGGGCTATGCACAAGTGGATGCAACATGCAGAGTATTTATGGGGCAAGGGCGGCACACAAGGGGATGCAGCATGCAGAGTTTATGTGGGCAAAGACTGCGCACAAGGGGATGCAGCTTGCAGAGTGTTTATGGGGGCAAGGACTGCGCACAAGTGGATGCCACATGCAGAGTATTTATGCGGCAAGGACTGTGCACAAGGGGATGCATCATGCAGAGTGTTTATAGGGACATGCGCTACGCACAAGTGGATGCAACATGCAGAGCATTTATGGGGCAAGGACTGCGCACAAGGGGATGCAATATGCAGAGCATTAATGGGGCAAGGATGGCACACAAGGGGATGCAGCATGCAGAGTATTTATGTGGCAAGAACTGCGCACAAGGGGATGCAGCATGCAGAGCATTTATGGGGCAAGGACTGCGCACAAGGGGATGCAGCATGCAGAGCATTTATGGGGCAAGGACTGCACGCAAGGGGATACAGCTTGCAGAGTGTTTATGGGGGCAAGGACTGCACACAAGTGGATGCAACATGCAGAGCATTTATGGGGCAAGGACTGCGCACAAAGGGATACAGCTTGCAGAGTGTTTATAGGGGCAAGGACTGCCCACAAGGGGATGCAACATGAAGATAATTTCTGGGGCAAGGACTGCACACAAGGGGATGCAACATGAAGATAATTTATGGGGCAAGGACTCCGCGCAAGGGGATACAGCTTGCTGAGTGTTTATAGGGGCAAGGACTGCGCACAAGGGGATGCAACATGCAGAGTATTGATGCGGCAAGGACTGCGCACAAGTGGATACAACATGCAGAGTATTTATGCAGCAAGAACTGCGCACAAGGGGATGCAGCATGCAGAGCATTTATGGGGCAAGGACTGCACGCAAGGGGATACAGCTTGCAGAGTGTTTATGGGGGCAAGGAATGCGCACAAGTGGGTGAAACATGCAGAGTGTTTATGTGGGCAAGGACTGCGCACAAGCGGATGCAGCATGCAGAGTGTTTATAGGGACATGGGCTATGCACAAGTGGATGCAACATGCAGAGCATTTATGGGGCAAGGGCGGCACACAAGGGGAGGCAGCATGCAGAGTTTATGTGGGCAAGGACTGCGCACAAGGGGATGCAGCATGCAGAGTGTTTATGGGGGCAAGGACTCCGCACAAGTGGATGCCACATGCAGAGTATTTATGCGGCAAGGACTGTGCACAAGGGGATGCAGCATGCAGAGTGTTTATAGGGACATGCGCTACGCACAAGTGGATGCAACATGCAGAGCATTTATGGGGCAAGGACTGCGCACAAGGGGATGCCATATGCAGAGCATTAATGGGGGCAAGGATGGCACACAAGGGGATGCAGCATGCAGAGTATTTATGTGGCAAGAACTGTGCACAAGGGGATGCAGCATGCAGAGCATTCATGGGGCAAGGACTGCGCACAAGGGGATGCAGCATGCAGAGCATTTATGGGGCAAGGACTGCACGCAAGGGGATACAGTTTACAGAGTGTTTATGGGGGCAAGGACTGCGCACAAGTGGATGCAACATGCAGAGCATTTATGGGGCAAGGACTGCGCACAAAGGGATACAGCTTGCAGAGTGTTTATAGGGGCAAGGACTGCCCACAAGGGGATGCAACATGAAGATAATTTCTGGGGCAAGGACTGCACACAAGGGGATGCAACATGAAGATAATTTATGGGGCAAGGACTGCGCGCAAGGGGATACAGCTTGCTGAGTGTTTATAGGGGCAAGGACTGCGCACAAGGGGATGCAACATGCAGAGTATTGATGCGGCAAGGACTGTGCACAAGTGGATACAACATGCAGAGTATTTATGTAGCAAGAACTGCGCACAAGGGGATGCAGCATGCAGAGCATTTATGGGGCAAGGACTGCACGCAAGGGGATACAGCTTGCAGAGGGTTTATGCGGCAAGGAATGTGCACAAGTGGGTGCACCATGCAGAGTGTTTATGGGGGCAAGGACTGCGCACAAGTGGATGCAACATGCAGAGCATTTATGGGGCAAGGACTGCACGCAAGGGGATACAGCTTGCAGAGTGTTTATAGGGGCAAGAACTGCACACAGGGGATGCAACATGCAGAGTATTTTTGCGGCAAGGACTGCACACAAGTGGATGCAACATGAAGATAATTTATGGGGCAAGGACTGCGCGCAAGGGGATACAGCTTGCGGAGTGTTTATAGGGGCAAGGACTGCGCACAAGGGGATGCAACATGCAGAGTATTGATGCGGCAAGGACTGCGCACAAGTGGATACAACATGCAGAGTATTTATGCAGCAAAAACTGCGCACAAGGGGATGCAGCATGCCGAGCATTTATGGGGCAAGGACTGCACGCAAGGGGATACAGCTTGCAGAGTGTTTATGGGGGCAAGGAATGCGCACAAGTGGGTGAAAAATGCAGAGTGTTTATGTGGCCAAGGACTGCGCACAAGCGGATGCAGCATGCAGAGTGTTTATTGGGACATGGGCTATGCACAAGTGGATGCAACATGCAGAGCATTTATGGGGCAAGGGCGGCACACAAGGGGATGCAGCATGCAGAGTTTATGTGGGCAAGGACTGCGCACAAGGGGATGCAGCATGCAGAGTGTTTATGGGGGCAAGGACTGCGCACAAGTGGATGCCACATGCAGAGTATTTATGCGGCAAGGACTGTGCACAAGGGGATGCAGCATGCAGGGTGTTTATAGGGACATGCGCTACGCACAAGTGGATGCAACATGCAGAGCATTTATGGGGCAAGGACTGCGCACAGGGGATGCAACATGAAGATAATTTATGGGGCAAGGACTGCACACAAGGGGATGCAACATGAAGATAATTTATGGGGCAAGGACTGCGCGCAAGGGGATACAGCTTGCTGAGTGTTTATAGGGGCAAGGACTGCGCACAAGGGGATGCAACATGCAGAGTATTGATGCGGCAAGGACTGTGCACAAGTGGATACAACATGCAGAGTATTTATGTAGCAAGAACTGCGCACAAGGGGATGCAGCATGCAGAGCATTTATGGGGCAAGGACTGCACGCAAGGGGATACAGCTTGCAGAGGGTTTATGGGGCAAGGAATGTGCACAAGTGGGTGCACCATGCAGAGTGTTTATGGGGGCAAGGACTGCGCACAAGTGGATGCAACATGCAGAGCATTTATGGAGCAAGGACTGCGCGCAAGGGGATACAGCTTGCAGAGTGTTTATAGGGGCAAGAACTGCACACAGGGGATGCAACATGCAGAGTATTTTTGCGGCAAGGACTGCACACAAGTGGATGCAACATGAAGATAATTTATGGGGCAAGGACTGCGCGCAAGGGGATACAGCTTGCAGAGTGTTTATAGGGGCAAGGACTGCGCACAAGGGGATGCAACATGCAGAGTATTGATGCGGCAAGGACTGCGCACAAGTGGATACAACATGCAGAGTATTTATGCAGCAAAAACTGCGCACAAGGGGATGCAGCATGCCGAGCATTTATGGGGCAAGGACTGCACGCAAGGGGATACAGCTTGCAGAGTGTTTATGGGGGCAAGGAATGCGCACAAGTGGGTGAAAAATGCAGAGTGTTTATGTGGGCAAGGACTGCGCACAAGCGGATGCAGCATGCAGAGTGTTTATTGGGACATGGGCTATGCACAAGTGGATGCAACATGCAGGGTGTTTATAGGGACATGCGCTACGCACAAGTGGATGCAACATGCAGAGCATTTATGGGGCAAGGGCGGCACACAAGGGGATGCAGCATGCAGAGTGTTTATGGGGGCAAGGACTGCGCACAAGGGGATGCAGCATGCAGAGTGTTTATGGGGGCAAGGACTGCGCACAAGTGGATGCCACATGCAGAGTATTTATGCGGCAAGGACTGTGCACAAGGGGATGCAGCATGCAGGGTGTTTATAGGGACATGCGCTACGCACAAGTGGATGCAACATGCAGAGCATTTATGGGGCAAGGACTGCGCACAAGGGGATGCAATATGCAGAGCATTAATGGGGGCAAGGACGGCACACAAGGGGATGCAGCATGCAGAGTATTTATGTGGCAAGAACTGCGCACAAGGGGATGCAGCATGCAGAGCATTTATGGGGCAAGGACTGCGCACAAGGGGATGCAGCATGCAGAGCATTTATGGGGCAAGGAGTGCCCGCAAGGGGATACAGCTTGCAGAGTGTTTATGGGGGCAAGGACTGCGCACATGTGGATGCAACATGCAGAGCATTTATGGGGCGAGGACTGCGCACAAGGGGATACAGCTTGCAGAGTGTTTATAGGGGCAAGGACTGCCCACGAAGGGATGCAACATGAAGATAATTTCTGGGGCAAGGACTGCACACAAGGGGATGCAACATGAAGATAATTTATGGGGCAAGGACTGCGCGCAAGGGGATACAGCTTGCTGAGTGTTTATAGGGGCAAGGACTGCGCACAAGGGGATGCAACATGCAGAGTATTGATGCGGCAAGGACTGTGCACAAGTGGATACAACATGCAGAGTATTTATGTAGCAAGAACTGTGCACAAGGGGATGCAGCATGCAGAGCATTTATGGGGCAAGGACTGCACACAAGGGGATACAGCTTGAAGAGGGTTTATGGGGGCAAGGAATGTGCACAAGTGGGTGCAACATGCAGAGTGTTTATGTGGGCAAGGACTGCGCAAAAGCGGATGCAGCATGCAGTTTATTTATGCGGCAATGACTGTGCACAAGGGGATGCAGCATGCAGAGTTTTTATAGGGACATGCGCTACGCACAAGTGGATGCCACATGCAGAGCATTTATGGGGCAAGGACTGCGCATAAGGGGATGCAGCATGCAGAGTGTTTATAGGGACAAGGACTGCGCACAAGGGGATGCAATATGCAGAGCATTTATGGGGGCAAGGACAGTACACAAGGGGATGCAGCATACAGATAATTTATGGGGCAAGGACTGCGCGCAAGGGGATACAGCTTGCTGAGTTTTTATAAGAGCAAGGACTGCGCACAAGGGGATGCAACATGCAGAGTATTTATGCAGCAAGGACTGCGCTCAAGTGGATGCAACATGCAGAGCATTTATGGGGCAAGGACTGCGCCCAAGGGGATACAGCTCGCAGAGTGTTTATAGGGGCAAGGACTGCACACAGGGGATGCAACATGCAGAGTATTTATGCGGCAAGGACTGCGCACAAGTGGATGCAACATGCAGAGTATTTATGCGGCAAGAACTGCGCACAAGGGGATGCAGCATGCAGAGCATTTATGGGGCAAGAACTGCGCACAAGGGGATGCAGCATGCAGAGCATTTATGGGGCAAGGACTGCGCACAAGGGGATACAGCTTGCAGAGTGTTTATAGGGGCAAGGACTGCCCACAAGGAGATGCAACATGAAGATAATTTATGGGGCAAGGACTGCGCGCAAGCGGATACAGCTTGCTGAGTGTTTATAGGGGCAAGGACTGCGCACAAGGGATGCAACATGCAGAGTATTTATGAGGCAAGGACTGCGCACAAGTGGATGCAACATGCAGAGCATTTATTGGGCAAGGACTGCGCGCAAGGGGATACAGCTCGCAGAGTGTTTATAGGGGCAAGGACTGCGCACAAGTGAATGCAACATGCAGAGCATTTATGGGACAAGGACTGCGCGCAAGGGGATACAGTTTGCAGAGTGTTTATAGGGGCAATAACTGCACACAGGGGATGAAACATGCAGAGTATTTTTGCGGAAAGGACAGCACACAAGTGGATGCAACATGAAGATAATTTTTGGGGCAAGGACTGCGTGCAAGGGGATACAGCTTGCAGAGTGTTTATAGGGGCAAGGACTGCGCACAAGGGGATGCAACATGCAGAGTATTGATGCGGCAGGGACTGCGCACAAGTGGATACAACATGCAGAGTATTTATGCAGCAAGAACTGCGCACAAGGGGATGCAGCATGCAGAGAATTTATGGGGCAAGGACTGCACGCAAGGGGATACAGCTTGCAGAGTGTTTATGGGGGCAAGGAATGCGCACAAGTGGGTGCAACATGCAGAGTGTTTATGTGGGCAAGGACTGCGCACAAGCGGATGCAGCATGCAGAGTGTTTATAGGGACATGGGCTATGCCCAAGTGGATGCAACATGCAGAGCATTTATGGGGGCAACGGCGGCACACAAGGGGATGCAGCATGCAGAATGCGACATGCAGAGTATTTATGTGGCAAGGACTGCGCACAGGTGGATGCAGCATGCAGAGTGTTTAAAGGGGCAAGGACTGCGCACAAGGGGATGCAACATGAAGATCATTTATGGGGCAAGGACTGCGCACAAGTGGATGCAACATGAAGATAACTCATGGGGCAAGGACTGCGCACAAGGGGATGCCACATGACGATAGTTTCTGGGGCAAGGACTGCCCACAAGGGGATGCAACATGAAGATAGTTTCTGGGGCAAGGAGTGCACACAAGGGGATGCAACATGAAGATAATTTATGGGGGCAAGGACTGCGCACAAGGGGATGCAGCATGCAGAGCATTTATGGGGCAAGGACTGCGCACAAGGGGATGCAGCATGCAGAGTGTTTATGGGGGCAAGGACTGCACACAAGTGGATGCCACATGCAGAGTATTTATGCGGCAAGGACTGTGCACAAGGGGATGCAGCATGCAGAGTGTTTATAGGGACATGCGCTACGCACAAGTGGATGCAACATGCAGAGCATTTAAGGGGCAAGGACTGCGCACAAGGGGATGCAATATGCAGAGCATTAATGGGGGCAAGGACGGCACACAAGGGGATGCAGCATGCAGAGCATTTATGGGGCAAGGACTGCGCACAAGGGGATGCAGCATGCAGAGCATTTATGGGGCAAGGACTGCACGCAAGGGGATACAGCTTGCAGAGTGTTTATGGGGCAAGGACTGCGCACAAGTGGATACAACGTGCAGAGTATTTATGCAGCAAGAACTGCGCACAAGGGGATGCAGCATGCAGAGCATTTATGGGGCAAGGACTGCATGCAAGGGGATACAGCTTGCAGAGTGTTTATGCGGGCAAGGAATGCGCACAAGTGGGTGAAACATGCAGAGTGTTTATGTGGGCAAGGACTGCGCACAAGCGGATGCAGCATGCAGAGTGTTTATAGGGACATGGGCTATGCACAAGTGGATGCAACATGCAGAGCATTTATGGGGCAAGGGCGGCACACAAGGGGATGCAGCATGCAGAGTTTATGTGGGCAAAGACTGCGCACAAGGGGATGCAGCTTGCAGAGTGTTTATGGGGGCAAGGACTGCGCACAAGTGGATGCCACATGCAGAGTATTTATGCGGCAAGGACTGTGCACAAGGGGATGCATCATGCAGAGTGTTTATAGGGACATGCGCTACGCACAAGTGGATGCAACATGCAGAGCATTTATGGGGCAAGGACTGCGCACAAGGGGATGCAATATGCAGAGCATTAATGGGGCAAGGATGGCACACAAGGGGATGCAGCATGCAGAGTATTTATGTGGCAAGAACTGCGCACAAGGGGATGCAGCATGCAGAGCATTTATGGGGCAAGGACTGCGCACAAGGGGATGCAGCATGCAGAGCATTTATGGGGCAAGGACTGCACGCAAGGGGATACAGCTTGCAGAGTGTTTATGGGGGCAAGGACTGCGCACAAGTGGATGCAACATGCAGAGCATTTATGGGGCAAGGACTGCGCACAAAGGGATACAGCTTGCAGAGTGTTTATAGGGGCAAGGACTGCCCACAAGGGGATGCAACATGAAGATAATTTCTGGGGCAAGGACTGCACACAAGGGGATGCAACATGAAGATAATTTATGGGGCAAGGACTCCGCGCAAGGGGATACAGCTTGCTGAGTGTTTATAGGGGCAAGGACTGCGCACAAGGGGATGCAACATGCAGAGTATTGATGCGGCAAGGACTGCGCACAAGTGGATACAACATGCAGAGTATTTATGCAGCAAGAACTGCGCACAAGGGGATGCAGCATGCAGAGCATTTATGGGGCAAGGACTGCACGCAAGGGGATACAGCTTGCAGAGTGTTTATGGGGGCAAGGAATGCGCACAAGTGGGTGAAACATGCAGAGTGTTTATGTGGGCAAGGACTGCGCACAAGCGGATGCAGCATGCAGAGTGTTTATAGGGACATGGGCTATGCACAAGTGGATGCAACATGCAGAGCATTTATGGGGCAAGGGCGGCACACAAGGGGAGGCAGCATGCAGAGTTTATGTGGGCAAGGACTGCGCACAAGGGGATGCAGCATGCAGAGTGTTTATGGGGGCAAGGACTCCGCACAAGTGGATGCCACATGCAGAGTATTTATGCGGCAAGGACTGTGCACAAGGGGATGCAGCATGCAGAGTGTTTATAGGGACATGCGCTACGCACAAGTGGATGCAACATGCAGAGCATTTATGGGGCAAGGACTGCGCACAAGGGGATGCCATATGCAGAGCATTAATGGGGCAAGGATGGCACACAAGGGGATGCAGCATGCAGAGTATTTATGTGGCAAGAACTGTGCACAAGGGGATGCAGCATGCAGAGCATTCATGGGGCAAGGACTGCGCACAAGGGGATGCAGCATGCAGAGCATTTATGGGGCAAGGACTGCACGCAAGGGGATACAGTTTACAGAGTGTTTATGGGGGCAAGGACTGCGCACAAGTGGATGCAACATGCAGAGCATTTATGGGGCAAGGACTGCGCACAAAGGGATACAGCTTGCAGAGTGTTTATAGGGGCAAGGACTGCCCACAAGGGGATGCAACATGAAGATAATTTCTGGGGCAAGGACTGCACACAAGGGGATGCAACATGAAGATAATTTATGGGGCAAGGACTGCGCGCAAGGGGATACAGCTTGCTGAGTGTTTATAGGGGCAAGGACTTCGCACAAGGGGATGCAACATGCAGAGTATTGATGCGGCAAGGACTGTGCACAAGTGGATACAACATGCAGAGTATTTATGTAGCAAGAACTGCGCACAAGGGGATGCAGCATGCAGAGCATTTATGGGGCAAGGACTGCACGCAAGGGGATACAGCTTGCAGAGGGTTTATGCGGCAAGGAATGTGCACAAGTGGGTGCACCATGCAGAGTGTTTATGGGGGCAAGGACTGCGCACAAGTGGATGCAACATGCAGAGCATTTATGGGGCAAGGACTGCACGCAAGGGGATACAGCTTGCAGAGTGTTTATAGGGGCAAGAACTGCACACAGGGGATGCAACATGCAGAGTATTTTTGCGGCAAGGACTGCACACAAGTGGATGCAACATGAAGATAATTTATGGGGCAAGGACTGCGCGCAAGGGGATACAGCTTGCAGAGTGTTTATAGGGGCAAGGACTGCGCACAAGGGGATGCAACATGCAGAGTATTGATGCGGCAAGGACTGCGCACAAGTGGATACAACATGCAGAGTATTTATGCAGCAAAAACTGCGCACAAGGGGATGCAGCATGCCGAGCATTTATGGGGCAAGGACTGCACGCAAGGGGATACAGCTTGCAGAGTGTTTATGGGGGCAAGGAATGCGCACAAGTGGGTGAAAAATGCAGAGTGTTTATGTGGGCAAGGACTGCGCACAAGCGGATGCAGCATGCAGAGTGTTTATTGGGACATGGGCTATGCACAAGTGGATGCAACATGCAGGGTGTTTATAGGGACATGCGCTACGCACAAGTGGATGCAACATGCAGAGCATTTATGGGGCAAGGGCGGCACACAAGGGGATGCAGCATGCAGAGTGTTTATGGGGGCAAGGACTGCGCACAAGGGGATGCAGCATGCAGAGTGTTTATGGGGGCAAGGACTGCGCACAAGTGGATGCCACATGCAGAGTATTTATGCGGCAAGGACTGTGCACAAGGGGATGCAGCATGCAGGGTGTTTATAGGGACATGCGCTACGCACAAGTGGATGCAACATGCAGAGCATTTATGGGGCAAGGACTGCGCACAAGGGGATGCAATATGCAGAGCATTAATGGGGGCAAGGACGGCACACAAGGGGATGCAGCATGCAGAGTATTTATGTGGCAAGAACTGCGCACAAGGGGATGCAGCATGCAGAGCATTTATGGGGCAAGGACTGCGCACAAGGGGATGCAGCATGCAGAGCATTTATGGGGCAAGGAGTGCCCGCAAGGGGATACAGCTTGCAGAGTGTTTATGGGGGCAAGGACTGCGCACATGTGGATGCAACATGCAGAGCATTTATGGGGCGAGGACTGCGCACAAGGGGATACAGCTTGCAGAGTGTTTATAGGGGCAAGGACTGCCCACGAAGGGATGCAACATGAAGATAATTTCTGGGGCAAGGACTGCACACAAGGGGATGCAACATGAAGATAATTTATGGGGCAAGGACTGCGCGCAAGGGGATACAGCTTGCTGAGTGTTTATAGGGGCAAGGACTGCGCACAAGGGGATGCAACATGCAGAGTATTGATGCGGCAAGGACTGTGCACAAGTGGATACAACATGCAGAGTATTTATGTAGCAAGAACTGTGCACAAGGGGATGCAGCATGCAGAGCATTTATGGGGCAAGGACTGCACACAAGGGGATACAGCTTGAAGAGGGTTTATGGGGGCAAGGAATGTGCACAAGTGGGTGCAACATGCAGAGTGTTTATGTGGGCAAGGACTGCGCAAAAGCGGATGCAGCATGCAGTTTATTTAAGCGGCAATGACTGTGCACAAGGGGATGCAGCATGCAGAGTTTTTATAGGGACATGCGCTACGCACAAGTGGATGCCACATGCAGAGCATTTATGGGGCAAGGACTGCGCATAAGGGGATGCAGCATGCAGAGTGTTTATAGGGACAAGGACTGCGCACAAGGGGATGCAATATGCAGAGCATTTATGGGGGCAAGGACAGTACACAAGGGGATGCAGCATACAGATAATTTATGGGGCAAGGACTGCGCGCAAGGGGATACAGCTTGCTGAGTTTTTATAAGAGCAAGGACTGCGCACAAGGGGATGCAACATGCAGAGTATTTATGCAGCAAGGACTGCGCTCAAGTGGATGCAACATGCAGAGCATTTATGGGGCAAGGACTGCGCCCAAGGGGATACAGCTCGCAGAGTGTTTATAGGGGCAAGGACTGCACACAGGGGATGCAACATGCAGAGTATTTATGCGGCAAGGACTGCGCACAAGTGGATGCAACATGCAGAGTATTTATGCGGCAAGAACTGCGCACAAGGGGATGCAGCATGCAGAGCATTTATGGGGCAAGAACTGCGCACAAGGGGATGCAGCATGCAGAGCATTTATTGGGCAAGGACTGCGCACAAGGGGATACAGCTTGCAGAGTGTTTATAGGGGCAAGGACTGCCCACAAGGAGATGCAACATGAAGATAATTTATGGGGCAAGGACTGCGCGCAAGCGGATACAGCTTGCTGAGTGTTTATAGGGGCAAGGACTGCGCACAAGGGATGCAACATGCAGAGTATTTATGAGGCAAGGACTGCGCACAAGTGGATGCAACATGCAGAGCATTTATTGGGCAAGGACTGCGCGCAAGGGGATACAGCTCGCAGAGTGTTTATAGGGGCAAGGACTGCGCACAAGTGAATGCAACATGCAGAGCATTTATGGGACAAGGACTGCGCGCAAGGGGATACAGTTTGCAGAGTGTTTATAGGGGCAATAACTGCACACAGGGGATGAAACATGCAGAGTATTTTTGCGGAAAGGACAGCACACAAGTGGATGCAACATTAAGATAATTTTTGGGGCAAGGACTGCGTGCAAGGGGATACAGCTTGCAGAGTGTTTATAGGGGCAAGGACTGCGCACAAGGGGATGCAACATGCAGAGTATTGATGCGGCAAGGACTGCGCACAAGTGGATACAACATGCAGAGTATTTATGCAGCAAGAACTGCGCACAAGGGGATGCAGCATGCAGAGAATTTATGGGGCAAGGACTGCACGCAAGGGGATACAGCTTGCAGAGTGTTTATGGGGGCAAGGAATGCGCACAAGTGGGTGCAACATGCAGAGTGTTTATGTGGGCAAGGACTGCGCACAAGGGGATGCAGCATGCAGAGTGTTTATAGGGACATGCGCTACGCACAAGTGGATGCAACATGCAGAGCATTTAAGGGGCAAGGACTGCGCACAAGGGGATGCAATATGCAGAGCATTAAAGGGGGCAAGGACGGCACACAAGGGGATGCAGCATGCAGAGCATTTATGGGGCAAGGACTGCGCACAAGGGGATGCAGCATGCAGAGCATTTATGGGGCAAGGACTGCACGCAAGGGGATACAGCTTGCAGAGTGTTTATGGGGCAAGGACTGCGCACAAGTGGATGCAACATGCAGAGCATTTATGGGGCAAGGACTGCGCACAAGGGGATACAGCTTGCAGAGTGTTTATAGGGGCAAGGACTGCCCACAAGGGGATGCAAAATGAAGATCATTTCTGGGGCAAGGACTGCACACAAGGGGATGCAACATGAAGATAATTTATGGGGCTAGGACTGCGCGCAAGGGGATACAGCTTGCTGAGTGTTTATAGGGGCAAGGACTGCGCACAAGGGGACGCAACATGCAGAGTATTTATGCGGCAAGGACTGCGCACAAGTGGATGCAACATGCAGAGCATTTATGGGGCAAGGACTGCGCGCAAGGGGATACAGCTTGCAGAGTGTTTATAGGGGCAAGGACTGCACACAGGGGATGCAACATGCAGAGTATTTATGCGGCAAGGACTGCGCACAAGTGGATGCAACATGAAGATAATTTATGGGGCAAGGACTGCACGCAAGGGGATACAGCTTGCAGAGTTTATAGGGGCAAGGACTGTGCACAAGGGTATGCAACATGCAGAGTATTTATGCGGCAAGGACTGCGCACAATTGGATGCAACACGCAGAGTATTTATGCGGCAAGAACTGCGCACAAGGGGATGCAGCATGCAGAGCATTTATGGGGTAAGGACTGCGCACAAGGGGATGCAGCATGCAGAGCATTTATGGGGCAAGGACTGCACGCAAGGGGATACAGCTTGTAGAGTGTTAATGGGGGCAAGGACTGCGCACAAGTGGATGCAACATGCAGAGCATTTATGGGGCAAGGACTGCGTGCAAGGGGATGCAACATGAAGATAATTTATGGGGCAAGGACTGCGCGCAAGGGGATACAGCTTGCAGAGTGTTTATAGGGGCAAGGACTGCGCACAAGGGGATGCAACATGCAGAGTATTGATGCGGCAAGGGCTGCGCACAAGTGGATACAACATGCAGAGTATTTATTCAGCAAGAACTGCGCACAAGGGGATGCAGCATGCAGAGCATTTATGGGGCAAGGACTGCACACAAGGGGATACAACTTGCAGAATGTTTATGGGGACAAGGAATGCGCACAAGTGGGTGCAACATGCAGAGTGTTTATGTGGGCAAGGACTGCGCACAAGCGGATGCAGCATGCAGAATGTTTATAGGGACATGGGCTATGCACAAGTGGATGCAACATGCAGAGCATTTATGGGGCAAGGGCGGCACACAAGGGGATGCAGCATGCAGAGTTTATGTGGGCAAGGACTGCGCACAAGGGGATGCAGCATGCAGAGTGTTTATGGGGGCAAGGACTGCGCACAAGTGGATGCCACATGCAGAGTATTTATGCGCCAAGGACTGTGCACAAGGGGATGCAGCATGCAGAGTGTTTATAGGGACATGCGCTACGCACAAGTGGATGCAACATGCAGAGCATTTATGGGGCAAGGACTGCGCACAAGGTGATGCATCATGCAGAGTGTTTATAGGGACAAGGACTGCACACAAGCGGATGCAATATGCAGAAAATCTATGGGGGCAAGGACGGCACACAAGGGGATGCAGCATGCAGAGTATTTATGCGGCAAGGACTGCGTGCAAGGGGATGCAACATGCAGAGTGTTTATGTGGGCAAGGACTGCGCACAAGCGGATGCAGCATGCAGAGTGTTTATAGGGACACGGGCTACGCACAAATGGATGCAACATGCAGAGTTTATGTGGGCAAGGACAGTGCACAAGGGGTTGCAGCATGCAGAGTGCAACATGCAGAGTATTTATGCGGCAAGGACTGCGCACAGGTGGAGGTAGATGCAGCATGCAGAGTGTTTATAGGGGCAAGGACTGCGCACAAGTGGATGCAACATGAAGATAATTTATGGGGCAAGGACTGCGCACAAGGGAATGCAACATGACGATAGTTTCTGGGGCAAGGACTGCCCACAAGGGGATGCAACATGAACATAATTTCTGGGGCAAGGACTGCACACAAGGGGATGCAACATGAAGATAATTTATGGGGCAAGGACTGCGCGCAAGGGGATACAGCTTGCAGAGTGTTTATAAGGGCAAGGACTGCACACAAGGGGATGCAACATGCAGAGTATTTATGCAGCAAGGACTGCGCACAAGTGGATGCAACATGCAGAGTATTTATGCAGCAAGAACTGCGCACAAGGGGATGGAGCATGCAGAGTATTTATGGGGCAAAAACTGCATACGGGATGCAACATGTAGAGTATTTATGCGGCAAGGACTGCGCACAAGGGGGTGCAGCATGCAGAATGTTTATGTGGGCAAGGACTGCGCACAAGGGGATGCAACATGAATATCATTTATGGGGCAAGGACTGCGCGCAAGGGGATACAGCTTGCAGAGTATTTATAGGGGCAAGGACTGCGCACAAGAGGATGCAATATGCAGAGTATTTATGCAGCAAGGACTGCACAAGTGGATGCAACATGCAGAGCATTTATGGGGCAAGGACTGCGTGTAAGGGGATACAACATGCAGAGTATTAATGCGGCAAGGACTGCACACAAGTGGATGCAACATGCAGAGTATTTATGCAGCAAGAACTGCGCACAAGGAGATGCAGCATGCAGAGCATTTATGGGGCAAGGACTACACACAAGGGGATACAGCTTGCAGAGTGTTTATGGGAGCAAAGAATGCGCACAAGTGGGTGTAACATGAAGATCATTTATGGGGCAAGGACTGCGCGCAAAGGGATAAAGCTTGCAGAGGGTTTATAGGGGCAAGGACTGTGCACAAGGGGATGCAACATGCAGAGTATTGATGCGGCAAGGACTGCACACAAGTGGATGCAACATGCAGAGTATTTATGTAGCAAGAACTGCGCACAAGGGGATGCAGCATGCAGAGTATTTATGGCGCAAAAACTGCATACGGGATGCAACATGTAGAGTATTTATGCAGCAAGGACTGCGCACAAGTGGATGCAACATGAAGATAATTTATGGGGCAAGGACTGCGCACAAGGGGATACAGCTTACAGAGTATTTATAGGGACATGCGCTACGCACAAGTGGATGCAACATGCAGAGCATTTATGGGGCAAGGACTGCGCACAAGGTGATGGATCATGCAGAGTGTTTATAGGGACAAGGACTGCACACAAGCGGATGCAATATGCAGAACATCTATGGGGGCAAGGACGGCACACAAGGGGATGCAGCATGCAGAGTATTTATGCGGCAAGGACTGCGTGCAAGGGGATGCAACATGCAGAGTGTTTATGTGGGCAAGGACTGCGCACAAGCGGATGCAGCATGCAGAGTGTTTATAGGGACACGGGCTACGCACAAATGGATGCAACATGCAGAGTTTATGTGGGCAAGGACAGTGCACAAGGGGTTGCAGCATGCAGAGTGCAACATGCAGAGTATTTATGCGGCAAGGACTGCGCACAGGTGGAGGTAGATGCAGCATGCAGAGTGTTTATAGGGGCAAGGACTGCGCACAAGGGGATGCAACATGAAGATCATTTATGGGGCAAGGATTGTGCACAAGTGGATGCAACATGAAGATAATTTATGGGGCAAGGACTGCGCACAAGGGAATGCAACATGACGATAGTTTCTGGGGCAAGGACTGGACACAAGGGGATGCAACATGAAGATAATTTATGGGGCAAGGACTGCGTGCAAGGGGATACAGCTTGCAGAGTGTTTATAAGGGCAAGGACTGCGCACAAGGGGATGCAACATGCAGAGTATTTATGCAGCAAGGACTGCGCACAAGTGGATGCAACATGCAGAGTATTTATGCAGCAAGAACTGCGCACAAGGGGATGGAGCATGCAGAGTATTTATGGGGCAAGGACTGCATACGGGATGCAACATGTAGTGTATTCTTGCGGCAAGGACTGCGCACAAGGGGATGCAGCATGCAGAATGTTTATGTGGGCAAGGACTGCGCACAAGGGGATGCAACATGAATATCATTTATGGGGGCAAGGACGGCACACGAGGGGATGCAACATGAAGATAATTTATGGGGCAAGGACGGCACACAAGGGGATGCAGCTTGCAGAGTATTTATAGGGGCAAGGACTGCGCACAAGAGGATGCAATATGCAGAGTATTTATGCAGCAAGGACTGCACAAGTGGATGCAACATGCAGAGCATTTATGGGGCAAGGACTGCGTGTAAGGGGATACAACATGCAGAGTATTGATGCGGCAAGGACTGCACACAAGTGGATGCAACATGCAGAGTATTTATGCAGCAAGAACTGCGCACAAGGAGATGCAGCATGCAGAGAATTTATGGGGCAAGGACTACACACAAGGGGATACAGCTTGCAGAGTGTTTATGGGAGCAAAGAATGCGCACAAGTGGGTGCAACACAAAGATCATTTAGGGGGCAAGGACTGCGCGCAAAGGGATAAAGCTTGCAGAGTGTTTATAGGGGCAAGGACTGCGCACAAGGGGATGCAACATGCAGAGTATTTATGCAGCAAGAACTGTGCACAAGGGGATGCAGCATGCAGAGTATTTATGGGGCAAAAACTGCATACGGGATGCAACATGTAGAGTATTTATGCAGCAAGGACTGCGCACAAGTGGATGCAACATGAAGATAATTTATAGGGCAAGGACTGCGCACAAGGGGATACAGCTTACAGAGTGTTTATAGGGGCAAGGACTGCACACAAGTGGATGCAACATGCAGAGTATTTATGCAGAAAGAACTGCGCACAAGGGGATGCAGCATGCAGAGCATTTATGGGGCAAGGACTGCATGCGGGATGCAACATGTAGAGTATTTATGCAGCAAGGACTGCGCACAAGTGGATGCAACATGAAGATAATTTATAGGGCAAGGACTGCGCACAAGGGGATACAGCTTACAGAGTGTTTATAGGGGCAAGGACTGCACACAAGTGGATGCAACATGCAGAGTATTTATGCAGCAAGAACTGCGCACAAGGGGATACAGCTTGCAGAGTGTTTATGGGAGCAAAGAATGCGCACAAGTGGGTGCAACATGAAGATCATTTATGGGGCAAGGACTGCGCGCAAGGGGATAAAGCTTGCAGATTGTTTACAGGGGCAAGGTCTGCGCACAAGGGGATGCAACATGCAGAGTATTTATGCGGCAAGGACCACACAAGGGGATGCAACATGCAGAGTATTTATGCGGCAAGGACTGCGTACAAGTGGATGCAACATGCAGAGCATTTATGGGGCAAGGACTGCACACAAGGGGATGCAGCATGCAGAGTGTGTGTTTATATGGGCAAGGGCTACGCACAAGGGGATGCAGCATGCAGAGTGTTTATAGGGACAAGGACTGCGCACAAGTGGATGCAACATGAAGATAATTTATGGGGCAAGGACTGCGCGCAAAGGCATACAGCTTGCAGAGTGTTTTTATGGGCAAGGACTGCGCACAAGGGGATGCAGCATGAAGATAATTTATGGGGCAAGGACTGCATGCAAGGGGATGCAACATGCAGAGTGTTTATAGGGGCAGGGACTATGCACAAGGGGGTGCAGTATGCAGAGCATTTATGGGACAAGGACTGCACGCAAGGGGATACAGCTTGCAGAGTGTTTATCGGGGCAAGGAATGCGCACAAGTGGATGCAACATGAAGATCATTTATGGGGCAAGGACTGCGCGCAAGGGGGTAAAGCTTGCAGATCGTTTACAGGGGCAAGGACTGCGCACAAGGGGATGCAACATGCAGAGTATTTATGCGGCAAGGACTGCGCACAAGGGGATGCAACATGCAGAGTATTTATGTGGCAAGGACTGCACACAAGTGGATGCAACCTGCAGAGCATTTATGGGGCAAGGACTGCGCACAAGGGGATGCAGCATGCAGAGTGTTTATGTGGGCAAGGACTGCGCACAAGGGAATGCAACATGCAGAGTATTTATGCGACAAGGACTGCGCACAAGGGGATGCAACATGCAGAGTATTTATGCGGCAAGGACTGCGCACAAGTGGATGCAACATGCAGAGTATTTATGCGGCAAGGACTGCGCATTGGTGGATGCAGCATGCAGAGTATTTATGTGGGCAAGGACTGCGCACAAGGGGATGCAACATGCAGAGTGTTTATGTGTGCAAGGGCTACGCACAAGGGGATGCAGCACACAGAGTGTTTATAGGGACAAGGACTGCGCACAAGGGGATGCAACATGAAAATCATTTATGGGGCAAGGACTGCGCGCAAGGGGATGCAACATGCAGAGTGTTTATGTGGGCAAGGACTGCGCACAAGTGGATGCTGCATGCAGAGTGTTTATAGGGAAATGGGCTACGCACAAGTGGATGCATCATGCAGAGCATTTATGGGGGCAAGGGCGGCACACAAGGGGATGCAGCATGCAGAGTTTATGTAGGCAAGGACTGCACACAAGGGGATGCAGCATGCAGAGTGTTTATGGGGGCAAGGACTGCGCACAAGGGGATGCAACATGCAGAGTATGCGGCAAGGACTGTGCACAAGTGGATGCAACATGCAGAGCATTTATAGGGCAAGGACTGCGCAAAAGGTGATGCAGCATGCAGAGTGTTTATAGGGACAAGGACTGCGCACAAGGGGATGCAATATGCAGAGCATTTATGGGGGCAAGGACGGCACACAAGGGGATGCAGCATGCAGAGAATTTATGTGGAAAGGACTGCACGCAAGGGGATGTAACATGCAGAGTGTTTATGTGGGCAAGGACTGCGCACAAGCGGATGCAGCATGCAGAGTGTTTATAGGGACATGGGCTACGCACAAGTGGATGCAACATGCAGAGCATTTATGGGGGCAAGAGCGGCACACAAGGGGATGCAGCATGCAGAGTGCAACATGCAGAGTATTTATGCGGTAAGGACTGCGCACAGGTGGATGCAGCATGCAGAGTGTTTATAGGGGCAAGGACTGTGCACAAGTGGATGCAACATGAAGATAAATCATGGAGCAAGGACTGCGCACAAGGGGATACAGCTTGCGGAGTGTTTATAGGGGCAAGGACTGTGCACAAGGGGATGCAACGTGCAGAGTATTTATGTGGCATGGACTGCGCATAAGTCGATGCAACATGCAGAGTATTTGTGCGGCAAGAACTGCGCACAAGGGGATGCAGCATGCAGAGCATTTATGGGGCAAGGACTGCGCGCATGGGGATGCAACATGAAGATCATTTATCGAGCAAAGACTGTTTGCAAGAGGATACCGCTTGCAGAATGTTTACAGGGGCAAGGACTGCGCACAAGGGGATGCAACATGCAGAGTATTTATGCGGCAAGGACTGCGCACAAGTGGATGCAACATGCAGAGTATTTATGCGGCAAGGACTGTGCACAAGGAGATGCAGCATGCAGAGCATTTATGGGGCAAAGACTGTGCACAAGGTGATGCAACATGCATAGTGTTTATAGGGGCAAGGATTGCACACAAGGCGATGCAGCATGCAGAGCATTTATGGGGCAAGGACTGCGCACAAGGGGATGCAGCATGCAGATTGTTTATGGGGGCAAGGACTGCGCACAAGGATGCAATATGAAGATCATTTATGGGGCAAGGACTGCATGCAAGGGGATGCAGCATGAAGATCATTTATGGGGCAAGGACTGTGCGCAAGGCGATGCAGCATGCAGAGCATTTATGGGGCAAGGACTGCACGCAAGGGGATGCAGCATGCAGCGCATTTATGGGGCAAGGACTGCGTGCAAGGGGATGCAGCATGCAGAGCATTTATGGGGCAAGGACTGCGCACAAGGGGATACAGCATGCAGAGTGTTTATGGGGCAAGAACTGCGCACAAGGTGATGCAGCATGCAGAGCGTTTATGGGGCAAGGACTGCGCACAAGGTGACGCAGCATGCAGAGTGTTTTAGGGGCAAGGACTATGCACAAGGGGGTGCAGTATGCAGAGCATTTATGGGACAAGGACTGCACGCAAGGGGATACAGCTTGCAGAGTGTTTATCGGGGCAAGGAATGCGCACAAGTGGATGCAACATGAAGATCATTTATGGGGCAAGGACTGCGCGCAAGGGGGTAAAGCTTGCAGATCGTTTACAGGGGCAAGGACTGCGCACAAGGGGATGCAACATGCAGAGTATTTATGCGGCAAGGACTGCGCACAAGGGGATGCAACATGCAGAGTATTTATGTGGCAAGGACTGCACACAAGTGGATGCAACATGCAGAGCATTTATGGGGCAAGGACTGCGCACAAGGGGATGCAGCATGCAGAGTGTTTATGTGGGCAAGGACTGCGCACAAGGGAATGCAACATGCAGAGTATTTATGCGACAAGGACTGCGCACAAGGGGATGCAACATGCAGAGTATTTATGCGGCAAGGACTGCGCACAAGTGGATGCAACATGCAGAGTATTTATGCGGCAAGGACTGCGCATTGGTGGATGCAGCATGCAGAGTATTTATGTGGGCAAGGACTGCGCACAAGGGGATGCAACATGCAGAGTGTTTATGTGTGCAAGGGCTACGCACAAGGGGATGCAGCACACAGAGTGTTTATAGGGACAAGGACTGCGCACAAGGGGATGCAACATGAAGATCATTCATGGGGCAAGGACTGCGCGCAAGGGGATGCAACATGCAGAGTGTTTATGTGGGCAAGGACTGCGCACAAGTGGATGCTGCATGCAGAGTGTTTATAGGGAAATGGGCTATGCACAAGTGGATGCAACATGCAGAGCATTTATAGGGCAAGGACTGCGCAAAAGGTGATGCAGCATGCAGAGTGTTTATAGGGACATGGGCTACGCACAAGTGGATGCAACATGCAGAGCATTTATGGGGGCAAGAGCGGCACACAAGGGGATGCAGCATGCAGAGTGCAACATGGAGAGTATTTATGCGGTAAGGACTGCGCACAGGCGGATGCAGCATGCAGAGTGTTTATAGGGGCAAGGACTGTGCACAAGGGGATGCAACATGAAGATCATTTATGGGGCAAGGACTGCACGCAAGGGGATGCAGCATGCAGCGCATTTATGGGGCAAGGACTGCGCGCAAGGGGATGCAGCATGCAGAGCATTTATGGGGCAAGGACTGCGCACAAGGGGATACAGCATGCAGAGTGTTTATGGGGCAAGAACTGCGCACAAGCTGATGCAGCATGCAGAGCGTTTATGGGGCAAGGACTGCGCACAAGGTGACGCAGCATGCAGAGTGTTTTAGGGGCAAGGACTATGCACAAGGGGGTGCAGTATGCAGAGCATTTATGGGACAAGGACTGCACGCAAGGGGATACAGCTTGCAGAGTGTTTATCGGGGCAAGGAATGCGCACAAGTGGATGCAACATGAAGATCATTTATGGGGCAAGGACTGCGCGCAAGGGGGTAAAGCTTGCAGATCATTTACAGGGGCAAGGACTGCGCACAAGGGGATGCAACATGCAGAGTATTTATGCGGCAAGCACTGTGCACAAGGGGATGCAACATGCAGAGTATTTATGTGGCAAGGACTGCACACAAGTGGATGCAACATGCAGAGCATTTATGGGGCAAGGACTGCGCACAAGGGGATGCAGCATGCAGAGTGTTTATGTGGGCAAGGACTGCGCACAAGGGAATGCAACATGCAGAGTATTTATGCGACAAGGACTGCGCACAAGGGGATGCAACATGCAGAGTATTTATGCGGCAAGGACTGCGCACAAGTGGATGCAACATGCAGAGTATTTATGCGGCAAGGACTGCGCATTGGTGGATGCAGCATGCAGAGTATTTATGTGGGCAAGGACTGCGCACAAGGGGATGCAACATGCAGAGTGTTTATGTGTGCAAGGGCTACGCACAAGGGGATGCAGCACACAGAGTGTTTATAGGGACAAGGACTGCGCACAAGGGGATGCAACATGAAGATCATTTATGGGGCAAGGACTGCGCGCAAGGGGATGCAACATGCAGAGTGTTTATGTGGGCAAGGACTGCGCACAAGTGGATGCTGCATACAGAGTGTTTATAGGGAAATGGGCTACGCACAAGTGGAGGCATCATGCAGAGCATTTATGGGGGCAAGGACTGCACACAAGGGGTTGCAGCATGCAGAGTGTTTATGGGGACAAGGACTGCGCACAAGGGAATGCAACATGCAGAGTATGCGGCAAGGACTGTGCACAAGGGGATGCAGCATGCAGAGTGTTTATAGGGACATGCGCTATGCACAAGTGGATGCAACATGCAGAGCATTTATAGGGCAAGGACTGCGCAAAAGGTGATGCAGCATGCAGAGTGTTTATAGGGACAAGGACTGCGCACAAAGGGATGCAATATGCAGAGCATTTATGGGGGCAAGGACGGCACACAAGGGGATGCAGCATGCAGAGTATTTATGTGGAAAGGACTGCGCACAAGCGGATGCAGCATGCAGAGTGTTTATAGGGACATGGGCTACGCACAAGTGGATGCAACATGCAGAGCATTTATGGGGGCAAGAGCGGCACACAAGGGGATGCAGCATGCAGAGTGCAACATGCAGAGTATTTATGCGGTAAGGACTGCGCACAAGTGGATGCAACATGAAGATAAATCATGGAGCAAGGACTGCGCACAAGGGGATGCAACATGAAGATAATTTCTGGGGCAAGAACTGCGCACAAGGGGATGCAGCATGCAGAGCATTTATGGGGCAAGGACTGCGCGCAAGGGGATGCAGCTTGCAGAGTGTTTAAGGGGGCAAGTACTGCGCACAAGTGGATGCAACATTAAGATCATTTATCGAGCAAAGACTGTTTGCAAGAGGATACCGCTTGCAGAATGTTTACAGGGGCAAGGACTGCGCACAAGGGGATGCAACATGCAGAGTATTTATGCGGCAAGGACTGCGCACAAGTGGATGCAACATGCAGATTATTTATGCGGCAAGGACTGCGTGCAAGGGGATGCAGCATGCAGAGCATTTATGGGGCAAGGACTGCACGCAAGGGGATGCAGCATGCAGCGCATTTATGGGGCAAGGACTGCGTGCAAGGGGATGCAGCATGCAGAGCATTTATGGGGCAAGGACTGCGCACAAGGGGATAGAGCATGCAGAGTGTTTATGGGGCAAGAACTGCGCACAAAGTGATGCAGCATGCAGAGCGTTTATGGGGCAAGGACTGCGCACAAGGTGACGCAGCATGCAGAGTGTTTATGGGGCAAGGATTACGCACAAGGTGATGCAGCATGCAGAGTGTTTATGGGGCAAGGACTACGCACAAGGTGATGCAGCATGCAGAGTGTTTATAGGGGCAAGGACTGCGCACAAGGGGATTCAACATGAAGATCAATTATGGGGCAAGGACGGTACACAAGGGGATGCAACATGAAGATAATTTATGGGGCAAGGACTGCACACAAGGGTATGCCACATGAAGATAATTTATGGGGCAAGGACTGCACGCAAGGGGATGCAGCATGCAGAGCATTTATGGGGCAAGGACTGCGCGCAAGGGGATGCAGCTTGCAGAGTGTTTATAGGGGCAAGGACTGCGCGCAAGGGGATGCAGCTTGCAGAGTGTTTATAGGGGCAAGGACTGCGCACAAGGGGATTCAACATGAAGATCATTTATGGGGCAAGGACGGTACACAAGGGGATGCAACATGAAGATAATTTATGGGGCAAGGACTGCACACAAGGGTATGCCACATGAAGATAATTTATGGGGCAAGGACTGCACGCAAGGGGATGCAGCATGCAGAGCATTTATGGGGCAAGGACTGCGCGCAAGGGGATGCAGCTTGCAGAGTGTTTATGGGGGCAAGTACTGCGCACAAGTGGATGCAACATGAAGATCATTTATCGAGCAAAGACTGTTTGCAAGAGGATACCGCTTGCAGAATGTTTACAGGGGCAAGGACTGCGCACAAGGGGATGCAACATGCAGAGTATTTATGCGGCAAGGACTGCGCACAAGTGGATGCAACATGCAGATTATTTATGCGGCAAGGACTGTGCACAAGGAGATGCAGCATGCAGAGCATTTATGGGGCAAAGACTGTGCACAAGGTGATGCAACATGCAGAGTGTTTATAGGGGCAAGGATTGCACACAAGGCGATGCAGCATGCAGAGCATTTATGGGGCAAGGACTGCACGCAAGGGGATGCAGCATGCAGCGCATTTATGGGGCAAGGACTGCGCGCAAGGGGATGCAGCATGCAGAGCATTTATGGGGCAAGGACTGCGCACAAGGGGATTCAACATGAAGATCATTTATGGGGCAAGGACGGTACACAAGGGGATGCAACATGAAGATAATTTATGGGGCAATGACTGCACACAAGGGTATGCCACATGAAGATAATTTATGGGGCAAGGACTGCACGCAAGGGGATGCAGCATGCAGCGCATTTATGGGGCAAGGACTGCGCGCAAGGGGATGCAGCATGCAGAGCATTTATGGGGCAAGGACTGCGCACAAGGGGATACAGCATGCAGAGTGTTTATGGGGCAAGGACTGCACACAAGGTGATGCAGCATGCAGAGTGTTTATGGGGCAAGGACTGTGCACAAGGTGACGCAGCATGCAGAGTGTTTATGGGGCAAGGACTCCGCACAAGGGGATTCAACATGAAGATCATTTATGGGGCAAGGACTGCACGCAAGGGTATGCCACATGAAGATAATTTATGGGCAAGGACTGCGCGCAAGGGTATGCCACATGAAGATAATTTATGGGGCAAGGACTGCGCACAAGGGTATGCCACATGAAGATAATTTATGGGGCAAGGACTGCACACAAGGGTATGCCACATGAAGATAATTTATGGGGCAAGGACTGCGCGCAAGGGTATGCCACATGAAGATAATTTATGGGGCAAGGACTGCGCACAACGGTATGCCACATGAAGATAATTTATGGGGCAAGGACTGCGCGCAAGGGGATGTAACATGAAGATAATTTGTGGGGCAAGGACTGCACACAAGGGTATGCCACATGAAGATAATTTATGGGGCAAGGACTGCGCGCAAGGGGATACAGCTTGCAGAGTTTATAGGGTCAAGAACTGCACACAAGGATGCAACATGCAGAGTGTTTATGTGGGCAAGGACTGCGCACAAGTGGATGCTGCATGCAGAGCATTTATGGGGGCAAGGGCGGCACACAAGTGGATGCAACATTAAGATAATTTATGGGGCAAGGACTGCGCGCAAGGGGATACAACATGCAGACTATTTATGCGGCAAGGACTGCGCAGAAGTGGATGCAACATGCAGAGTATTTATGCGGCAAGGACTGCGCACAAGTAAATGCAACATGCAGAACATTTATGGGACAAGGACTGCGCACAAGTGGATGCAACATGCAGATCATTTATGGGGCAAGGACTGCGCGCGAGGGGGTAAAGCTTGCAGAGTGTTGCAAGGACTGCACGCAAAGGGATGCAGCATGCAGAGTGTTTATGGGGCAAGGACTGTGCGCAAGGGGATGCAACATGCAGAGCATATTCTAACAGCACATATTTTAGAAATACTTTTGATCCTGCCTGATGGGCGAGGTATACCCCAAAGAGAATGTTAAGGAGGGAGAGAAAGGACTAAGAAAAGAAATCCACATGAAGGCCGTTTTTTCCTACATTGTTCTCTGCCTAAGCAATGCTTTTTAGGCTCTTTCGAGGACCTTCCTTGTTTAGGATCTATTCCCCTTTCTGCCACTAGAGGACAGCAGAGGACTGAGTACATATTTAAATGCCAGCTTCATTCGAACTGGGTGCCAAGGGGACGCACCTCTCAGTCCTGACTATGCAGCTCCCAGCAGTGTGACGTTGCAGCAAAAAAGAGGAACATTTTTTATTTGTAAAGATGCCGCAAAAAAGGCCCAAAATACAATATTTTACGCATCTGCCACTTGTCCTGATCTGCAAATCCGTGTCAATTTCTGATATCTAGCGGCCCCCAGCACCACGCTTTATTTATATGACGGAATCCCTTCGGGAGAGATTGTTTTTCTTTCGGAGGCTCAATAGGGCATTTATTTATTTATGTATTTGTTTATTAAGCGCCAAAAGCCCGCAGGCATCAGGGCGCTAAATGGTACTAGAAATGGGATTTTTTAAATGTAGTAACTACCGATTTGAATTAATCAAACATGCCGCAAAATTTTCTTTGACTTGGCGCAAAACTTGGAAATGAATGCCGCAGCATCGTGGTGGGTCTGTCTACCTGAAGTGCCCCTCACACAGAGCCTAGAAAGGGTGGAGCTGCCCTCACTAAGCCCACAGACTGACCAAGGAAAGAAGATGACCCCGGAGCTTTCCTTAAGAGGGCGCCCCTCGTGCCTAATGTGACCCCACAGTGATTGCCTGCACATCTAACCGCGTATGTACAGGAACCTCATTCCAGACGCTTAAGACAATACGAAGGATGGAGCATCCGGGCAGAAGGCGCTCGCGCAAGAGAAAGCACGTCGGCAGAGGTTTAGTGAGTGTGGGGTGGGGGTGGGGGTGGGGGGGGCTGCTGGGTTCACCCCAGCGAAATACAGGGCATGTGGGTGGACTCGCCTCGCACTAGAGTTATACAGCCTGTGTTCTCCCAGCACTTGCCGCCGGATTGCCCACGCGCAGAATTGCACCCGCATCCCCCTCTTTTACCGTATACTGCCCGCCTGATCTCTTGAATCCTGCTGCCGCCCAGTCTGATACCTTATTTAGGCCAGTCCTGCTGAGCCAACTTATACATGGAAGTTATAAGCTGCAGAGAGGGCCTGCTCCTCTTGTGAGTGTGTGGAGAGGGGCTTACACGAGAGGACTTGTCTGGTGTGGTGGGAAGACAGAGCTGTGCTTCCTGCCCCTTCATTCTACTGGCCAACGAAAAAACGAGATTATTTTCCTGAAATCCTTGGACCAGGGACACAAAGAACATCACACGACATCCCTTCTGTTCCACACTTCTACTACACATGCACCCGTGATGACTTCAGCGACAGCATCCGGAAAGTGACTGATGGTAGATGGCTCAACCAAGCTTTTGAGTTGGGAATCCTCCTGTTTCTCGCTCTGGAGTTCAGCTGTCAGGTGTGAGATTGGCCTGTCATTAGCCCCTGCGGTATAGCGCTCATCTTTTTCGTTATTTTCTGCAGGAGCAACCTGACATCCTTTTTGCATCTGGGGGACCTTTCTCTGGACGTAGTAAACACGTTTCCCAACTAGGAGTAGAGTGCAGACTGACCAGCAGCCTTGGGATGGGTTCCATGTTAGTGTGAGAGAAGCTGTGATATTTTAGCGCTATTATGGGGGACTGCGTTCACATCATTAAGACGGCACCAGCCCAGGATATTTTATGAAATACATTCTGTCAGATTAAGCTGAAAAGTTCTGGCTTCGTGTTTTACAAGCATTGAGAGGCCTGCGTTCTTCACAGCCATGCAACTGGATAGTGGCTATGAGTGTCGCAGTGACCTGCCCCAGTAGATAATATACAGCCAAAGCCCTTCCGCCATCTATTCTTACCCGTCCCCCCTGAGCCTTATGCCAGCCCCTGGGCCAAACCTGCTTCTGGGCACAATATCAAAGCGTCCACCACTTTTACCCAGAGCCATTTGCGGTTCCTGTGGTGTCCAGTTTCACAACCCATTGCAATTCCACTGCCAGCTTCAGCACAAACTTTACTGTTCACTGTGGCCCCACCCTTCTTCCATAGACAAGGCTATAAGACTTCTCCAGCATTGGTATCTTTCCTAGATTCACGTGCTGTGAATATTCCCCGTCGTCAGGCTGGGAATCCTCTGTAACATAGAGCAGTTTACACTTAAACTGAAACTTTCAGTCACTTTTATGCTCTTATCATTGACATTTTTGGGTCATACTGCCCACAGCCAATAGGAACACCTCCCTTAGCTCCTCCCTTGTCTGCCTTCTTCAGATTTTTTACCGCACGTTAGTGTAGGGAGCCCTAAAAAATCATCGCTTCAACTTTGCTATGATAGAATTATAAAATTAACATCTTTTTCACGAAACAGATATTTTTCGTCGCCGACTCACCGACAGGCTTTAGCTGCGACGGCTATCGTTGGCTGCTCAACTGCCCGTATTCTTCGACAAAGCTTTGTCTGCGTAGTTGGGCCTACCTCATGGCGGAATCCACGAGGAAAAGTCTGTTCAAGGCATGTGCCCGCTGTGGACTGAAGAAAGTCTAGAGAGGATCACCACGACAAATGCCTCTACTGCCTTCATCCACACCATGTCATCTAGGACTGCAAAATTTGCCAATCATTCTCCAGCAAGACACTGAGGGATCGTCACTACCATCTCGTTGTTTGGCTCGAGGACGCCAGCGGGGCCTCTGACTCTGCTTCAGTATGGAATCATGCTTCCTTAGGCCTGGGCAGGTTGGTCCAGCGAACCCCCTCTACCAAAGGTGTAGGTTGCACGAAGTCCAGGTCTTCAGGAAGAGGCACAAGGATTCCTCAACCGACGAGCCCAGATCTTTGCACAAGGACCGGTCTTCGACAAAGGTCAGCGCCCAAGGGGTGTCAACAGGGGATGAGAGCGGAAGCTTTTTGCATCTGGGGGACCTTTCTCTGGACGTAGTAAACACGTTTCCCAACTAGGAGTAGAGTGCAGACTGACCAGCAGCCTTGGGATGGGTTCCATGTTAGTGTGAGAGAAGCTGTGATATTTTAGCGCTATTATGGGGGACTGCGTTCACATCATTAAGACAGCACCAGCCCAGGATATTTTATGAAATACATTCTGTCAGATTAAGCTGAAACCACGACAAATGCCTCTACTGCCTTCATCCACACCATGTCATCTAGGACTGCAAAATTTGCCAGTCATTCTCCAGCAAGACACTGAGGGATCGTCACTTCCATCTCGTTGTTTGGCTCCAGGACGCCAGCGGGGCCTCTGACTCTGCTTCAGTATGGAATCATGCTTCCTTAGGCCTGGGCAGGTTGGCCCAGCGAACCCCCTCTACCAAAGGTGTAGGTTGCACGAAGTCCAGGTCTTCAGGAAGAGGCACAAGGATTCCTCAACCGACGAGCCCAGATCTTTGCACAAGGACCGGTCTTCGACAAAGGTCAGCGCCCAAGGGGTGTCAACAGGGGATGAGAGCGGAAGCTCTTTCCATCACCCCAAGGACCTAACGCCCCATAGGTCCACGTCCAAATCTCAGGGCCACTCTTCAAGGTCAAAGACAAGCTCCTCCCCTCTAAATCTGTGGCGAAAATGTCATTGTCGACGACCAAGCCTCACTCCAGGTCGTCTACCCCAAGGCGTTTGACACCATCCCCGACCATGAATGGTTCACAGCGACTGTCAACTCAACAGTCTACGGCCACGACTAACTCATCGCAATAGTCAACAAACCCATCAACGACCACGACTACCTCGTCATCAGCTAAGCCGTCATCGGCTCTGACAATCACGTCATCAACTACTACCCCGACGACCATGAGAATCTCGTCGACGGCATCTTCATCCATGGCTGTCACACACTCGTCGACGACAACCTTGTTGA
The DNA here is from genome assembly GCF_040938575.1 of Ambystoma mexicanum. Classification (NCBI taxonomy): domain Eukaryota; kingdom Metazoa; phylum Chordata; class Amphibia; order Caudata; family Ambystomatidae; genus Ambystoma; species Ambystoma mexicanum. The sequence continues at coordinate 43,942,513 of NC_090938.1, forward strand.
CGGCTCCGTCGACGGACAAAAATGACCACCAGGCCATTGTGGCCACAGCCATCGTCACTGGCATTTCAGACACCAGTACAGTGTCTGCATTGACTGCCTGTCCGAGAGCATCTTTTCCTAACTTTTGGGTAGGCTTGCTGCCGGTTGGCATCATTGTGTCAGAGCCAGCTCTCTCCCAATCGGAGGCAAAGGAGGAAGAGGAAGGGGCCATCATATCGCTGCTGTTCTCTCCAGAGCTGAGGTCATCGCCTCCAGAAGGTGGGGAGGAAAGCCGAATTCAGCTACCACCTTTACCCCCTCTGCATTCAGATCAAACCATCACTCCTCCTACAAAAAGAGACATGTCTTTAGATGTTTTATCTACTCTCACCACTCTAGTGTCAACCGTGCAGCAACATCTGCCTCAACCGGCCCCAGTTACAGCACTGGTCAACCTTGCACTGATGATCCTGGCCCTTCCAGGGAGATGGACAACGTCCCCCTCAGGAGGGATAAACACCAAGGGAGTAAGCACCAGTCAGCGTCGCAGCAGCTGACGGATACTGGGACGGACACAGATCCCGACGAGGGGGCCTCCACACACAACCCAGACAGATGAATTTGATGATTTCATTGCAGCCGATGGGGAGCCAGATGAGGTTCCAAACAGAGACTCATCCCCGGATGAGGTAGGAGTCTTCTACGCTCATATGTGCAGGGTGGCCACGATGTTCGGCCTTGCGCCGGAGAAACAGTGACAGGGAAGTGTTCTGTACCAGCGCAGAGAACAGTGCAGGAAATCCATTATGTCTATCCTGCTATTGGAAGATGTCTGGGATGATGGCCTAATCACTGTAGCACATCCTGCAACTGCACCGGCTAAAAAATACCAATTCAACAAGAAATAAAGAGCCTGCGAGAGCGTGGCCTCCTGCCTCCGTACTCAACCCACACCAGACTCTGTTGCCTCAGCTGCAACCAGGAAAAGGTTGGCTAATGCATCCTCATCCTGCTCTGTCCCCCCAAACAAGGAAAGAAAATGCCTTGACACCTATGGGAAGAATGTTATCACCACCGCAGCCCGGACTATCAGGGCGGCAAATGCAATGGCCATACTCGCACGCTGTTATCACGAGCTGTGGTACAATTTGGGTCCCTTGCTAGAGTTCCTACTAGATGACAAGAAGCAAGAAGCCTTAGACATCTTCCATGAAGACGAGTTGGCTTCCGACCATGCCATTACGGTCACTGTAGACATCGCAGACACTGGTTTTCGTTAACTAGGGAATGGAATGGTCCTGCGCTGGCAGCGGTGGCTCAAGGCGACAGATTTTCGACCAGACGTCCTGTCCAGGGTCGTAGATATGCCCTTCCATGGATCTGCTCTTTTTGGAAAAAAGGTGGACAAGGCCCAAAGTCCATAAAAACGGATTCGGAAACCACTCGCTCCTTGGGCACGCTTCAGCAAAGGCACCAGTCCTTTTGTTCTGAAAAGGTCGCTCTGGCAGGACTTCCTAGGCTAACCGCACCACGTACTAGTCTTCCTCCTCTTACAAGACCCTGTATTCATCAGGGGACCAGTACAGGAAAAGATCCCAGTTTTATAGGGGTTCACAGCAACGCCGTGGCTCAGCCCAATCATGGGGCCAGTCCGGCAAGCAAGCATGACCAGCCTAGGGTCAGGCCATCCTACTTCAGCACCCCAGTGGGAAGACGCCTGTCAAAGTTTGTTGACGAATGGACACTAGTCACAACCGACGAATGGGTGCTATCCCTGCTCCAGTAGGGCCACTCGCTTACATTTGTGGACTATTCACCAGACATTCCTCCCAAGCACAAACCAGAAAGAGTGCAACGCCTCTTGCTTCAAGAAGTGCAAGCTCTGCAGCGGGAGGACGCAGTGGAGAAGGTTCAGAGAAGCGAGCAGGACACGGGAGTTTGTTCCTGCTACTTCCTGGTAAGGAAAAAGACACTGCACAACAAGCTAGGGGGTTGGAGGCCTATCTTAGACCTAAGGTGCTGAGCAAGTTCCTAAAGTAGCAACCAGTCTGCATAGTCACGCAACAGCAGGTGTTGTCGCAGCTACAGCAGGGAGATTTCTTGGCGTCCCTCGACCTCGAGGATGCTTACTGTCACATGCCTATTCGCCTCTCACACCAGCGATACCTGCGCTTTGTGGTGTCAGGAGTACATTATCAGTTCAAAGCTCTTTCATTCAGACTGCAGTCTGCACTGCAAGTATTTACAAAGTGCTTTGCATCAGTGGTGCCTCACCTGCGGCGGAGGGGTGTCCATGTCTACCCGTACCTGGATGACTAGCTGGTAAGGGCCTCCTCCTTTCTGGTGGCAGAAACCAACACTGCCGTCACCATCCGGTGTCTAAAGCAACTGGGGTTTTCCATCAACTTCCCAAAGTCATGCCTGGTTCCATCGCAGCAGGCGGCCTATCTCGGAGCAACACTTGCCACCCAGACCTGCACTGCCAGATCCTCGGACGAAAGGGTGGCACCTCTTTTACACCAGGTGTGCTACCCGAGCAGTGCCCGAGTGACGGCTGCCCGCAACTACAAATCCCTGTTGGGGATGTTGCCATCATGCATCCCGTTAGTCTCCAACTGACGATTGCACATGAGACCGGTTCAGGAATTCCTCGATGCCCGCTGAATCTAGTCCTCGGGGTCCTGGGACTGCTGCATTACCCAAACACCAGTTTTCAGACAAAGCCTTTGCTGGTGGTCAGGAAGTGAACACCTGGTGCAGGGCTCCCCCTTTAGACTGCCGGACCACCAGGCAACCGCCAGGACGGATGCTTCACTCAAGGGCTGGGGCGCCCACTAACAAGGCCAACACACTAGAGGCCTTTGGTCAGAGGAGGAAAAGAGCCAGTATATCAATCTGCTGCAGCTACAAGCAATCTTCTGGGCCCTGAAGTATTTTCTCCCCCCCCTGAAGGGAAATGTTGTGCGCATTTACACCAACAACACAATGTCGATGTTTTAGGTCTGCAAGCAAGGAGGAACAAGGTCTCTACAGCTTTCCAAGCAGGCGCAAGCCCTATGGCACTGGGCCCTACAACAGGGCATGGTTCTCATTCCCCTCCATCTACCGGGGTGTCAGAAGACTCTAGCGGACTTTCTGATCAGGGAGTTACACTCCTGCCACAACTTGGAACTGCACAACGACCAGCTACACCTGTTGTTTCAGACATGGAGCACTCCGGAGAAGATCTCTTTGCCACCCATGAGAACAGACGCTGCAAGACATTTGCCAGCCGCTTTCCCCATCCGGAGAGCGTGGGAGGGGAAGTACCTTTATGCGTTTCCCCCATCCCTCTGGTCCGTCGAGTCCTACACACCTTCAGACTGTATTGGTGCAAACTGATATTAGTGGCCCCTGCGTGGCCTCAGAACTCCTTACCCTTGCGTTGTCCCCACCGGTCAAGCTGCTTCCTCACCAAGCACTCTTGTCCAGGAATCAAGGAGCAGTACTTCACCACGACCCGGCCTCTCTCAATATGACGGCCTGGTTCCTGTCTACTTAGAGTTCGGGGCACTGTCCCTTCCGCAAGACTGCCAAGCTGTCCCGGCCAAGGCTAGAGCCCCTTTCACCTTAAAATGTTACAAGAGCAAGTAGAAACGTTTTCAAGTGTGGTTCAGAAGCCAATGACTGCAACCTCAAACCATCCAACTGGACAAGCTCTTGCCATATCTACTGGCCCTGGTCAATCTGGGTTAGCGCATTCCTCCGTAAAGGTGCACCTAGCAGCGATTTCTAGGTACAGGTGTGCAGCAGGTGTGACTTCCCTGTGTTCTCACCGGCTGGAGAAGGAGTTTTTAGAGGGTCTCTTCTGGTCTTTTCCTCCGATTCGGCGCCTGGCTCCAGCATGTGAGCTCAATGTGCTACTCTCGAGACTCATGAAGCCACCCTTTGAGCCCATGCACCAAGCATCTATCAAACACCTTTCCTGGAAAACTGCATTCTTGGTGGCCATAACTTCAGCCAGACGAGTGAGTGAAATCCAGGCGTTTTCTATGAAACTGCCTAATCTAAAGTTTCATAAGGACAAGGTTGTTCTACGGACCAACCCAACATTTGTGCCGAAGGTGCCATCTGCTTTCTACCTGAACCAGCAGGTGTTTTTGCCTGTATTCTTTGGCACACCCACTCTGCACTCGGAACGTACTCTGCACATGCTGAGTCTGGTCCTGGGAAGGCCCTCTCAAAGTCCTCCTTTGCAAGATGGATTGCTACCAGTATCTCATTCTGCCATCAGCCAGCCTGCAGGCCTCTTCCCGAGCTCACTCTACCAGAGCAGTGGCTGCAACCATAGCTTTTCTCTGAGGAATTCTGCTGCCTGACATCTGCTGTGCAGCCACCTGGAGATTGGTGCATACGTTCAACGGGTTCTATTGTGTCGACAAACATTCTGCACCAGAATCTAAAGTTGACCAATCGGTTCTGCAGACCCTTTTTGCGTCAGGTGGGTAAGTCTCCAGTGGCAAGTTATACTGGGAGCTTGCCTCCACCCATGGGTATTGTTACAATACTGCTTTGTAATCTATTCACTTCATGTGAATCTATGAAAGATCCAATGCTGGAGAAGGAATAAGTTACTTACTTGTAACTCCTGTTCTCCAGGATTGGTATCTGTCATAGATTCACATGCGACCCTCCCACCGACCCTGAATGGCTCATCTTTTGGCTCGTACTGCCACTCACGTGCGCCACCAAATCTGAAGATGGACAACACGGGAGGAGCTAAGGGAGGTGCTCCTATTGGATGTGGGCAGTATGACCCAAAAATGACTATGGTAGAGCAGAAAAGTGACAGAAAGTTTCAGTTTAAGTGTAAACTGCTCTATGTTACCCAGGATTCCCTGCTCGACGACGGAACATTCACAGCACGTGAATCTAGTAAAGATACCAATGCTGGAGAACAGGGGTTACAGGTCAGTAACGTATTCCTTGTCACCCATAAAGTGGCTCCACTCCATGACCCAAGTCAAGGGCAATGTGGGCTGTAAACACAGACATGCCAGATGCTGGCTGTTGCCCCTTTCCAGCCTGAGCCCTTTCCAATCAGTCCAGCCACAAGATGCCTCTTCTTTCTTTCCCTTTTGCTGCTGCGCCACTGTTACAGATGTTGGGGTCCCCTGTCATCCTCACACCTTTCGCCCAATGAGGAGACGGCTTTCCATGACCGTGCATGCGGAAGAACTCTGTCGGCAGGGCGCAGCGTTTCCCATAAAAAAAAACCTGTTTATCGCAGTGTGTTGCACAGGACGATTTGGTGCGGCCTGTTAGGCGCGACCCTCCGCCGCAGGGACATTTTGGCGCCAGCATGTTTCGCCGTGGCAGTTTAGGCATGCAGACTGTTCTGCAATGCCTTGGCTCAGTGAAGGTTCAGAGACACCCACACGGTGCCACGAGACTTCCAAATGCAGACTTCCCAGCGCGACCGCCCACAATTGGACTATTTTCAGCAGCTAAGCTCGGATAAGGAGAGACAGCTCTGGGACACCTCAGAACCGGGCACGCACACATCTCTGATCCCCTGAGAGACACCTGCAGAGATTGGGGAGGGAGAGAGCGCAGGAGGGCAGGGGGTGGGGTGCTCGGCTCCTGACAGCTGCTCTCTTGCACCCACTGTACTCTGGGCACGCACACATCTCTGGTCCCCTGAGAGACATCTGCAGAGATTGAGGAGGGAGAGAGCGCAGGAGGGCAGGGGGTGGGGTGCTCGGCTCCTGACAGCTGCTCTCTTGCACCCACTGTACTCTGGGCACGCACACATCTCTGGTCCCCTGAGAGACATCTGCAGAGATTGGGGAGGGAGAGAGCGCAGGAGGGCAGGGGGTGGGGTGCTCGGCTCCTGTCAGCTGCTCTCATGCACCCACTGTACTCTGGGCACACACACATCTCTGGTCCCCTGAGAGACATCTGCAGAGATTGAGGAGGGAGAGAGCGCAGGAGGGCAGGGGGTGGGGTGCTCGGCTCCTGACAGCTGCTCTCTTGCACCCACTGTACTCTGGGCACGCACACATCTCTGGTCCCCTGAGAGACATCTGCAGAGATTGAGGAGGGAGAGAGCGCAGGAGGGCAGGGGGTGGGGTGCTCGGCTCCTGACAGCTGCTCTCTTGCACCCACTGTACTCTGGGCACGCACACATCTCTGGTCCCCTGAGAGACATCTGCAGAGATTGGGGAGGGAGAGAGCGCAGGAGGGCAGGGGGTGGGATGCTCGGCTCCTGTCAGCTGCTCTCATGCACCCACTGTACTCTGGGCACACACACATCTCTGGTCCCCTGAGAGACATCTGCAGAGATTGAGGAGGGAGAGAGCGCAGGAGGGCAGGGGGTGGGGTGCTCGGCTCCTGTCAGCTGCTCTCTTGCACCCACTGTACTCTGGGCACGCACACATCTCTGGTCCCCTGAGAGACATCTGCAGAGATTGAGGAGGGAGAGAGCGCAGGAGGGCAGGGGGTGGGGTGCTCGGCTCCTGTCAGCTGCTCTCTTGTACCCTCTGCGCTTGTTGCCTGCTGGGTGAAGTTTCAGCCTGCTGTGGGCAGCCTCGGTCTGCGCTGGGAAATCTGCAGAGCATTCTGGATACTGCAATTCTCCCATGTGCGTTTGGCGGTGTGAAGTCTGCAGAAGTCTGCAGTGGGAAGTGTCCCGTGTGGGAGCCAAACCGGCTCCTGCTGCGAAACGTCCACGCCAAATAGGCCCGCGCCGAACTGTCCGGCACCCAAGCGCCCCCACCCCTCCCCAGTGCCCTCCTCTAGTCAGAAACATGGTCTCTCATCACATTTTCTGTCCATAGAAAAGAGATGCCCGGCGAGGGAGCGGGGGTAGGGGGGGGGGCTGTGATGCTGTGTGTGTAAAGTGTCCACTGCCCAGATAGATCCACCAGAGGGCAGCAGAGTTCCAGTGGTGAAAGGTTGCTCAGGTTTCTCTGGCAGTCCCTGATCCTTAGCCACCTTTCAGAAGCAAAAGTCTTCCCGAGATCTTTCGCTCTGCTGTTCAGACGGAATAGAAGTTTTGCCTTGGTTAATAAGGCTGCCTGTTATTTAGCACCCAGAGAACATTCCGTTTCCGGGGTGCTTTAAGGGCGGGGAATAAAGTGCACGTGCTCCAGGGGAAAGTGCATGAATCTAGCTTGCGAATCCTGAACTAGATATACATTATTTATTTATTTATTTATTAGCATTTATAAAGCGCACAGCAGCCCTTAGGCATGGCGGCGCATGTGAAAAGCTACAACGTTCACCAAGTGTGCAACCGCCACGAGTCCCCGCACCTTTCTCCGTGAAAGTACCATTGCCGCTTTATGAATGGTTTCCCCATCTGGAATATTGCACATGTCCGGGAGCGTGACAGGTGTCAATCAAACGGATAGGCCCACTGTTCGCGACGATGCACAGATCAGACCTCAGGCAGTCTTTTCAGTGGCAATTCTGAACTTTTGCAAGAAATGATCCATGCCTGGGCTGCTTTGAAGATACGCCGTTATCTATCACCTACAAACCTGAAATCCTTGCCTTCACTCCCCACTGGATTCCATCTGAAGCCGCCCGTGGCCCTGCCGACTTTCTTCAGAAGCCGGGTAGAGTGGACGCTGGATGCCAAGCGAGCTTAGCAATATTACCTAGACAGACTTTCAAAAGACCAGCTATTTGTGACTTCTGACCTGTCATACAACGGCGTGGATATCTCGAGGCAGGGACTTGGGTACCAGTGTTTGTCAAGGGCAACGGCCGCACCCGCGGTGATGACGGCGGGTTTCGATATGTGCTGGGCGGCCATATGGTAGGGGCCTCACACCATAACCAAGCCCGGCTGCCTGTGTGTGCAGTATAGAAGGGGTATAGAGGGTGGCAAGCAGTGCCCACCTCCATCTATTCCCTCTGTTGCCTGCTAGCTGCCACTGCATGGATGTGCACTGTGTCACGAAGTCCCCTGTCAAAACTTGAGGCCTTCAGTGGACTGGTCAAAGGGGCCTGGGCCCTCAGGGGGTGTGCTGGGTCCCCTCACTAAGGTAGGAGGCATTCACATGGGCTCCTTCCTGGCCAAAAGGAACCTCGAGGATGGTGGCGCATGCCAGTGCCATCACCACCATACCTGGGTCCACCCGCATAGCTTTCGCCAATAGCAGGGCTCACTAATATGCCAGAGAGGAGGCCCACGTTCTCCCTCTGCCTCCTAACACCAGGGAATACAGGATATTTCCAGGAAGTTACTCTGGCAACCCTTTTCTCTCAGGCAATCTTTATCAAGGATATTGAAGGCGTTTTAGAGGTGCCCAGTCTTAAAGTGTCTGGTTCACTTTCCCGAGAGCCACTCCCTTAAAAGCCATAACCATTGCAGAAGGACGGGAGAGGCGTCCAGTTCTCGCGATACAGGAGAACCTTGTTCAGAAAGGACTTGGAGCTGCATGCCTGTGGCAATCTTTACCCAACCCAGATACTTTAAAGCAAATGCCCAAGGCAATGGTGCCCCGCCTGCTATCCGCATAAGGAGGAAGATAACGAATTGCATACCCGAGCTGAGCGAAAGGGAAGGCTTCTTTATCCATTCACTCTGAGGATGAGGATGAGGGTTGGAGACCCTCCGGAGGGTGAGATCCATACCACAAAAATCCCAAAAGAGATTGGGTGGGGCGACTACATCACTCCCAAGAGAAGTGGGCATGAACCCCCATCAAAGGTGGCATCTCTTCATCAAGTCAAGATGGCTGTATCACTCCTAAGAGAAGGGGGCATGAACCCCCATCAAGGGCGGCACACTTTCATCAAGTCAAGATGACCGTATCACTCCCAAGAAAAGGGGGCATGAACCCCCATCAAGGGCGGCACCCCTTCATCAAGTCAGGATGACAGTATCACTCCCAAGAGAAGGGGGCATGAACCCCCATCAAAGGCAGCATCCCTTCATCAAGTTTGGATGACCGTATCACTCCCAAGAGAAGGGGCATGAACCCCCATCAATGGCGGCATCTCTTCATTAAGTCAGGATGACCGTATCACTCAAAAGAGAAGGGGATATGAAACCCCATCAAGGGCGGCATCCCTTCATCAAGTCAAGATGACCGTATCACTCCCAAGAGAAGGGGCATGAACCCCCATCAAGGGTGGCATCCCTTCATCAAGTCAAGATGACCGTATCACTCCCAAGTGAAGGGGGCATGAACCCCCACCAATGCCGGCATCGCTTCATCAAGTCAAGATGACCGTATCACTTCCAAGAGAAGGGGGCAAAAACCCCCATCAAGGGCGGCATCCCTTCATCAAGTCAGGATGACCGTATCACCCCCAAGAGAAGGGAGCATGAACCCCCATCAAAGGCGGCATCCCTTCATCAAGTTTGGATGACCGTATCACTCCCAAGAGAAGGGGCATGAACCCCCATCAAGGGCGGCATCTCTTCATTAAGTCAGGATGACCGTATCACTCAAAAGAGAAGGGGATATGAAACCCCATCAAGGGCGGCATCCCTTCATCAAGTCAAGATGACCGTATCACTCCCAAGAGAAGGGGCATGAACCCCCATCAAGGGTGGCATCCCTTCATCAAGTCAAGATGACCGTATCACTCCCAAGTGAAGGGGGCATGAACCCCCATCAAAGGTGGGATCTCTTCATCAAGTTTGGTTGAGCATATCACTCCCAAGAGAAGGGGGAATGAACCCCCATCAAGGGCGGCATCCCTCATCAAGTCAAGATGACCGTATCACTCCTAAGAGAAGGGGGCATGAACCCCCATCAAGGGCAGCCTCCCTTCATCAAGTCAATATGACCGTATCACTCCCAAGAGAAGGAGGCATGAACCCTCATCAAAGGCGGCATCTCTTCATCAAGTCTGGATGACCGTATCACTCCCAAGAGAAAGGGGCATAAACCCCCTTCAAGGGGCGGCATCCCTTCATCAAGTCAAGATGACCGTATCACTCCCAAGAGAAGGGGGCATGAACCCCCATCAAGGGCGGCAGCCCTTCATCAAGTCAAGATGACCGTATCACTCCCAGGAGAAGGGGGCATAAACCCCCTTCAAGGGGCGGCATCCCTTCATCAAGTCAAGATGACCGTATCACTCCCAAGTGAAGGGGGCATGAACCCCCATCAAAGGTGGGATCTCTTCATCAAGTTTGGTTGAGCATATCACTCCCAAGAGAAGGGGGCATGAACCCCCATCAAGGGCGGCATCCCTCATCAAGTCAAGATGACCGTATCACTCCCAGGAGAAGGGGGCATGAACCCCCATCAAGGGCGGCACCCCTTCATCAAGTCAGGATGACAGTATCACTCCCAAGAGAAGGGGGCATGAACCCCCATCAAGGGCGGCATCCCTTCATCAAGTCAAGATGACCGTATCACTCCCAGGAGAAGGGGGCATGAACCCCCATCAAGGGCGGCATTCCTTCATCAAGTCAAGATGACCGTATCACTCCCAAGAGAAGCGGCATGAACCCCCATCAAAGGCGGCACCCCTTCCTCAAGTCAAGATGACCGTATCACTCCCAAGAGAAGGGGGCATGAACCCCCATCAAGGGCGGTATCCTGTCATCAAGTCAAGATGACCGTATCACTCCCAAGAGAAGGGGGCATGAACCCCCACCAATGCCGGCATCCCTTCATCAAGTCAAGATGACCGTATCACTCCCAAGAGAAGGGGGCATGAACACCCATCAAGGGCGGTATCCTGTCATCAAGTCAAGATGACCGTATCACTCCCAAGAGAAGGGGGCATGAACCCCCACCAATGCCGGCATCGCTTCATCAAGTCAAGATGACCGTATCACTTCCAAGAGAAGGGGGCAAGAACCCCCATCAAGGGCGGCATCCCTTCATCAAGTCAGGATGACCGTATCACCCCCAAGAGAAGGGGGCATGAACCCCCATCAAAGGCGGCATCCCTTCATCAAGTTTGGATGACCGTATCACTCCCAAGAGAAGTGGCATGAACCCCCATCAAGGGCGGCATCTCTTCATCAAGTCAGGATGACCGTATCACTCGAAAGAGAAGGGGCATGAACCCCCATCAAGGGTGGCATCCCTTCATCAAGTCAAGATGACCGTATCACTCCCAAGAGAAGGGGCATGAACCCCCATCAAGGGTGGCATCCCTTCATCAAGTCAAGATGACCGTATCACTCCCAAGTGAAGGGGGCATGAACCCCCATCAAAGGTGGGATCTCTTCATCAAGTTTGGTTGAGCATATCACTCCCAAGAGAAGGGGGCATGAATCCCCATCAAGGGCGGCATCCCTCATCAAGTCAAGATGATCGTATCACTCCCAAGAGAAGGGGGCATGAACCCCCATCAAGGGCAGCATCGCTTCATCAAGTCAAGATGACCGTATCACTCCCGGGAGAAGGAGGCATGAACCCTCATCAAAGGCGGCATCTCTTCATCAAGTCTGGATGACCGTATCACTCCCGAGAGAAGGGGGCATGAACCCCCATCAAGAGCGGCACCCCTTCATCAAGTCAGGATGACCGTATCACTCCCAAGAGAAAGGGGCATAAACCCCCTTCAAGGGGCGGCATCCCTTCATCAAGTCAAGATGACCGTATCACTCCCAAGAGAAGGGGGCATGATCCCCCATCAAGGGCGGCATCCCTTCATCAAGTCAAGATGACCGTATCACTCCCAAGAAAAGGGGGCATGAACCCCCATCAAGGGCGGCATCCCTTCTTCAAGTCAGTTGACCGTATCACTCCCAGGAGAATGGGGCATGAACCCCCATCAAGGGCGGCATCCCTTCATCAAATCAAGATGACCGTATCACTCCCAAGAGAAGGGGGCATGGACCCCCATCAAGGGCGGCATCCCTTCATCAAGTCAAGATGACCGTATCACTCCCAAGAGAAGGGGCATGAACCCCCATCAAGGGCGGCATCCCTTCATCAAGTCAAGAGAAGGAGGCATGAACCCTCATCAAAGGCGGCATCTCTTCATCAAGTCTGGATGACCGTATCACTCCCAAGAGAAGGGGGCATGAACCCCCATCAAGAGCGGCACCCCTTCATCAAGTCAGGATGACCGTATCACTCCCAAGAGAAAGGGGCATAAACCCCCTTCAAGGGCGGCATCCCTTCATCAAGTCAAGATGACCGTATCACTCCCAAGAGAAGGGGGCATGAACCACCATCAAGGGCGGCATCCCTTCATCAAGTCAAGATGACCGTATCACTCCCAAGTGAAGGGGGCATGAACCCCCATCAAGGGCGGCATCCCTTCATCAAGTCAAGATGACCGTATCACTCCCAAGAGAAGGGGGCATGAACCCCCATCAAGTGCGACATCCCTTCATCAAGTCAAGATGACCGAATCACTCCCAAGAGAAGGGGGCATGAACCCCAATCAAAGACGGCATCCCTTCATCAAGTCAAGATGACGGTCTCACCCCCAAGAGAAGGGGGCATGAACCCCCATCAAGGGCGTCATCCCTTTGTCAAGTCAAGATGACCGTATCACTCCCAAGAGAAGGGGGCATGAACCCCCATCAAGGGTCGGCATACCTTCATCAAGTCAATATGATCGTATCACTCCGGAGAGAAAGGGGCATGATCCCCTGTTAGGGAGAATTCTCATTCTATGGCTAATTTCCCTTACCTATAGAGTCCCCCAGCAGTTTTGCTGGATTTGAAGGGTTTGTTTCCTTTCTCCTGCTAAGAGTGAGACTCTTTTTCCCACTCTTAGGCATTTTTGCTATGTGTGTTCTAGGCTATTTTTGTGCGTAATGTCTATGGGGTTTTTCTCACCTTCATAGGAACCATCTTTATTGAAATGTGTTACACAGCACCCTCCGTGCCGTGACACAGGGGTGTCGTAGCGACCCCCAAACATTGACTCCATACCCTGGGACTGACTACTGTCTCCTAGGGCATGTAAAGTCCCAATTGACTTTACTAGTCAATTTTTATGAACTAAACCAGTACAACCCATCTTACTATGGAGGTACTGGAAAGGGTTAATAGATTTTCCCTTATGTTCATTTTCGAGAGGGTACCGTACAGTCCCTCTCTCAAAAGTTTCTGGCTGGTGGCAGTGGTTACTACCGTAAATATTCAACCACGAATATTTCCCTATGGGATTTTCCCATTGTTCAAGGCTACCACATTTTCTGACAGCCACTAACATACCGCCGGTGTATTTTTATATTAACTTTACTCTGGTAGGTTTTATTTGCCAGAATTTTAATATAAATTCTTTCTTGTGTCTTTCTCTAAACCCCTAACCCAGGTCGGGGATCCTTTGTTTGTCCTTTTGGCGGGCTTCTGCTAAGAAGCCCTCTTTTCGGCACCACTGAGTCTGATTGACAGCTAGGCTGTATGAGTGGGGCTCTTTTTGCATAAAAGCAGGGTCCTGAGGACTGGAAGAGCAAGACGTTGCCACTGGAACTAAGAAGCCAAAGAGGAGAGAAGCCAAAGACCCCTGCAATGACTGAACCACCGGTAAAACCCCTACTGCAGCGTCTCACCACTTTTCTCCACACGACGAGAGAAGATCTTCATCTGCAAGTGCCTTCTTCCGTTGAGCTGGTGGGGCCAACCAGCTTGCCAATCGCCTTCCTGGACCTGCCTTGGTCGAATCGCCAGTACCCTGTACTCGGAGGCCGGATAGCCAGGCACCCGTCCACCCGGACCGCGATTTAAAGGAGCGTACCTTTTATTCGTCGGGCAGCACCGCGGCTGGTTTCATCCCTGGGTAGTGCAGTAACTCGAACCTTCCTCCACGACAAGAGCCTCTCTTCCTCTGCTGGATCCCCCGAACTGCAGGAACTACCAGGAACAACCACCACCGCAGGAGCCACTTCTTCAATTTAAAGGTACATTGTTCCGCCAGGTCGCCCTTTCTTCGCGGTGGCACTAAAGGTGTTTTAAATCCTTTACCTTCCTGTTGGGTTGGCCGCCCCTCTCTCTTAACATTGTCTTTCACCTTCTGCATCCACGTTTTCAAAATCGTTATCCAAAGACTTGACTGCAGCTACAAGAACATTTTGCTCCTGTGCCCTTGCCCTGCACCACTGACTCTGGCACAGGCCTTTTGACTCTTGCTAAGTTTGTTAGAACTGACTTCTCTAGATTGCTTCTCAACTCGAACTGTGTTGGTGCACCTACTTCTAATAACCACCTTTTCCTTCCCCTTTTTGAAACTTGTGAAGTGCCGTTTTGCTGAGTTTTCATTTAAGTATTTTCTATACTGATGCACTGTCTTGCTTAATCTGGTTCACAAACGTATGGGAAGTGTTGCTAAGGTGTGTAAGAAGATATTTCTGTATAACTTGTGCTTTCCCACCCTTGAGAGAAATTGCTAGAGTATCCCTTGTGTGGGGTTTTCCCTGTGCCGTTTTGCTCAATTTTCACTCTGGTTCACTTGGTCTACAATTTAACTAGGGAGTATGTATATTTTTCTTTGACTTATTTTAGCTTGCTTGATGACTGTGATAAATGTGTTTTACTAGAAGTGTATAAAATAAATATATATTTACTTTTAATACAAAGCTTTGGTCAGTGTTTCCTTGTGCCATAGTATTGTAGGCCTATTGTGTAAACCCTGAATACTGCTCATCTCCCTCTTGAGATAAGTCTGACTGCTTAGCCACAGCTACCAACTAAATCTTTGTAGTACAGACTGATACCAAAGGGGATTTATTGCTCTCACCTGTAGTCCTAATCTTCTGTAGTGCTTCCTATGGGAACTGCACAGGATTCTGCCTAACACTGGTGTTCAGCGGTGAGGGTAAAAGTATTGGATTTACATTTTAGAGTTCAGCTAGTGCTTTAGTTCAAATAACCACAAGGCTAACTATCACAAAAAGTTTATTTTAAGAACAAAGTCAAAAATATGGAATGTTACAGCCAGGAGACCCTCCTTACTAATACTGCTGATTATTTAAGGGATCTGTGTAGACAGAAAGGTCTTCCTGTCAAAGGAAAGAAATTAGAAATGATTGATAGACTGTTAGAGAAACAAAGTCTGGATAGTGGTGCTGTAGTGCCCACTACCCCAGCAAATGTAGCAAACCTCGAGGAGAATAATGTTGAAGATGTTATTGTTGAAAGAGATGAGGAAGAGAATAGTGTCACCCCCTCTGGGCCTCTGCCTGCTCAAAGGCCTTACCCTATGGCTACTGGACCCTTACCCGGTCACACATTAAGTCCTAAATTTATCTTACTAGAAAATATGAGACTTGAACTAGAATTCAAAAGAATTAGAGCCCAAACTGAACAGAGACATCAATAACTAAGGCTCAAAGAAATGGAGCTCAACCATGAGCTTGTCTTTGAAAAATGCTTCTCTCCCCAGATCCTCTAGATCTCCAGTCCAAAAAGACCCCGGATGCCTAAAGAGATTGTGGGTATGTATGAACCTAAGTTGGATGTATTAGATTGGCTTGCTATGTTTGAATACAATCATGGGCTCCGGGATATCACAGGGAATCAGTTGATCCCCTGGTTATTCTCTAGGCTCCCCCCTGTTACATCTGATGTGGTAGTGGAGTTGGGGGAGGTGGATAAGATGGACTATGAATGGGTAAAGCTAGCTCTGATAGCTAGATTTGGGAAGACTCCTTCCCAGTACCTTAAGAGGTTTAGGACCCTCAAAAAGCATGATAGTACCCCTTGGGCTACTTGGGTGAATGAGTGTTTTAAGAACTTAGAGGGATGGATTAAGGGTCATAGAGTTAACACTTATGAATGAATGAGAAATCTTGTAATGATGGAGTCTATCTATGATGCCTGCTCTCCTGAGCTCAGGCAGCACTTGGCTGATTCAAAAGAACTGGATTCTAAGAAACTAGCTAAGGCTGCTGGCTTGTGGGTTGCCAACAGGTCTACTCAGAAGGATTCAGGGGTAACTCAGAAAAAGGATGAGGGAAAGCAGCCTAAGAAAGACAACAAAGAAAATTAAAATAATTCCAATTCCAAAGAGGGCCCCAAACAAAATTCTAAGGGTAAGCCACAAGGGAAACCTAATCAGGCTAGTGCACCTTCTGGTCCCAGACCAGAAGGAGGTCAGAACAAGCCACCATTCATAAAGACATTTGGAAAATGTTATGTTTGTGGCTCTATTGATCATGTGAAAGGGGATCTCAGATGTAAGGGTAAACCTTCAGGGGTCCACACTGTCTCCTTAGCCTTCGCTCCAGAGGAGGAAGTACATATGGCCAGTGGAAACATTCAACTACTGGCTGAAGACCCCATTGGAGTCTCAGCTAGTGTATCTTTAGTATCCCTAGGGTTGTGGGAACAACAGGATTTAGATGTGTATAATTCTATCCCTTCTAATACTAAAGAGTATTATAAAGACAGTGTCCTAGTCAATGGTCAGGAGACTCCTGCCATTAGAGACACTGGGGCCAGCATAACTGTGGTGGACAAATCTTTTTTCAAGGTGGAGGATGTTGCTAAGGCACCCAAACAACTCACCAAGTTGGCTGGAGGCCCTGTGCAGATGCTTCTCCAATTACCAGCTCTCATCAAGTGCAATGAAATGACTGTCAGGATACCTGTGAGGTTACCATCTGAAGTACCAGGAAGGGTGCTGTTGGGCAATGATCTGAAGACCTGGGAGTAGTGTCAAGTACTCCCAGACCTCCTAGTAAGAGATTACAGGAGCCTACCAGACCTGCAAGGGAGAGGACCTTGAGGGGCTCTTCTGAGGAGATGATAGAAAAAGAGATCACTCCTACTCCACTGGAGTTACTAACTGCTATTTCCAAGCAACCAGAAGCAAAGGGGAAACCCAAGACTTCAAAGAAGAAACCAGCAGAAAACACTCCAGTGATGCCAACCAGGAAATCTCCTAGGTTGTCAAAAATCACACCTGTGATTCCTCCTCCAGCTGAGGCTGAGAGTGAGGTACAACCCTGTGTGGTTGAACTAGAGCCAGAAGATTCAGATCTAGTAGGAGGCCAGGAACTCATTGGAGATCTCGACCCTGTGGACCATCCTGAGCTGCAGTCTTTACTGGCAGAAGGTGGCCCCAACAGGGCAGACTTCAGTAAGGGACAAAGAGAATGTCCAACTCTGGAAGGTCTTTGCCACCAGGCAGCTTCTCAGCTTGAAGGGCAAGAGCCTGGGAAGTATAAGTTACACTGGGAAGATGGCCTCTTCTATAGTGAACTGACAGAATCAATCCCTGGAGACTACAAGAGACTTGTAGTGCCCCAAGAGAACAGACTCCAATTCTTGCAACTAGCCCATGAGATACCTTTGGCTGGTCACTTGAGTTTCAAGAAGACCAAGGAAAGGTTATCTCTCTACTTTTATTGGCCTAAAATGGGGGCTGAGGTAGATAAGTATTGCAAGAGTTGCCACACTTGCCAAACGTCTGGTAAAAGTGGCTCCAAGAACGTGGCACCTCTAGTGCCTCTCCCTGTCGTGGGAGTACCATTTGAGAGGGTATGAATCGACATTGTTGGTCCCCTTGATCCTCCAACTTCTTGAGGCAACAGGTTAATACTTGTTGTGCTAGACCATGCTACTAGGTATCCTGAAGCAATTCCTATTTTTTTTAAAATTAATTTTATTGGTTTAGATTCAAACCTTTAAAATATTACACAAAGCAAAACAATCAACCCAAACACAAAACCCAAAACACCTCCTCCCTCCCGTCCTCCATTGTCATAATGATCCAGCCATTTCAACATAAATGAGTCATCATGGATTGGTTTGGGGGTAATCGTTCTGCTGCTGGATGCACATGTTTAACCTCTCTTCAATTGAGACCAAAAAGGTTGTTAACGGCATTGTTAATTTCATGTCAGTGCCATTCCACATTCTCATCCACCATTCTTCCGCACACACAGTCAGATGATCATCGTTCCAACGGCCCAGGTGAATTGATCTTTCATCTTTTAGCTCTGGGCAAAACAACACAAGATGTTTAAGTGATTCAACTTCTTTATCACAAAACCGGCACGAGAGATTCAATCCTGTATTGCAGGCCCAATGGCTGTACCGCTCTTTGGTTTTAAAGGCGTTTAAGCGGAACAGCATGAAGAGTCTACGGGCTTTCGGACTTGGAAATAAGTGCAGATATTTTTGTAACACGTTAAAGCCTCTTGCTTCTGCAGGTGAGTTTGTCATAGCTCTACCAGTGACACGCTCACTACACGTGACCTCCCAATCGGCTCGCCAGATCTTCACTTTTGCTGCAGTGGGATTTGAATGAAGGGTATCCAGGCTAATGTTGCATGCAAGTAGAAGATCTTCACAACGTTTTACCCATAAAGAGACAATATCAGTTCCGCTCGAAGGCGCGTTGTGAAGTATTCGGAATTGCAGGATTCCTTACTGCGCTCTGGATTTCCGAAATAAGGCCAATTGGATCCAGCTAATCCTAGTATGCAAAGAAATTAGTGCAAGTTCATACCTTATACAGGCTGTCGAAATTCCAATTGGTAAGCTTAAGGCTTTGGACCAAAACATGTGAAGCAATTCCTATGAGGAGTGTTACAGCTCAGGCTGTGGCTACGGCCCTCCTTGGTATATTTACCAGGGTTGGGTTTCCTAAGGAGGTAATATCCGACAGGGGGTCAAATTTTATGTCCCACTACATCAAGGCCATGTGGAAAAACTGTGGAGTTACCTACAAGTTCTCAACAGCAAACCACCCTCAGACAAATGGGTTGGTAGACAGGTTCAACACAACCATGAAGAGCATGATAGGAGCTTTAGAGGACCCCCTTAAGAAAAAGTGGGATATTCTACTGCCATGCCTTCTATTTGCATATAGAGAAGTCCCTCAGGAGGGAGTGGGTTACAGTTCCTTTGAACTTCTCTATGGCAATCTGTTCAGAGGTCCATTGGCCCTGATCAAGGAGCAGTTGGAGAGTGTTCCTTCCCCCACACCAGTCAGAGTCACTGACTATGTGATAGGACTCCGGTGGATAATGTCACACATGATGGCTGAGGCAAGTGATAACTTGAAAGCAGGTCAGGCTCTGGTCAAGCATTGGCATCACCAGAAGGCCAACATGGTTGAGTTAGCTCAAGACAAGCTAGTTCTTGTTATGGTCCCAACAAGGCAGAGGGCCTTGCAGGACAAATGGATGGGACCCTTCAAGGTTGTGTGGAAACATGGAGAGGTGAACTATCTGGTGGATTTAGGCATTCCTAAGGAGGCTCATAGAGTCTTTCACACCAACCGTCTAACAGCTTATGTATCGAGACCAGAACTGGGAGCTCTGCTTCTAGCTTCAGCTCAAGAGAAGGAGGAGAGTGAACCTCTACCTGACCTCATCAGAGGCAAACCTTTAGATGAGAAAAAGAAGGAGTTAATCTCTCTTCTAATCTAACACCTGAGCAACAAGAGGAGTGCAAAGTTTTGTTAAATCAATTTGCCCCTCTGTTTTCTCTAGCACCAGGCTTGACCCCTTGGGGCCAGCATGATATCCATACTGGTTTAGTTTAGTTTAGTTTAGTTTAGTTTGTTTATTTATATAGCGCATCCGAACCCTCAGGTAACTGGGCGCATAATCATGTGTACAGCAGAGTTACATATCGTTACACGAACATCATAAATACAACAGACAGAGCGTACATTAGTTCAGGTTCTGAAAGTTTACATACAGGAGTAGAATATACCGAGAACAGAATGTACAGAGGGCAAGTTACAGTGGCAGAAGCGGACCGGGTTACAGGTTGGTCCTAAATATGCTATGGATAGAGTAAACATTGCTATAAGTCGATCGCGGCAGCTAGCCAGTCATGTCGGTGAAATTCTGGATGTTTAGGCTAGTAGCCATGATTTTACCATGGTTCTGAATGGCCAGAATGGGTTTCCGATCTAATTGTAGTGGGGAGGGTGTTCCAACATTGTGCTGCGAGCACTGGAAAACTGGAGCCTCCTGCTGTTTTTAGGTTATACTTAGGGATCTTTAGTTGGTGCAGGTAAGGTGTTCTGGTGGGTCTAATGGGGCAGTTTCTGGAGAATTTGTCAGAAAGATAGCGTGGAGCAGTGCGTGATAGGCACTTGTGGGTGATGACCAGTGTTCTTAGCTTGATTCTATCACGGATCGGGAGCCAGTGGACTTCTTTTCTAACCGTGGATATGTGTGCGTTGCGCGGGAGGTTGAGGTCACATCTTAATGCATTATTTTGCAGGATCTGGAGTTTGTTCAAGTTGTTAGAGGTCGTGCCTAGGTAGAGTGTGTTGCAATAGTCTAATTTAGACAATATCAGCGCTCTCGATAGGGTGAGGCAGCTGGAGCTGGAGGTGGAGAGGAAAGGCCTACAGGCATTGATCAATTTATTGGTGTATGAGGTAGCTGAAATGGTCGAGTTTATTTGTTTCTTTAGTGATAAGGTAGAGTCGAGGTATACACCTAATGTTTTAACCTCTTTGGAGACTTTTATGATGTTGCCATCAATGGTAAAGGATTGGTATCTTTGGTCCAGTTTCTTGAGGCGAGCCTGGGAGCCTACGATAAGTAATTCTGTTTTATCGTCGTTGAGGCACAGACTGTGTGTGGCCATCCAGGCTTGGATTTCTGAATAGATATCATTAAGCTTTGCCACATCTTCTTCATAGCTACCAGTGAGCGTGATGAGGACCTGGGTGTCGTCTGCATAATTGGTGTAGCTGACACCCAGATCGTCAAGACGGTCAAATAGGAGCTTCGTGAAAATGTTGTAAAGAGTGGGAGAAATGCAAGAGCCTTGCGGCACTCCACATGTGATTGGGATAGGGTCTGCAGCTGCAGTGGGGGCGAAGACTCTAGTCGACGTGTCCGACAGAAATGACTTGATCCACTTAGTGGCATTCTATGAGAATGCAGCAGCTGAGGAGAGGTGTTGAGTGAGGATCTGGTGGTCGACCAGATCAAAGGCAGCAGAGAGATCCAACAGGAGCAAGATGGCTAGTTTGCCCTTGTCTTTAGCGTCATCCATTTGGATTTTTAGATCCAAGAAGGCAGTTTCAGTCCCATGCCTTGGTCTGAAGCCGGATTGTCGCAGGCCTAGGAGGTTGTTGTCTTCCAGATGCTGTTGTATTTGGAGATAGGCTACACTGTCCAAGATTTTGAGAAGGAATGGGACTGTGGGGATGGGTCTATAATTTGTGGGGATATTGGGATCTAGGTTGGGTTTTTTGAGCAGGGGTAGGACTCATGCTTCTTTAAGGTTGTTGGGGACCAATGAGTTTTTGAAGGAGGAGTTGATCAGAGAGGTGATGAGAGGGGCTAGCTCATTAGCACCATCTTTGATGACGGCAGCTGGGCAAATGTCACCTTTGCAATTGGAAGGTTTGAGGTTGGCTATTATCTTGATTACTTCCTCTTCCGTGACTGGAGAGAAGTGGAAAGATGGGCAGATGGGGGTGGTGTGGCTAATTTTGCTGCTGGGATTCTGCTTGGAGGCAAGGCTAGCTTTCTTTGCTTCTATCTTGGTTTGTAGGAGGGAGATTTTGTTGGCAAGGGCGAGCTGGATATTGTTACACCAGCCCTTGTCTTTGATGCAGTCCTCTGTAGGGGGCAGTGGTGATTCAAGTTCTCTTAGTATAGAGAAGAGTTCTTTGGTGCCAGATTTGGCATTTTGTATTCTCAGGTTATAGGTCTCTTTCTTAGCACTTAGGATGGCGGATTTGTAGGTGGAAGCAGCTGAAGCAAATTTGTCTTTAGTGGAGAGAGAAGGGGCTTTTCTCCAGCTAGTTTCTGCAGTTCTTTTAATATTACGGAGAGCTTTTAGTTCTGCTGAGAACCATTTGTTGGAGTGGGCAATAGGTTTGGCTTTACGTTGTTTGGGAGGAGCTATCTGGTTGAGGGCTAGTTCTAAAGTATTGTTATATAAGTCTACTATGGCTGCATGGTTGTTTTTTTGCGTGGGTAGATTAGCTTTACTGATGGGCGCGAGAAGAGGTTTGAGGTTCTCTATAGTGATGTTGTGGTTATTTCTGGAGATTATTTGATGTAGCTTTGTGGGTTGTGTGGTGGATGGTAAGGATCTAGGTAAAGAGAAGGTAATGAGATGATGGTCGGTCCAAGCACAAGGAGAGATATCAGCCAGTGAGAGGTTGCAATTGGCATCTGCAAGCCAATCCAAGGATTTTCCTTTTGTATGTGTAGGTTGATTAATGTGTTGTGTGAAACCTAGATGAGTAATCGTGTCATTAAGGGAGGTGGCCTGGTTATCATTGGGGTCATTGAGTCCCAAGTTGAAATCTCCCAGAATGATGATTTGGGATTTCGGTTTCAAATTGGTGGTGAGTAAGAGAGAGATATCCTCTTCGAAGGTGGAGGGGGGTCCTGGGGGTCTGTATATAATGTGGAGCAGGATGGTTTGTGTGTCAGATAATGGGAGTTTGACGGATAAGAGTTCGGCTGTAGGCAGGGGTGTACTAGTTACTTCTCTAATGTTTAGGGTGGATTTCGCAATAATTGCTATTCCTCCTCCTATTCCATTTTTCCTGTCAGCTCGGATGATGTTGTAATTGTCTGGAGTGGCTAGAGCTATAGTGGGACCAGCTGCTGGGTGGAGCCATGTCTCCGTGATGGCGATGAAGTCTAGGTGGTTGGTGGAAATAATGTCGACGACATCAGTAGCGTGGGCAACCAGTGAGCGAGCGTTGATGAGGGCTCCCTTGATAGAGGTCTGTGGAGGGTTAGTTTTCGAGTGTGGTGGTGAGTAAAGTGTAGTGAGGTTGTGATTAGGAGGAAGTTCAGTAAGTGAGGTATGCTGCTTGTTGTTCTTAGTCTGATTGGTGAGCATTCTGGTGAGCTTTGTAGCAGGATTGGTACGATAGCTTAGTCTCTCATTTCTGGTCATGGTCGGTGGGGCTGCGTTCAGGCACGTGGTAGTGGGTGCAATAAGGCGAGAACCTAGTCTAGTATTTCTAAGGTGTGTGGGACAGGGTATGCAAGGTGAAGGTGGGCGGGCGAATCTGTTTATCCATTCTATTGGAGATAGTAAGTCTGGGTAAAGTGGTGTGGTTGTGTGGGCACGGAGTAACGGGAGGAGGGTAGCCATAGTTAAAGTGGCGCCTCTAAGTGTGGCCATTGTAGGTGGCTTGGCTCTGATGATGGTGGTAGTGAAGTTAATAGGTTATTAGCAAGAGTGTAGTAGTAGCTACAGGTAGAGCGCAACACAAATCAAGTACGGACTATTAGCAACCATAGGGCAGAACACAAATCAAATGAGGTCTATAGGCGACCATAGGGCACAACACAAATCAAATGAGGTCTATTAGCGACCATAGGGCAGAACACAAATCAAATGAGGTCTATAGGCGACCATAGGGCACAACACAAATCAAATGAGGTCTATTAGCGACCAAAGGGCACAACACAAATCAAATGAGGTCTATAGGCGACCATAGGACACAACACAAAACAAATGAGGTCTATTAGCGACCATAGGGCACAACACAAATCAAATGAGGTCTATAGGCGACCATAGGACACAACACAAATCAAATGAGGTCTATAGGCGAACATAGGGCACAACACAAATCAAATGAGGTCTATTAGCGACCATAGGGTACAACACAAATCAAATGAGGTCTATAGGCGACCATAGGGCACATCACAAATCAAATGAGGTCTATTAGCGACCATAGGGCACAACACAAATCAAATGAGGTCTATAGGCGACCATAGGGCACAACACAGATCAAATGAGGTCTATAGGCGACCATAGGGCACAACACAAATCAAATGAGGTCTATGGGCGACCATAGGGCACAACACAAATCAAATGAGGTCTATAGGCGACCACAACAGGCACAACACAAATCAAGTGTAGCACATGATGCAGTGTGGTCGCATCTAAGTCAAGAAGAGTGCGTTGGCTGCATTGGGTAACGCCTAGGTTCGGGTGGGGCACTTAAGCCAATTAACTGAAGGGCAGCAACTGAATAACTAGAGCTACAGAGCTCATATGTCATGTGTATAGATAGTGGTGGTGTGTCGGAACGCAAATTCTTTTAGGCATAGGCTGACAGGTTAGAGAACTGGGCTTAAGTGTTGATGAAGTACAGTATCCTGGTGTGAGCCACTAGATTTCGGGGTTAGGCTGGAGGGAGTAATTACAGATAAACAGCCTATATTGTAAGTAAAAATGGTGTCACGCGTGTATACAAGACATGCATCAAAATATCATTTGATCAAAATATAGCAATAGAACATTGACCAAGGTCACGGTAGGTAATGGATGACTGCCTAATATTGCAGGGTGCAGTTTCAGGGAGCTGATGCATGTGCAGAAAGTAGATTGAAACAGCCAAGGGTGCGTTTAAACTCCTTATAGAGGAGCGCACATACAGTAGTACAAGTTTAAGCACAGACATTTGCAATTATGCAGCCTCTTACTAGTAGTCCGTGGCACTGCCGGGCTCGTAGGCAGGAAGGCAGAAGTGGCACTAGCAGGCGAGGGGGGACTCCTATTTTGCTCCTTGATGCTCCATGTCGCGAACAGGGGGCAAAGAGGGGCCTTTGTGCGGGCCTTCGTCGGTGGCCGGCGTTTCCGCCTGCCGGCGGAAGTAGAAGGATAATAGGCTTCAGTTGCCTAGCAGCGAAGCCGCGCAGCCAGAGCCTCACTCTGGTGCCGTGATGCGTCTGCCATTTTACAATCAGGCGGAAGAAATGGATAAGGTCAGGCGGTTCCTGCACTCGGTGCGTTTCGGGGCGAGGATGCGTTTAAGCTAAATATGCTTAATGCGCATATGTAGAGGCAGCTGGTCCAATCCAGCTGGTGGATGCCTCACCCTTGTGGAGTCCAGGGTGCCGAGGCAGTGTGGGGCACGGCTGGGCTGTGGGTCGTGGAGCCGTTCCAAGGCTCTCGGGAGGCTAGGCTCCTGCCCTCCTCGATGGTGTGCTGTGCCTAGAATGGTGACTGTTTACCTGTCAAAAGCAGGGGCTACAGGATGTCAGAAAATGTAAGAACCCACATCAAAGGAGAGGTCAACAAGATGCTTGATCTCGGGGTAATAGAGCCCTCTACTAGCCCATGGTCTAGCCCAGTTGTGTTCGTACCAAAGGCAGGATCCAAGGAGTTGAGATTCTGTGTGGACTATAGAGCCCTAACTGCAGTCACTAAGACTGATGCCCATCCTTTGCCAAGGACAAATGAGCTGGTGGATAGACTTGGTTCAGCCAAGTTCCTCAGCACATTTGACCTCACGTCAGGCTATTGGCAAATAGCCCTGACTGACCGTGCCAAGGAGAAAACTGCATTCTCCACCCCAGTTGGCTTATACCAGTTTAAGGTTATGCCTTTTGGAGTAAAGAATGCACCTGCTACATTCCAAAGGATGGTTAATCAGGTTTTGAATGGGATGGAGGACTTCTGCATGGCATACTTGGATGACATTGCAGTGTTCAGCCCTACTTGGAAACAACATGTTGACCACCTAGGATATGTTTTGCAGGCTCTTGAACAGGCCCATCTGGCCATAAAGGCAAGCAAATGCCAAATTGGTCAGAGCCAAGTGGTCTACCTTGGGCATGAGGTAGGAAGTGGTGAAATAAGGCCTTTGCTCAGCAAGATTGAAGCTGTGCAAAATTGGACAACCCCTTCTACTCAAATCCAGGTGAGAGCCTTCCTAGGCCTCACTGGGTATTACAGGAATTTCATTGAGAACTATGGATTCATAGCTTCTCCACTGAATGTAATCTCTTCTCCTAAGTTCCCTAAAAAGATCAAATGGAATGAGGAGTGCAATCAGGCCTTTGAAAGCCTGAAGAAAGCCCTTTCTCAAGCTCTAGTTCTCAGAGCTCCTGACTACCACCAACCCTTCATTGTACAAACAGATGCTTCCAATATAGGTATAGGTGCAGTACTCAGTCAACTGGATGAGAAAGGTAGGGAGCACCCCATTTGCTTCATCAGTAGGAAACTGAAGGAACCTGAAACAAGGTGGGCAACTATTGAGAGAGAATGTTTTGCCATTGTGTGGGCTTTGAAGAAGTTTAGACCATACTTGTATGGATCTACTTTCATCATTCAAACAGACCACAACCCTTGAGATGGTTGATGCAAATGAAAGGGGAAAACCCAAAACTGCTAAGATGGTCAATCTGCCTGCAAGGGTTTGATTTTACCATTGAGCACAGGTCAGGATGTCACCACCAAAATGCTGATGGTCTCTCTAGGATGTTTATAACCGACTAGAGATAAGAGACTCATCCAGGTGTGGATTAGATCCTCCTGTCCCTTAGTCTGGGGGGTGGGTGGGGCGAGTGTTAGGGAGAATTCTCATTCTATGGATAATTTCCCTTACCTAGAGAGTCCCCCAGCAGCTTTGCTGGATTTGAAGGGCTTGTTTCTTTTCTCCTGCTAAGAGTGAGACTCTTTTTCCCACTCTTAGGCATTTTTGCTATGTGTGTTCTAGGCTATTTTTGTGCTTAATGTGTATGGGGTTTTTCTCACCTCCATAGGAACCATCTTTATTCACATGTGTTACACAGCACCCTCCGTGCAGTGACACAGGGGTATCGTAGCGACCCCCAATCATAGACTCCATAACCTGTGACTGACTACTGTCTCCCAGGGCATGTAAAGTCCCACTTGACTTTACTAGTCAATTTTTATTAACTAAACCAGTACAACCCATCTTACTATGGAAGTACTGGGAAGGGTTAATAGTTTTTCCCCTATGTTCATTTTCGAGAGGGTACCGTACAGTCCCTCTCTCAAAAGTTTCTGGCTGGTGGCAGTGGTTACTACCGTAAATATTCGACCGCAAATATTTCCCTATGGGATTTTCTCATTGTTCGAGGCTACCACATTTTCTGACAGCCTCTAACATACCACCGGTTTATTTTTATATTAACTTTACTCCGGTAGGTTTTATTTGCCAGAACTTTAATATAAATTCTTTCTCGTATCTTTCTCTAAACGCCTAAACCAGGTCGGGATCCTTTGTTCGTCCTTTTGGCGGGCTTCTGCCACTATGCCCTCCTTTCGGCGCCACTGAGTCTGGGGTGGGCCCATTGTGTGGGAGGGGGAGTAGGACCCCTGGACAGGGTTGCCTAAGCAACCCATGTCGCACTCTATCCTGATAGGCTGGAGGGTCTCCCTCCAAGGATGACCACTCCACTGTGTGAGTGACAGCTAGGCTGTATGAATGGGGCTCTTTTTGCATAAAAGCAGAGTCCTGAGGACTGGAAGAGCAAGACGTTGCCACTGGAACTAAGAAGCTGAAGAGGAGAGAAGCCAAAGACCCCTGCAATGACTGAACCACCGGTGAAGCCCTGCTGCAGCGTCTCACCACTTTTCTCCACACGACAAGAGAAGATCTTCATCTGCAAGAGTCTTCTTCCCTTGAGCTGGTGGGGCCAACCAGCTTGCCAATCGCCTTCCTGGACCACCTTGGTTGAATTGCCAGTACCCTGTACTCGGAGGCCGGATAGCCAGGCACCAGTCCACCCGGACCGCGATTTAAAGGAGCGTACCTTTTATTCGTCGGGCAGCACCGCGGCTGGTTTCATCCCTTGGTAGTGCAGTAACTCGAACCTTCTTCCACAACGAGAGCCTCTCTTCCTCTGCTGGATCCCCGAACTGCAGGAACTACCAGGAACAACCACCACCGCAGGAGCCACTTCTTCATTTTAAAGGTACATTGTTTCGCCAGGCCGCCCTTTCTTCGCGGTAGCACTAAAGGTGTTTTAAATCCTTTACCTACCTGTTGGGTTGGCCGCCCCTCTCTCTTAACATTGTCTTTCTCCTTCTGCATCCACCTTTTCAAAATCGTTAACCAAAGACTTGACTGCAGCTACAAGAACATTTTGCTCCTGGGCCTTTGCCCTGTACCACTGACTCTGGCACAGGCCTTTTGACTGGCTAAATTTGTTAGAACTGCCTTCTCTAGATTGCTTCTCAACTAGAACTGTGTTGGTGCACCAACTTCTTATAACCACCTTTTCCTTCCCCTTTTTAAAACTTGTGAAGTGCCGTTATGCTGAGTTTTCATTTAAGTATTTTATATACTGATGTACTGTCTTGCTTAATCTGGTTCACAAACGTATGGGAAGTGTTGCTAGGGTGTGTAAGAAGATATTTATGTATAACTTGTGCTTTCCCTCCCTTGTGAGAAATTGCTAGAGTATCCCTTGTGTGGGGTTTTCCCTGTGCCGTTTTGCTCAATTTTCACTCTGGTTCACTTGGTCTACAATTTAACTAGGGAGTGTGTATATTTTTCTTTGACTTATTTTAACTTGCTTGATGACTGTGATAAATGTGTTTTACTAGAAGTGTATAAAATAAATATATATTTACTTTTAATACAAAGCTTTGGTCAGTGTTTCCTTGTGCCATAGTATTGTAGGCCTATTGTGTAAACCCTGAATACTGCTCATCTCCCTCTTGAGATAAGTCTGACTGCTTAGCCACAGCTACCAGCTAAATCTTTGTGGTACAGACTGATACCAAAGGGGATTTATTGCTCTCACCTGTAGTCCTAATCTTCTGTAGTGCTCCCTAAAGGAACACAGGATTCTGCCTAACAACCCCCCGGCATCCTTTCATCCAGTCAAGATGACCGTATCACTCCCAAGAGAAGGGGGCATGAACCCCCATCAAGGGCGGCACCCCTTCATCAAGTCAAGATGACCGTATCACTCCCAAGAGAAGGGGCATGAACCCCCATGAACCCCCATCAAGGGCGGCATCCCTTCATCAAGTCAGGATGACCGTATCACTCCCAAGAGAAGGGGCATGAACCCCCGTGAACCCCCATCAAGGGCGGCATCCCTTCATCAAGTCAGGATGACCGTATCACTCCCAAGAGAAGGGGGCATGAACCCCCATCAAGGGCGGCATCCCTTCATCAAGTCAGGATGACCGTATCACTCCCAAGAGAAGGGGGCATGAACCCCCATCAAGGGCGGCATCCCTTCATCAAGTCAGGATGACCGTATCACTCCCAAGCGAAGGGGCATGAACCCCCATCAAGGACGACATCTCTTCATCAAGTCAAGATGACCGTATCACTCCCAAGAGAAGGGGGCATGAACCCCCATCAAGGGCGGCATCCCTTCATCAAGTCAGGATGACCGTATCACCCCCAAGAAAAGGGGGCATGAACCCCCATCAAGGGCGGCATCCCTTCATCAAGTCAGGATGACCGTATCACTCCCAAGAACCGTATCACCCCCAAGAAAAGGGGGCATGAACCCCCATCAAGGGCGGCATCCCTTCATCAAGTCAGGATGACCGCACCCCTCATTGCACTGTCCTCAAGTCTTCTTGCAAGACATAAAATACATTCTGTGTGAGATGAGAATGAAGCAACAAGAAACGCCTACACTAATCCCCACCCTGAATACCACACGGGAGACTGCCCACCCAGGCCCCCATTAAAATGCACCCCTTTCTGCCCCACCATTCCCTGCGAGTCAGAACAGAAACGGTGTGGCTTCTTTTAATCCCCCTCTGTGTCTCGCAGGCTGTTCTCTTAATGTCTTTCCACTCAGCTACAGATAACACCTGTCACAGGCCCCCCATCACTCTGCTACTTCTTCATGAGGCCTTGCCAGTCCAAGTGTTCTTGCCATGTATAGCTATGTTACCTTCCTTTTAGCATTGGTGCCAGTGAGTAGGCGCTTCACACCTCCCTGCACACACAAAGCCCACCGTGGCTCTCTTTCCCACAGAGACACTGGATCACAGATAGGGAGAAACTCGATCACTGACAGAGAGAAACTGCATCACAACCTGGGAGCTATGGCTGCAGTGCGATTTGCTGCTCCCTCTGCAAGTGCAAGTTCTAACCACGTTCACGAAGACAGCACACGAGTATTTCCTTTAGGGTGGTTTGTCTTTTGTGCTACTTATCCATCTGCTTTTTTCGTATTCTATTGTCCTGGCTGCTGCTTTGAACCTTGGCTTCTGTCCATCCTTCAGACATCAATGTTAAGCTCCAATTGTCATTGCAGTGTCATTGTGCCTGTTTCTTCTCCTTCTGCTGTTTCCCCTGCAGGTTCCAGCTGGCTCCAGTTGTGTTCTTGTCCACAGTGAGACTATGTGATGCCAACCTCAGAGGTGGTGTAGAGATGGCAGCCCAGGGCTTCTACCCCAATCCCAACCCCTGTCTCAGGACAGACAATGTCACCCCAGTAGAACAGAAACGGTGTTTCCAGGTGGGTGCTGGGCATGGATGACTGTGATGTGTGATCAAGGATCACAAGTAGGATACAGAAACCAGACAACGTGACATCCTAAGGCTTGTGTCTCTCAAGTAGGATACAGAAACCAGACAATGTAACATCATAAGGCTTGTGTCTCTCAAGTAGGATACAGAAACCAGACAATGTAACATCATAAGGCTTGTGTCTCTCAAGTAGGATACAGAAACCAGACAACGTGACATCCTAAGGCTTGTGTCTCTCAAGTAGGATACAGAAACCAGACAATGTAACATCATAAGGCTTGTGTCTCTCAAGTAGGATACAGAAACCAGACAATGTAACATCATAAGGCTTGTGTCTCTCAAGTAGGATACAGAAACCAGACAACGTGACATCCTAAGGCTTGTGTCTCTCAAGTAGGATACAGAAACCAGACAATGTAACATCATAAGGCTTGTGTCTCTCAAGTAGGATACAGAAACCAGACAACGTGACATTCTAAGGCTTGTGTCTCTCAAATAGGATACAGAAACCAGACAACGAGACATCCTAAGGCTTGTGTATCTCAAGTAGGATACAGAAACCAGACAGTGGCATCCTAAGGCTTGTGTCTCTCAAGTAGGATACAGAAAGCAGACAACGTGACATCCTAAGGCTTGTGTCTCTCAAGTAGTACACAGAAACCAGACAGTGGCATCCTAAGGCTTGTGTCTCTCAAGTAGTACACAGAAACCAGACAGTGGCATCCTAAGGCTTGTGTCTCTCAAGTAGGATACAGAAACCAGACAACGAGACATCCTAAGGCTTGGGTCTGAATCTTGGACGTAATGTATTTATTGCTGCCTACATAGAGGACATTGCAATAGTCCAATTTGGACAGGATCAGGGCTCTCGCTAAAGTAATGCAGTTGTTAGTAGATAGGAAGGGCTTAGCTGCTCTGATTAACTTGCAAGTGTAGGATGTGGCTGAGGCCATGTCATTTACTTGTTTACCGAAGGTAAGCATATAATCTATGTAAAAGCCCAGGGTTTTGACTACCTTAGCCACAGTGATGATGTTGTCAATAATGAAGGATGAGTAGTTCGGGCCTAGTTTATTAATATTGGATGGGGTACCTAGAATGAGGGGTTCTGTTTTGTCATCATTCAGGCATAGCCCGTGAGATGCCATCCATGCCTGGATGATGAGGTACACTCTGTTCACAAAGGCCAAATCCTTGTCATAATCCCCCGTCAACGGGATGAGGATCTGAGTATCATCGGCGTAATTCGTCTAGGTGATACCTAGACCATCTAGATCATCGAAAAGGGGCTTGGTGAAGATGTTGTACAGAGTAGGAGATATGCAGGAGCCCTGAGGCACACCACAAGATATGGGGGCAGGGTCAGCGGCTGCTAGAGGCGAGAAAACTCGCATTGTCCTGTTATCAAGGAAGGACTGGATCCAGGTGACTGCCTCCTGAGAGAAATCCAAGTGGTTGCAGAGAATTGAGTGATCTACCAAATCAAATGCAGCTGAGAGATCAAGGAGTAGCAGGAGTGCCGTTTTGCCTTCATCTCTTAGTGCGTCTATTTGTGCCTTGAGGTCTATGAACGCAGTATCAGTACCGTGTTGAGGTCTGAAGCCGGACTGTCGAACTCCTAGAAGGTGGTTTTGTTCCAGATGATGCTGGATTTGTAGATACGCTATTTTATCCAGGATTTTGAGTAGGAATGGCACTGTGGTTATAGGGCGGTAGTTGGTAGGGATAGATGGGTCAAGGGTTTGTTTTTTAAGGAGGGGGAGGACCCAGGAGTGTTTCAAGTTATTGGGTATGGTACCTGATGTGAAGGATGTGTTTATAAGTTTAGTGATGAAAGGGGAAAGTTCATGGGCAGCATCTTTTATGATCTGAGCTGGGCATGGGTCACCATGACAATTGGACGGTTTGAGGGTGAGGATAGCTTTTTCGACTTCTTTGATAGATACTTTGTGAAAGTAGAAACAGGGAGTCGGTAGTGTAGGTGGGGTCAGGGTGGTCTGAGGTGCTGGTGTGGCAATTGTGCTGGTCTTGGTGGCTTTGGCATTGGTGCCAGTCTTGGAGGCAGTGAGAGGGTCTTTTTTGTTATTAATCTTTGCCTGAAGAGTTATCTTGTTGGCCAGGGCATTTTGTATGCTCACACACCAATTTCTGTCCTTGAGACAAGAGTCAGGAACTTGAATTGGTGATTCTACCTCTTTAAGAACACCTCTTTGGTATTCGATTTGGCTTGGGAGATTCGGAGGTTGTAAGATGTTTGTTTGGCTAGGATGATTTATTTTTGGTAAAGAGCGGCTAATTTATTCAGGTTGTTCTTATTGCGATCTGAGAGTCTCCAGATTTTTTCACTTAGACGTTTCTCTTGTCTGATTGCTTTCCGATGGGGCGTAAACCATGTGTTTAAGTGTTGGCGGGGTTTACTCTTTCTAATTTTCAGTGGTGCTATGACATCTAGAGATGCCAGCATCACTTTGTTGTACATTTCTACTATGGTAGAAGGGTCGGTCTGGTCTGGGATAGAATTCAGTGTGGGAAGGATAAGGGGGATACGTTTTTCAGGAGTGATATTCCTTTTATTTCTGGTAGGAACAGCGGGTGCTATACTACCGGTATTCGTGGGAGGTGTGGCCTCTAGCGTAAAGGATATCAGGTATTGGTCAGACCAGGGCTGAGGCAGTATAGAAGTGATATTGGTTGGGCAATTGTGTTCAGCAATCCAGTCAAGCGTCCTTCCTTTAATGTGAGTGGGTTCTGTGACCTTTTGGGTGAATCCTAATTCTTCTAGGGAGTTGTTGATCTGTGAGGCATTGGGATCTAGTGGGTCACTGAAACAGAGTTTGAAGTCTCCTAAAATGAGGCATTGTGATGAGTTTTTGAGGTTGTCCGGTAGTATGTTCATGAGGTCTTCCTCAAAGGAGCCCAGAGGGCCTGTCGGTCGGTATATCAAGTAAATGGTGATAGTTTGAGTATTGGAGATGGAGAGTTTGGCAGAGAGAGATTCACAGGAGTTTGTATTATAGGGTGTGGAGAGTCTTAGAGTTAGATTATTCTTAACAATTATGGTAAGACCTCCACCTCTGGAGGTGGTGCGATCTAGTCTTATAAGAGTGTAATTGTCCGGGATGGCTAGCATAATTGCGGGACCTGCTGCAGAGTGAAGCCAAGATTCCGTAATGGCCAGGAAGTCGATGTTTTCATTACGGATTAGGTCAGCTATGTCTGTGGCGTGGGCCACCATAGAACGGGCGTTGATTAGTGCGCTTTTTATGCCAATTTGAGTGGGATGAACAGATGATGGCTGGGCCTTGTGTTGACAATTCAAAGGGGTGGTAGGATCTCTGAAGAGTCGGCAGTTAAGTTGAAGTGGGTGTTGGCCGTTAGGATCTTTGTAGGAGGAGTTGTTGGTAGAGGGCCCAGCGCCCCTTGGATGTTTAGTGGTGAGGTGGGCATTAGTTAGAGGATCATATATTCTTGGGAGTCTAGCACGTAGTTTGAGGTTTCTCTGATGGAGGCTGCAGGGTTTGGTGGTCATATTAGCCTGTTTAGGAGGTGCGCGTACATGCTTTAGTTGGGCTGTGGGTTGGGGCATGTTGAAGTCTTGTAGAGTGCTTATGTAGAGGATAGCTCTTAATAGGACAGTGTAGAATGGTGGCAGATACATCGTGTGCACGTAAGGGCAGGTACGGATGAGTGGCTAGAATGATAAGGGCGTCCTATTCTGGCTCCTCTTCCAGAGTGTTCACATTCATCTACACTAGTTCTGAAGAGGACCTGCCAGAAGATTTTTATTCGGATTAGGAAGGACGCCATGGGGAACCTGACCCCATTCTACCCATACCTCACCAGGGGTCACTGACTCATGGGTCTTTCCAGCTGTTTAGTCCTCCAAGGGGCTCAGGCCCAGTTCCTGGCCCTGCTGTACCGGCTGCACCTGCTCCCCACCAAGATATATGTCCTTGGATATCCTGGCCACCCTGCACACTCTGGTGGCAGAAATTCAACAGAGACTGCCCACTGCTCCTGTCCTTGCTCCAGCCATGAGTCCTCCAAGGCCCCCTCGGCATCAGCCTCCTCCACCTTACAAGGTCATGTTACCCATAAGCCTGCGCAAGCGGCTCTGCCTATCATGGTGGAGGAGCCAGTTCAAACTGACACTGGCATGGACAACGACACCACCAGTACTCATACAGAGGAGTTTGATGACTACATTCCCGTGGATGGGCAACCTCTGGCTGTTTATGTGCCCGGCAGGGCCTCTCCCCAGACGGAATTGACTCTTTCCACTCCATCATTCCAAAAACTGCCAAACTCTTCAACCTGGTGCCAGAAGAGAAGAAAAATGTGGGCTTCCTTTTTGAGCGGCGGGAGTCCTCAAGAATACCATTGTATCAGTCCTTTGTTGGATGACATATAGCAGGATGTCTTAGCAGTCAGGAAGGCTCCTAATACCACGCCTGCTAAGCTCGCCGGTTGGAGAAGAAATAATGGGTTACAGACTCAACCCCTAGGTGCCTCAGGTCTCAGTCTTCTCCGGACTCTGTGTTATTGGCCGCCGCCAGAAAGAGGTCCTCCAAGCTCTCTCTGTTGTCAATTGTGCCTCCAGATAGGCGGGCAAGAAGCTCAATGCTGCAGGGAAGCTGCAATGGTGTGGCTAAGAATTTCCACATGGATGTGCCGACCAAAGTCATCAACATGACGTTCTGTAAAAGCAAGGAAATATCGAGGCTGAGTACCACAAAAGGAAATACACCAAACACGGGCTATAAAGATTCACAGATCTTTTAATCTACTGTACAGTTACAAAGAAACAGAAATACAGATAGCTCTCTGGCTCTCAATACATCACAATGAGTACCAGCTCGTCAGAGTGAGGAGTGAGAGTGCTGGACATCTAGACATTTGGCTTTTTATACATTTCAGTAATATTGTCCAGCCCCTCTACAGTTTAATAATCTGCGGTCTAGAGTTCATGCCGAGTTCACTTATGGCTCATACAATAATATGCACATGGATTACATGGGTTTTGCATTTCCAACAAGTTACAATGGTGATGTATATTCTCAGCTCCAACAGTAAGCTTTAGCACATATCCCTTCACAATGCAGTTCTGCCAGTGTCCACGCTCGATATTTACATTATATTGTCCTCGATGTATATTCGTGGATGAGGCTTGTTAGTGCAGGTAATCCTCAGGCAACAAGTCATTCTCAGTACAAGGTCTCTTTACCTAGTCTAAACAGTTGGCCCTCGGACAGTCTCACCATTAACAAGATTCAAAGGTCGGGAAGGCTCGGTTACAAGTTGGAAACACAGTCCACCATTTTAGAACAGAGAATCACATATGAACAGAAATCAAAATGGCGGATGAACCTAAAATGACGGCGAAGTCGATCCAAAATCGGAACTTTGCAAGGAAGTTTTTCTTCGCAGAGCGACTAGGCTTAGGCCAATATATATTGAAAGGAGGAACAATATGATTTCCCGTTTAACAAACCTTCCTTTTGGCCTAAGCCAAGCGCTAAACTACTATTAGTCACTTTACGAGTAACTCCACGTCTCAATGTCCATACAACCTGAATCACAATCATCAGAGATATCAATCGCCATAAGGTCTGTTACAGAAATTTCCTTCAACACACAATTCATTGGTCATTCTTTCTGGTGCGCGTACCTTTTGTCCTAATGTTCCCATAGTCTCTGCACAACACCCTCCTAACACTGAACATATGGCAGGAAGACATTGTATACAGCAACAGCAGAACAATAGAATAACCAGAATAATCAATTAGACTGAAAGTAGCTTCCATTCTCAAGATCGTAAGAAGTCCCAGAACCAAGCGCTAAGATCCCAATTTCCCTCGGGAACGTACACTTCTGAACTAAGGACGTGCAGATTTTGTATAGTCTTAAAGATGGTTGGGGAGGAATCTGGTACGAAAACGCAACAAGCGGACCCCACTAATTTACATACTCCACCATGCTCAGCCAGGATGACGTCTAATGCCATCCGGTTCTGTAATGCCACTAACCTTATCGCTTTCTGTTCTAGAGTCATGTTATAGAGTATGTCAGTGGTCCGGTTGATGGTCCTCTCCAGTACTCTCGCTAGTCTTCTGATATCCTCAGAGTTTAATATTTCTCCCCAAAAAGGTACAAAAGATTTTGCTACGTCACCCAGAACTTGTGATGAAGTATCGCCATTCTCGTCTTGCCTTGGACGAGCCTTAGAGATTTCTATGGTACTTGCTCTGAATAACCCTGGTAAAGAATTCCTAAATAACAGGTTCCCTGCCAATCCCTAGGTAGCAATGGGAAAGCTTCATTACCGCAAACGAAGTAGACAGGTTCGCCTACATACAAAGGTCTGTCCTCACTGGTCAAGTTCGCAACGTTGGTGCAACCCTTGAAATCACCCATTGACTGAGTACCATTCCTCTGTATGCAGAAAGAAACTGAATCGGGACTATGGTTAACAGTGTAGGAAGGTGGTGTGGCATCCCTATTGCCTATAGGAGCCATCTTGAAAGGCCTAATAGAAGCAACATTAAGCTTGCTCCTATTTGCGAAAAGTGAGCATCCCAGGGGCGTTAAAACTCATTTTTCAAATTCATTCAAATTTGTTCCATCAAAGTTCCCTGAGATGCTATCATTCCACTGGCCAAAGAATAGTGCCCTTAAAGAAGCATAACATGCAGTAGTCAGAGGCTAAGGATGAATATACCAGCCCAACCCCTTGTCTCCATGTTGCGGTAAATGAGAGCAGACCCAGCAATTACACCGGTTTCCAAATGGCATGTGTTGCATTCATGATAAGCAGTAGTATATTATTGTGGTAACTCTGTCTGTGTTGAGAGTCTCTAGGAGATAGAGTGTGCAGATGCACGAAAGGTGTAGATACAGTTGGTATATTTTCGGTGGGCAAAAGAGTTTCAAAAGGACGTACTTCTTCCATGTACCAAAATCCTAAAGCAATTACTATTGTGAAACTGGTTAACATGATTACAAGAAAACAATATGTTTTAAGAGACCATGTATTCGATCGTCCATTGTCTATACTGGCCACACTGTCACTTGTTTGTTCCCTACGGGTGGAGGTGGTAGCAGGCATTGTTCCTTTGAAACGAAAAGCTCCGGAGTTCATTTGCTGGCGATCTCCTGATCGCACGTTTTCTTAGTCCTTCCCTATCGCTAGCCAACAACTTTCCTTTGTATGCAAAAGACAAGGCCAAAAGACAAGCCCTACGATGATTTACCTGTTGGCACAGCCGAACCGTGCAGTAAGTCTAGCTCTGTGGACGCAGATTGTACCTTGTGACTCCTGGTACGGTGTGATCTGCGAACAACGTGTCGTTGCTTCCTGATGCAAGTGGTGAATTTGCAACAGAACCTAACAATGGTGAAAAAGGATCTGTAGGAGAGTGTGGAGATGAAGCAGCTGTTTCCCCAAGCCCCAAGGTCTCAGGGAGTGTCTCCGAAGCACTCTCAGTACTGCTCAATGCTGAGTGATCGTTGGGAGCAGAGTGTGTAAGATTTTCCATATCTTCTGTGTCATGTGGCAAAGGGAAGGGAATCCTCTTGACATGCGACGCATGTATCCAGTGCCTCTTTCCTTCCACCCGAACCGCAAACTGTGTGGCCAGGAGGACCTGGTGCGGGCCTCTCCACCGGGGTGTGAGACAGGATGCTTGTTTAAACGCTTTCACGATCACCCACTGCCCAGGTCGGATGCTGTGACCAGGCCCCTCGTATTTTACTGGAAGGGCTTCTCGCACCTGTTGGTAAATCAAATACAGATTTTTAGTTAACCGGTCACAGTAGTCAGAAAGAAGTACATGTTCAATATCCCTCAGGGCCCGAGGCTTTGGGACATTCCAAATGTTAGCTGGCCTACCCATAACCACCTCATATGGGGAGAGCCAGTCTTAGTCTGTGGGGTGGTGCGCATTGATAGTAACACTATCAGTAAGGCATCCGGCCATTTCAATTTGGTGCCGGCACACGTTTTAGCAAGCTTGTTTTTCAAAATTTCATTGTGTCTCTCTACCAATCCAGGACTCTGAGCATGTCTAGCCGAATGGAACCGTTTATCGATCTGTAATCCCGCGCATATATGCAGAATTACAGCAGCAATAAAATGTGGACCATTGTCCCACCAGATGACCCTTGGCAAACCAAACCTAGGAAAATATTCCGTAAGCATGGTTTTCACCGTAGTCATTGCTGTAGCGTCTTTCACAGGAAAGGCTTCATCCCATTTACTAAAGGAGCAAATAACAACTAATACAAACTTAAAATTATTGCAGCGCTCCATTTCAATGAAATCAAAGTGGATAACTTCAAAGGGGATGGAAGGTGGATCAAAACTACCCCTTGATGTCGGTTTGCCCTTTCCCATATTGTGCTGCAGACAGATCATACAACCTTGGACAAAACTCTCAGCTGTTTTTGAGATTTTATCATTAACCCAGACTTTTTCTAACATTTTGCAAACCTTCCTTGCACAGATGTGGGTGGGCCCATGAGCCATTGCGACCATCATGTTAATGTACGCGTATGGCAGCATCCATTTTCCCTCTAACTAATCCACCCAACACCCATCATCATCCAACCTCGCCAAACCCTCAGCCCATTGCTTAGTTTCTTCTAACGTGGCATCGGCTTGGATATTCTTTACAGATTCAATACCCTCATCTATGGTACAAACATTTGTGGCTTCCCTTGCAGTATACATTTCAAAGGAATATCTTTCAGGTCGATCCTGCCTTTAGTCTCTTGCTCTGTGGTGTAGAGGCAGTCATGTGACACTTCGTCACTGCAAGCAGTATCTTGCGGTAAAGGTAATAGTTCAGCCGGATTCAATACACAACACCTCTGAATTTTAATGTGCGGTGCGAACAAGATCAATTCGTATCTCATTAATCGTGCGGAGGTGAGGTGTTGCGTTTGTGTTCTGTTCAATAGAACATCTACAGAGTGAGGTACCAACAAGGTTAAATCATGGCCTAGGACCATACCCTCGCTCTGTTTTACAGATGCAGCAGCGACAGCTCTCAAACATCTTAGCAAAGCGCATGCAACAGGATCAAAGGCGGAAGAAAAGTAACTGCACGGCCTATTCTTCCCTCCATGTTCCTGCGTTAATACAGCCAAAGCACATCCAACACATTCATGCACATACATCTCGAAGGCCTTTTCATAATTTGGTGTGCCCAAAACTGGTGCTGAACACAGTGCAGTCTTGAGCAGATCAAACGCTTACTGGTGTTCCAAGTTCCACGGCAATGGCAAAGAAATGCCCTTCTTTCTCAAAGCCAACATTGTTTTAATCACTAGTGAGAAGTTGGCGATCCACTGCCTACAGTAAGAAGCCATTCCTATCAAGGCTCTGACTTCCTTCTGTGTATTTGGGACAGACATGCTAGAAATGATTTTTATCCGCTCAGGCGTCAACCTTCTTCCCTCCTTTGACAGGAGATAACCTAAATAGGCGACCTACTGTCGACAATATTGGAACTTTTTGAGCGAAGCTTTATGTCCGTGTTTTGCTAGGTGAATAAGCAACAACACGGTGCCCTCCTTACATGCGCTGAGTCAGCAGCTAAAAGAAGATCATCTACATATTGAAGCAATGCACAGGTGGTAGGCAACTCAAGCATATCAAGCTGCTCTTTCAAAGCCCTACTTTAAATGCTTGGACTTTCCGTGTAACCTTGTGGCGCACGGATGAATGTAAACGAGCGTCCCTCTAAGGTGAACGCGAACAGGTATCTGCTATCCTTGTGTATAAAAATGCTAAAGAAAGCGTTCTTAAGGTCTACAACACTAAAGTGCGTAGCAGAAGCTGGGATCATAGTTAGTATCGTTGTTACATCAGGCACAATAGGAAATTGTGGAGCAACAATCTTATTGATAGCACGTAAATCAATGATAAAACGAAAAGGAATTGCATTATCGCCTTTCTTATACACAGGCAAAATCGGACTATTGCACAAACTACCTGCAATTTCCTCAATTACCCCACGGTGTACAAAATCAGAAACTATACACTTCAAAGCTTGCTCACCATCAACCGAAATCATATACTGAGGAATACGTGTCAATTTTACTGCGTGTTTCAAAATTATTTGAACTGGCTCAATTTGCAGAATGTCGACATCATTATCATCAATCGCCCCTAAACACTCCGAAACATCACTAAATTCTGGCGGAAAAGGTCTAGTCAGGAACTGAGAGATAGAAAGTTGCTGTGGTGAAATCGTCAAACGCACTCCATCTGAAGAACAATGAATTACTGCATTTAATTCTTTCAACAGATTCAACCCCAACAAATTCTCTCCACAGTTCGTTGTCAAAAGAAATGGACAGTAATCCATGAATGGACCCAGTGTAATCGGTACCAGCAAAGAAACCAGACTAACCACTGGTGTACCAGAAAACCCTACAGAAACATTGGTTTGCCCTGACAGTGGAATGTTTGGAACCCGTGAATGGTCAATGGAACACTTCTGCGCTCCTGTATCTATCAAGAATAGATGTTTCCTATTTCCCACTATCATTTCAACATAGGGACCTTTCTGATTCACGGGAATAGGTGTTGGTTCCAAACCCTGCTTCGGGCAATCCTAGTGAAACAAAATGTCATCAAAAGGAAGGTCTTCAGAGAGATATGCAGTAGAAGGATGATCAAAAATGTTTCTATTATCCACACTCAGTGACTGATTGTCTTGTGAGAAAGGCTGTGAATTCTGAGAAAATTGGCTTCTGCCAGGACCCCCTGCCCCAGGGCGGCCTCTGGATCGTCTACCCATGATACCAAATGTGTTATTCGACCTCTGTTGGAGGATCGGGCATTGTGCTCGCCAATTACCCTCTTGTCTGCAATAAGCACATTGGTTCGCGTGTGCAGGACCCAACGGCACATTACTCTGTGGAGCATACTCTCCCCTAAACTATGGACTACCCCCTATAGGGCCTCTGATAATCTGTTGCAATAGAACTTTAGTTTTCAGGTCTCCTTTTTTCTTTTCGATTCTCTCTTTTTCATTATTGACTCGGTTTTCATAGTACTGAGCCATATGCAATACTACAGACTGAAATTTAGTTTGCCAAGCGCTCTCAGAAGTCATAATTTGCGACTGGATGTCAGGCAACAATCGACGCACAAATTTGTCTACAAATAGTCATTTTCCAGACTCTGTGCTCAAATCTTGTCCACTGAAATCTGAAAACACTTGTTCAAACCGATTAAAGAATTTGGTAGCACCCTCAGGCTTTCCTTGGACACAAGCAGTAAGTTTGTCCCAAACAATCCTTCTCTCAGGAATTATGGCTTTTAGTTTCGCCACTATTCTATCAGGCAAAGTCAGTATTAGCTGTGGCGGTCTCTCGCCAGCTGGTTTATCTCTATCTCGTCTAACCATATTATCCCATGTGTCCCCTAACCCTGGTATATCATCTACTGTCCTAATTTGTTTCCACAAATCAATGGGTAGGAGCACGGGAAATAACAAATCTATATCACTCAGAGTAAATACTGACGACTGCAAGACAGATTCTATCTCTTAATAGAAACCAGTCAGATTTTTTCTAATATCTGGGATGGATTGTCTAATGGTGTTCACATCCTGTCTTGAGAACGGAAGGTGAACAAACTGTCACACATAGGGCCTCATTAGGACCCAGGCGGTAAGGGGTTTACGGCGGCGTAAACAGCGCCGACCTTTACCGCCTGATTCCGAAGTCCCTTAGCGCCATGGAGGATTTAACACCTGCTTTTGGTAGGTGTTAAAATCCATGGCGCTAAGGGACCTTGTTGTTAATTACGCCACCGTAATTTACGGTGGCGTAATTAACGCCTTCCCCACTCCCATTATGCCCTATGGGGCAAAAATGGGAATGGGGAAGGGTAAATGGGGATTGGGGACTTACCGCCCCGCCAACCTCGGAATGGGGCGGTAAGTCCGCCAACCACCATGGCGTAAACGTAGTTTACGCCATGGTGGTAAAGGTACGACCCAGGCGGTAACTTACCGCCTGGGTCGTAATGAGGCCCATAATGTGCAGGAATGTCATAGGCAGCTGTACCTACTGCAGCATTAGCTGGAACTTCAACCTTTGGGACAAATGTTGGAGGAACCTCTCTCATAGGCAACTGAGAGATAGGAAACTCCGAACTGAGCAACAGAGCTAAATCGAGCGCTAAAGCAGCTGAAGGAGTGTCAGACGGAAAAGCTCTGTTATAGATATTCAATAATTCTGTGGGACAACAAATCTTTCTTTTTATACATTCACCCTGTAGGTACTCTACCAGAACCTGTATCACTTTCCTCTGCATTTCTGGCGTGTACTGACTATACGTGCCATATACTTCTACGGGAGATATCGACATGTCTGAAATCCATCTAATTGCATCTTTTGTGCAAATTCGTGTTTCCTCACTCATCGACTTACAAAGAGGAAGGAACCGTTTCTGTACAAAAATAGCGCTCAAACTATTACCATCAGTTTCGTCATTCCGTAACCTTTCTAACTCCCTTTTATACTCAAAAACTCTCTCAACGTGCTCATATACTTTCTCCGGAGTACCTCTTAAATATGCTAAAACGTTCAGATCCCTCAACCCTTGTGGGAGATCTACATCATCCAGTCTGTTCCACATTACACATAAATGAATTCCCAGTCCTTCGATAAAAACATTTTTCTCAGGAAAACTTTCTAGATTAGAGAGTGTGGCAAAAACATCAGATTGTTCACCCTTCTCCATGCACTGTCTAGCCCATGCAGTCAAATCACGTTTTCTCTCTTTAGACACAGTATTGCGAGTTACAATCTTTGATTCCGCTCCCTTATCAACTACAAGCGGAACAGAACCACTCGGAAGAGGAAGAGTAGACAAATCTTGTACAATCGGTAACAAGGGTGCTATCACTGGTGCAGAAGGCAAATCTACCAGACCCGTAACAGTAGGCAATGGAGAAGGTACAGGTGGAGGAACAACGAGAGGAGGAACGATAAACAGAGGAAGAGGAACAATAGGAGGAACGATAGGAGGAGCAGGAATTACTACGTGAGGAGGAACAACAGCAGGAAGAGGTAAAGCAGCAGGAGTAGGTACATTCGGAGGTGGCGCAGTGGCACTAGACCTTCGTTCATTTCGAAGTTTGTCAATTAATTCATCAGACACATGAAAATCTTTCGACGGATATATTTTCTGAATACCAAGTTGAAAAGCCCTATCCATATTTCTAACTGACTCTGACTGTTTACTTTGATCATACAACAATGCTTTTTCGGCGTTGGACATGTGACGGCGCAGATTTTTCTCTCTACTTTTAAGTTGCTGCATAGCTTCTTTTTTCTAATTTTGTAATACGTCAAGTGCTGCAGGTCTAGCCTTTTTCTTTAATAATATAGACTCTAAATATTCTATACGAGGAATCTCAAAGCTACCATTGGTTGGCCACTGAAGTTCGGAATGTCTAGTTTGTCTGTGCCAAATATCATTAAACACTACACTACCAATGCCATGCTTATAGTACATAGTACAAGCCGGCGACCCCTCCTGTGGCACCGGACGGCTAAATTCCAAAAATTGTCTGTCTTTGCGGAATAATGCCCTAAAGCAGGCAGACAATTTCTCAGGCATATCAGATTCCTGGTGTTAC
Organism: Ambystoma mexicanum; assembly: GCF_040938575.1. NCBI lineage: Eukaryota > Metazoa > Chordata > Amphibia > Caudata > Ambystomatidae > Ambystoma > Ambystoma mexicanum. The sequence continues at coordinate 43,986,243 of NC_090938.1, forward strand.
CTGGTCAATAATTGTGCTCGCGAGTACAATGCGCCAAAACAAATTATCAGGATACTTAAGAATCGGGTCACGACTCACCTGATCAAAGAATTAAAGGAGGTCCGATCGGATAACTAAGGACAACAAAGGACCCTCATGGTTGGTGATTTCGGCAGAACTGCCCGCCTCGATATATGGACCCTCGACTAGATGCCTTCTCGGACCGCAGGCTCACCGTCCAGGGATCGGGTTGTGCAGTACTGTTGAGGTATCGCGTCTCATCCAAGAAGGGGCCCCCTTTCTCACCCTCCGATCCCGGTCCGATAGCCGCGTCAACACTTCAACGAGATGGCATCAATCTTGAGGGTCCCTATTCGGGCGCCATCTGTAAAAGCAAGGAAATATCAAGGCTGAGTACCACAAAAGGAAATACACCAAACACGGGCTATAAAGATTCACAGATCTTTTAATCTACTGTACAGTTACAAAGAAACAGAAATACAGATAGCTATCTTGCTCTCAATACATCACAATGAGTACCAGCCCGTCAGAGTGAGGAGTGAGAGTGCTGGATATCTAGACATTTGGCTTTTTATACATTTCACTAATATTGTCCAGCCCCTCTACAGGTTAATAATCTGCGGTCTAGAGTTCGTGCCAAGTTCACTTATGACTCATACAATATTATGCACACGGATTACATGGGTTTGCATTTCCAACAAGTTACAATGGTGATGTATATTCTCAGCTCCAACAGTAAGCCTTGGCACATATCCCTTCACAATGCAGTTCTGCCAGTGTCCACACTCGACATTTACATTACATTGTCCTCAATGTATATTCGTGGATGAGGCTTGTTAGTGCAGGTAATCCTCGGCCAACAATTCATTCTCAGTACAAGGTCTCTTTACCTAGTCTAAACAGTTGGCCCTCAGACAGTCTAACCATTAACAAGATTCACAGGTTGGGAAGGCTCGGTTACAAGTTGGAAACACAGTCCACTATTTTAGAACAGAGAATCACATATGAACAGAAATCAAAATGGCGGATGAACCTAAAATGGCGGCGAAGTCGATCCAAAATCGGAACTTTGCAAGGAAGTTTTTCTTCGCAGAGCGACTAGGCTTAGGCCAATATATATTGAAAGGAGGCACAATATGATTTCCCGTTTAACAGTTCGAGGGGGACAACCAATTTGGAAAAGCGGTTGATGACACTCTCCAGTCCATCAAGACCGACACAGAGACGGCACACTCTCTGGGGACCCTTCAGCAGAGAAGGCCGTCCTTTTGTTCCCCGAAGGATAACGTTTCCAGATCTTGTAAGGGTTACACCACCCCCTATCGCCAGCCCTTCCGCTTGACCAACCAGGTGGCTTATAGGGGTCGCTCCCAGGCCTACAGCAGTGGCACCCAGCATTGTCGTCGCCCCCATCCAGGACACAGGCGCTGCAGTGGGCCTGAACCAACCCTGGTGCCCGCACCACCACTTCTGAACCCCAGTGGGATGCTATTAAACTTTGTCAATAAGTGGTGAAAGATCTCCACAGACAAATGGGTGCTGGGCGTTCTGTGGCAGGGGCACACTTTGGAATTTCAACACAGGTGCCCCCACATTCCTCCCATTGTGTGTCAGGAGCGGCACACGTTTTAGGAGGTCCAAGTCATGCTTCGCAAAGGGACAATAGAACCAGTCCCTCAGCACCTAAGGGGCTCCGGAGTGTACTCCAGATACTTTCTGGTAAAGAAGAAGTCAGGACCAAACCTTCACTTGCAGCTCCTCAACAAGTTCCTCAAATCCCAAAAGTTCAGGATGGGCACGTTGCAGCACATGCTCGACCAGCTGGAGGAAATGGATTTTCTGGCAACTCTCTACTTGGAGGACACGTACCTCCACATCCCCATTCATCACAAGCACCGGAAGTTCCTGCATTTTGTCGTCCAGGAAAGACATTACCAGTTCAAGGCCTTTCCCTTCAGCATGAAATCAGCCCAGAGGGTGCTCACCAAATACTTGGCTACGCTGCAAGGCAATCCAGGTCTACCCTTAACTGGACAATTGGCTCATTTGGTCCCACTCCCACGCTGTGACAACCGAGGACACAGCGGACACCATCCAACTTCTGACGTTGCTAGGCTTCTCAATCAACAATCCGAAATCCTGCGTAGTGCCATCTCAAAACAGTCTGTTCCTGGGCACCCGACTCAACACAGTCTCGTGTCTGGCAACTCCCTCAGAAGAGAGTGTAAGACCATCCTAGACCAACGGCTGTCATCACCGGTGATTGCAACAGTCCGGTCATTCAAGTCCCTGCTGGGTATGATGTCTTCCTGCATCTATCTGGTTCTCTTTTGTAGGCTTCGGATGAGATTCCTTCAAGAAGTTCTGGATGCCAGTTGGCAACAAGTCACAGGCCGCATGGACTGACAAGATCACCCTCAATCGGGTATTCCATCAATCCCTGCAATGGTGTTCTGTTCATCCACAGCACAACAAAAGAGGTGATGGCTGGAAGATTTAGAATTAATATTAACCTCTCTGCCTACCAAGCCATTACAAAAGGGGAAACGCCATATGAAAATCAGGCTTGGTCCCACCCTAAAAGGGGCAGTCTAACCCGAACTGCTTGGTCACATCCCTCACACCTCACTCAGGGAGCTCCCTTTTAGATCCCTCCATACCAGGCTACAGTCACGACTGATGTCGCTCTGGAAGGTTGGGGAACCCACACAGGGCTTTCTCACGCCAGTGGTCTCTGGCTCCCAGAAGTAAAGGAGTTGCACTTAAACGGCAGTCTCGTGGGCCCTCATATCTTTCTAGCCTGAGCTCCAGGGAAAGGTGGTGCAGGTCTTCACGGACAACACCACCAGCATGTTTTACATCACATCTCTCCCTGGAAACCCAGTCTCTGTGGCACTGGGCCATTCTTCAGCGCATGTTTCCCATCCCTTTTCACCTGTCAGGTGTCAAAAACACCATTGCGGACTCTCTTAGCAGGGTGCTGCAGTCCTGCCGTGAATGAGAGCTTCACCAAGCGCAAGTGTCATGCCTCTTCAGCAAATGGGGTCTTCCTCAGATTTACCTCTTCGCAACAGTGACCAAGTGTATATATTAGAAGTTTGCCACAAATATCCTCAGCCGAGAAGCCTGGAATATGCCTTCTCATTCCCTTGAAGGATCTCTACCTGTATGCTTTCCCTCCAATTCCGCTGCTACTATGTGTGATCAACACGTTCAGACGTTCCCACTGCAGGATGATCCTCATGGCACCGCTGTGGCCAAGGCAAATGTGGTACTCAGACCTTTTCCATCTGCCAGTGGTTCCGCCATTCAACTGCCTCCACTTTCCAGCCTCTTCTCCAGAGAAAGAGGTTCAATCCTGCACCATGACCCGGCGTCGCTGAACCTCGTGGACTGGCTCGTGTAGTCTTAGAATTTGGACACTATTTGCTGCCTTTGAAATTAAAGAAGATCCTGGCTAAGGCCATTGCTCTGTGATGAATCTAGTGAGATCATCACTGAAAACCCAGTATGGGCCTCCTCTCATGTGGCCAGAGGAAAGCCGTTACCTGGTCTTGATTCTGGGGGGCGGTATTTTGTGGGAGGATCACATGTGAGGAGACTCATATCAGGGATAATTGGTGACTGCCTTAACTCAAGATTCCCCTATTCTCCCTAAAACAGTGATGGCATATTTTAAAACAGAGCCTGTTATGCAAACTACTATGGACTTCAAAATCCATAATGCCTGTGGTACTGGGACGAGGAGTTCAGAGTTAGTAAGGATCCAAAGTGCAAATGACCTGAATGAGTGGTCTAGTTGTTGTAAAGGTAACCACATGAGCAGGACATTTAAATGGAGAAATCAATTGCAGCTGAGAAAAGGTGTGGTGGTGTAGCGGAAGCAGACTTCAGTGTTGAGGTTGTATTGAAAGCAACAGATAGCCCAGCTGATGCCGGTGCTGGAAGCAACGCCGCGTGACAGTGCTGAGTGCACGCAGCAGGAAGGGGCATCAGGGAGGGAAGGCCAGCTGAAAGGAAGACGTGCTCCCATTCAGGCGAGCAACGCTGCGGTGTGCAAGGGGAAGGAGAGAATCAACTGGGTTGCGAGAGCTTCAGGGAAGGAAGAAGCAGTCCGCTGAAGTTGCCCGGGTACTGTCAGCAGAGTGGGAAGGACACAGGAGGTCTGCCGCATTAGCTAACCAAGAAGCAGAATCGCCAAGCAAGCAGTGAGTTGGCTTAAACCCAAAGTTGGCCCCGGGGTGCTCGAAGAAGGCCATTTGATAACTAATAACAATTTTGAATACTGAATAAAGAAAGTAATACAACGCTGAACAGGGCATAATTCCCCTTGCATGGTAAACCAATAAGGGCAAACCTATAACCTGCATTGCCAACAGTCAAGAGGCTGTAAAGAAACTGCACAGAAGTAACAAGGGCGCAATTTCTCTTTTGTGGGACGCCAATTGGGGGAAACCTGTAACCCATATTGCCAAGATTCAAGAGACTATAAAAAGAGGAAGCCATTGTTTAATCCTCCTCACATGGGATACTGGTGTGGAGAATCCTGGAACAAATATTGCCAATAGGAACAATTGTAGTTGTAGGAATTTTTATCCTGGCAGGTGAGTACACCAGGAAAGGAATCAATAGTAGTTAGTCCTGGCAGGCGAGTGGACCAGGAAAGAAGATGTTCTTTTGAAACAATATGTTTGTGGAAAAAGGTGTGGTAGAAAGAAAGTGCACGAGGATTATCATTTTGACAAACTTTTGCTTTACAAGAAGAAATTGTTATGCTATCCTGACAAAAGTATTAAGTTGGACGAAAAAGTGTGATATGCTAATCACTTTATATCCCGAAGTGAGCAATTTCCTTGGTTTATGAACTTTTGTTTTGTGAGAAAGACATTGGTCTAACCAAGAATTATATTGTGGTAGATATTAATTCGTTTTGAATTTGAACAAGTGTGCTGTGAGAAAGACATTTGCCTTACCAAGATCGATATTGGGTAAGACATCAAGCGCTTTGCTTGTTGGAACAAGTGTTTATTAAGGAGACATTTACTTTATCCAAGGAAAGGTTGTATTGGGAGGAAAGTAACCTTTGTGTTGATATAATTACAGAGATACAACCACACTGCGCCAATGGGCCCACAATATTGCTTTTAATTAAGCAATTTGACAAGGCGAAACAACTTCTGAAGCAGCCAACACGTGTTTCGAGCGCTACTCTTTCTCAAGTCTGGGCATTGTATGTACAGTATATTCCAACAAGTCCAGTAAACAATGATATGCAGCATTTTGAGCATACACCAATGAAAGTTGTATAAACACAAACAACAACCAACCAAAAGGTCTGTCAGGGGTTCTCACCCAATTATCAAAGTCCAAAAATTATGAAACACATTAGCAATTTGAATGACATGATCAAAGGATACAGTATGGCATGGTTTTATACCAAAGGTCCACAGACCCAAAGAGAGGAGAGGAAAACACAAAACAGAAACAAAGGCATGTACGTAATTATGCCAATAAAGCATCATACATTCACAGCGAGCACACATGTCTAGTGTGTCAGGTCGGTCAGACATATGATAGTAGTACCTTAAGTTCCTACTTCAAACCATTTCACCCTGAAAGGCAAAGAAATAACCCCAGGTTGCGCTGAGTGATATGATAAAATAACTTCCATGTAAAGTGAACCAGGTAATTGGAGAGATCACTCACCTAGTGCAATCGTGGACAAAGAAAGGGTGATTACCCAGAGACTTAGGGCCTCATTACACGGAAGGCGGTGATCTAGGGTGCTATTAGCACCCTGGACCATGCCGGTAAATTACCGGCACCGCCTTGGCGGAAAGGGGATTTACCGCCCCATTCCAAGGTTGGCGGGGCGGTAAATCCCCCTTCCGCCATTGCCCTTCCCCATTCCCATTTCTGCCCCATAGGGCTCTATGGGAATGGGGAAGGCGCTAATTACGGCACCGCAATTTTGCGGTGCCGTAATTAGCTCCGAGGTCCCTTAGCGAGTTGGTTTTTAATGCCTGCAAAAAGCAGGCATTAAAGCACCTACCCGCTAAGGGACCTCGTAGTACGGCGGTAAGGGTTAACGGTCACGTTACCATTAACGGTCACCGTTAACCCTTACAGGGTTAACGGTCACCGTTACCATTAACGGTCACCGTTAACCCTTACCGCCTACCGTGTAATGAGGCAATCTGCAAGAATACATTTAAGATACATAAATCAATGGAGTTCGGTATGTGGGTATGTGTTCGTGTGGTGTATCAGCCACAACGTTATGTTTTTGACCCGATACCGACGCTATAACGTCAGCATGATCACCAGGGAAGCATATCCACAGTTCACCCTTCTCTTATCTTCTTTGCCTGCCCGCAGTCTCGACCTTTGACGGAATGCAACATTTCCCGGAAGAGCTTCTTTATCCGGTATGCAAAGGGTCAACAGAACTAACCAGATCCCGCAACAGCGAGGGTTCACAGGTAGGACTGGTTACTTCATACGTTTTTTAAATTGCAAATGGCGGCCTTCGGAGCAGTAGTGCTAATGAGCAAGTGTTCATGTGATGTTCTTTGCACATAGAGTACTCTTTTAAATGTACTCTTGCAGAATAAGTCTTTGGGAATTCACCTGCACTTTTTCCACAATTAGCCTAAGGTGGAATGGTTCGAAGCATTAATATAGGTACGACTTTCTTACTCTCTGTATGTGTAATTGCAAATGGCAGCTTTGACAACAGTAATGCCCATTAGCAAATGTTCGCGTAACTTTCTCCCACATACCGAATTCCATTGATCTTTAGTATCCTTTTCTGGCGTCTAGCTGATCCACTCCTATATCCTCCTTCCCATCGAAACACTCCTGATCTTTCTCTTGGTCCTTCTCCTCACCTCCTAGTACTTCTTTAGTCTCCTCCTTTCCTTGGATGTTTCCTGACATATGGTTCACCTCCTCTTTCTTGTCCTTAGTAATCCCCTCTCTTTCTTCTACCTTCTCTTTCAACCTTCTCCTCCGCTCTCCACCTGTTCACTCTCCTCTTCCTGATCTTATCATCCTCTTTGCTGGCCCCTTTTCTGGGCTTCTCCCTCCCACCTCCTTATTTGTGCAGCTCTTCTTTCATCTCTCTGGCAGCTCCTCTGGCCTTTTCTCTCCATCCTCGTTCTCTTCTCCGCCACCCCCTCAGTGCCCTACATCTCCTCCAAACACCCACCCCACTCGAGGCGGCTACTTGCTCACCTGCAAAGTCTCTTCCGTGCAGTATTTTCCACACAATCTCTGGGCGCATCTGACCTCTGCACTCCAGTCTCACTGATCTTAAAAAGCTGCAATGTATGGGACAAGTCCTTATTTTCCAATGTGAGTGTTCTGCTGTTGGATGTCAACTTCCTCTGGGAAGAATACCTCCCTGGGGATGGGGAGCAGGAGGGGTTGTCCTGCTGGTATAGCATGGGGACTGTACTGATTCTCAACACTGGGGGTTACAGACTTCACAGTTGCACGCTGGGTTGGGGGTACCTCTTAGAGGTATAGGCACAGAGTTGGAATCGGTGTGACAAGCCCATGCCATTTACATTTTAAGCTGTGTGTGCATCATAAGACAGGTGCCCATCCTCAAATGCCCCCTGAGCCCAACAAAGCTTTGCAGTTACCCAGCCGTCATGGCTTCCCCAGCTGTCGCCCCAAGGGGCAAGCAGGGGACTTTGTCCAAGGAACCAAGGGACCTCTTAGCGCACACTACATTCTACTACTTCTGTCTGTCCAGTTTTGCGGGGCTGTGCGTAACCACAAGTCTCTTCAGGGTTTCTCCTTTGAAACCAATTTCCCAGAACAGAGCCTGTGCTGTAGAGACACCCAGTGGCGCAGGTTCACTGCCCGCTGGGGGCATGGGTGTCAAATCTCTTCTGTTTGTCAATCATGACTTGTTGCACAATATTAACGGAAAGTCCTTCCTGACTTGAAACAAGTGCCATTTCTTTTATTATTACTATGATGGTATTTATTGAGCGCGGACCGAGCTTCGAGAAGCAACAGAGCGCTTTACAGAGGTGTACAATACAGATACATCACAGAGCACTTTACAGAGGTGTATAACATTACAGATGCATAACGGAGTGCTTTTCAGTGGTAGCAACAGAAAAGATATACAGCGGGGGCAGGGGGGAGGATACAGAGGAGGATTACAGCTGTACCGGTTGGCTGGGAGGAGAGGGGCAGGCAGCGTCTAGCGAGTCAGGTGGCGTGAGGGATGACATGATGGCCTAGGTGTTGAGGAGAGACTCCTTGAAGAGTAGGGTCTTGAGTTCTTTTCTGAATTGTAGGAGTGTCGGGGTGAGGCTGATGCTGAGGGTGAGGAGGTTCTATAGTCTTGGGGTGTAGGTAGAGAAGCCTTGTTTTCTGGTCTTTTCCTTTTTGCAGCAGCGGATTTAAAGTCTGCACATGTCCTAGCTTCTGGTGGCGTGTTGTCCGCCGGAGATGATGAGTTTCTCAGCAAGGTAGCTGAGTGACTTGAAGGCAACTGCCTTGTAGATGATGCAGCAAGACTTGAAGTTGATTTGCCTGTGCAGTGGGAGCCAGTGCAGGTCGATAAGGCCCAGGGTGATGTGGTCATATCTGCGTAGACTCTTGATGAGGCGTGCAGCCGCGTGTAGGACACTTCTAAGGGACACAAGTGAGGTGACAGGAGGCCTTTGAGGAGTGCATTGCCCCCATCCAGGTGAGATAGGACCAATGCTTCAATGGTGGATCTAACGCTGTCCGAAGGAAGGTGTTGACTGTTCACAGGAGGGAGAGCTGATACCAAACTGTCTTGAGCTTTCTTTGTTATGTGTGTCTTGCTAAAGGAATATTTCTCCCGGTTTGGGTTGCCCCGTGTCCTGTGGTCAGACAATGGCCCCCACTTTGTGGGCACAGTAGTGCTACAGATCTGTGCAGGTCTGCAAATAGAGAAGCGATTCCACAGTTCCAGGCATCCCAGTTCTGCCGGGCTTGTGGAGAGATACAACGGAATCTTGAAGTCAAAGATAGCAAAAATTTGCGCTGGGAGCAAGTTGAGTTGGGTGGATGCATTACCCCTAGCGCTGTTGTGTATGCACACGTCTGTGCAGGCTAAGACTGGGCTCTCCCCCTATGAGATTATAATGGGGAGACCAGCAAATGTATGGTGCGCAACGCAGCCCAAAAGATTATGTGAGGCCGAGCATCCTATGTTAAGCACTTATTGTGGACTTTTAATACAAAAGTTGCGTTTGATTCATCAGCAGGTGCAGGAGGCGTTGCCAATGCGATATACCGGACCGGGGCACTCACTGGAGCCTGGAAGCTGGGTGTTAATCAAAAACTTTGAACGAAAGACAGCATTAGCACCCAGGTGGCACGGCCCCTATCAAGTACTTTTGGCAACACAGACGGCCATCCGAGTGGACGGACAGAAGGCATGGATCCATGCGACACATGCCAAAAGATTCCCAGGACTGCTGACAACTTCCGACGACCAGAGAAAGGAAGCGGTCTCGGTAACGAAAGAAACTGTTGCCAGTCCAGTGCCACAGCATCAGCCTGAGCGAGAAGTGAAAGTTGAAACAAAGAGAAAACGAGAGGTGAAACTTGAAACAGAGTCTGAGGAGGCTGCCAGTAAGGGGAAAGGGCGAAAAGTGCCCCAAAGTTGCTCAGCAGAAACAACATCACTGCCGAGCGACACAAACCCTGCATTGCAAACACAAGCAGAAACAACGCGTGTACTCCTTTGGCGCCCACCAGTTCCCGCGAATGCACCAGAGCCAAAGAAAGAAACTACATCATTGCCACGACGCTCATCGCTGCCCATCATTGTGCACAGGCTGACACTGAGCCTGATACTGGAAATGCAACGGCACTATTCGCGGATCATACAATACCAGGAGTGAATTGGTATAATTTGCGGCCTCGACAGGCAAAGTGATCCACAGATCTTTGGTACTTTTCTTTTTGCCTTTGGTTCTACACACGGACAGAGTAGGAACCAGGGGCGTAGAGGAGAGAAGTGTGAGAGTTGTGCAAGTCGGACAATTCAAGACTCACGGCTCCTCGGTGCGCTTATAAAAGTACATGTGTGAGGAGCCAGAGCAGGACAAGCTGGACGCACATAAGTACTAAGGCTGATAGAGTACATGTGTCCTAAGCCAGAGCGGGACAAGCTGGATGTACATAGTACTCTATCAATAAAGAACTGTCCGGAAATAGTTTGAGCAGTGGGAGAAAGAACAACTAATCTTGCTTGGAGTGGATAAATGATCCAGGCTGTGAAAAGGCTGGCAGAATTGAACTGTGACATTTTTCGTTGAACTTTTCTAGCATCAAGAACGAGAGACATTCACGACGAACTTTGCCAGCAAGAAGAAGGACGATGAAGAACAAGTCAAGACCGGTTTCAGTTTCCTCCTGCACCCCTGCTGAAAAGATAATAGATTTAGAGACTGTAAATTTAGGAAAAAAGCATGGTAAAAGGAATAAGGTACTGATTTGGACATTGGTCCTATGTTTTTTTAAGTATGATAGTACCAACAATAACAGCTATTACACTATGGTTCCTGGAGTACGTACACCCATTAGAAACACTTTTGCCAAAAGCAGCTACTGAAAGTCAGGTTCATGTAATCACTGGTACTTTTCCCCTAATGGAAGAGAGACATAGAGAAGGATACGGCAACAATACATTGTTGCTCATCATGAACATGACCCATGCGGTTTTAAAGAAAAAAGATTGCTGGGTTTGCGCCCATTTACCGCAGCACGGAGGGAAAGGGATAGGCTGGTATGTACAACCATTGCCATTGATTTATTCATGTGAAGTAACATTAAGTGCAATGTTTTTTGGGAAATGGAACGAGAGTAATACGGGTCAGCTAGATGAGACCAATATGAATGAATTTGAGGAAGTAATCATGAGACCTGTGGGTTGTTCCATATTCCAGAAAGCTTGCATGTTTGCACTAGAACCCATGAGAAAGAATACACGAAAAATAACAAGACTAGATAGATTACATAGGCAGAATAGACAAACCCTGCCAGCAGAAAGAACATCAGTAATGACATTTCAGATGAGGGATGAATGGAACAAAGATGCTGTGCCCCCTGCCTATACAGTGGATCACAGCCCCAAAACTGCTCCCCTATGTCTACAGAAAAAGGGTTCCTATAAAGTAGGAACGTTTAGCAACTGCCTGAACACAGTGGTTTTAAAACATGAAATAGAACCCGTGTACGTAGGGGACCCTATTTACTTCATATGTGGAGAAAAAGCATATCCATGGTTACCTAGGAACTGGGGAGGTACATGCTACCTAGGTCTACTATTTCCAGGAGTGTTCCTCTTGGAGACAGCAGAAGTGGCCAGACGAACAAAAGGTAGAACTCAAAGGAGTAGTTAGGATGGAATGATAGCAATGGATATAGCCAAATCATTTATACCGTTCTTGTACCAAATAGAAAATTCTTACAATATAAGAAAACTGTCTGGAATATTACAAAAAATAATAGATTCCACAACGGATATTTTATTGAATATGACATTAGAAGGAAAAGGAATAAGACTAATGGCACTTCAAAACAGGATGGTTCTCGATATAATATTAGTTGATCGTGGGGGAGTTTGCAAGCTCGTAAAAACTGCGTGCTGTGTGTATATAGATGACTACTCCCCTACGATATTTAAAGCGATCCGGAAATTACATGTCATAAGTTCCACACTCTCTACTGAAGAAGGGGGTTGGGGGATAGGATCCTGGTTTTGGGGATTATTGCTGTCTTGGGGATGGAAGTTAATTTCGATACTAATGATGGTACTCAGGATATTCATAACATGCTGCTGTTGCATACAATGCTTACCAATAGTGTGCACTGAAATAACTGATGGATGTACTAAGGGATGTATGCACATGGTGTTGAGAGGAAAACAAACGCATGGCCGGAATAACAGAGACACTGAGGAAACAAAAATAGTAAAACAATTCATGGCAATAGACATTAATGATGGAGATGATTCAAATGCAGATACCCCAGACTCCTCCTCAGAAGAGGAGGATACAATGAATAAATAAGACGTTTGGCACACGGCCAAAAGGAGGGTTTGTCAATCTGGAAAAATGAATACCCTTCATTTGAATGATAGACGTAACTTGATGGCCGTGGGCCAACCGTTTTATGCACCGAATTATAGAAATATAAACTGCTATGCTTGACCGACGTGCGGCCATTTTAAATGTAGCAAGAATCGCCATTTTACTTGTTAACCATTGCTCATTGCTTTCTGTCTAAAAACTGCTTTGCAGCTTGCAATTCTTGCAGATTCTGCTTACTCTGCTCAACTGTTAACATTGTTGTCTGAATATGAAAGGACAAGGTCGCGGGACTGAAGAGTTTGCTGAAACTCCTCATGAGTAGCCCAGAGAGGAATGCCCACGCTCCCTCTCTGTAGCCTTGAGAGGAAGCTGCAGGGCATTTAATCACTTCACAGCTGCCAGCCAGTCTCATACGATGGTAGAATATGTTAGAATAATACAGTTAAAGGCTTGAATTATGCTTTTCTTACGGCCCCCCTTCGCAAAACCCTTTAGAACGTGTCGGCTCCCAGGACACGAATAGTACCTCATAGATAGCAAAGCCTGGAATGTGGTTCTTCCCCCGTGTGCAGCTTGCTTCCAAGAACAGAATCACCGTGTTCTAAAAGATGCCTCCGCACTTTCTAATTGCACATTGTTACTAGAATAGACATCGAAAGCATTATAATCGTCATACTCGTCGGATATGTCCATCGTCACCCCGAGTTCAAAGGAACTTAATAAAGAGGGGTGTTGAACATGACTTTTCTGATTGTATGATATGCATTTTGTATATATGTAACTGATGTACGTAATTCGCTGTCTTGTGTCCCTCGAGGTATAGGAGACTCACGTCGCGGGGCGTGAGATCAGAATTGGCCAATTGGTACTATCTTTTGCTTGCAATAAACCCTAGCATTGGGAATTTGAACCTCGTGTCTGGCGCATCTTTTCGTGTATGGTTATTGCCTTGTTTACATAGCACGAGGGACCCCTAGGGGCCCCTTTCAACTATGCAACACTACACAGACCAATGGCACTTGATGAATGAGCACACAATAAAACATCATTCTGGCTAGGAGTATATGGCAGTACAAGAGCCCACCCCAGACTGGGATATGTTTTGAGTTATATGAACCCCCTTGTCAATAGCATGATACAATGATGTAATGTGCCTGCAAAGCAGATAGGAACCAGTGATTGACGATGGGTTCCCCTTCCCCTTGTTCAGGGTTCCTGTCTCAGTATTCATCAGTATCCTCCCTCATGTTCGCTAGTGCACACTAGTATGCACCAGCACATGAGACAAAGTAGATACACTATCTGTATTTTGAAGTCTTCTTACCAGACTACCTAATCATTTAACACAGCAACAACATTTTAAACAGAAATAATATTGACCCTCTAATCCTCTGAACAATGGTAGACTCTAGCTTTGTATTCAGCCACGTAGGAATTCTCCTTCGCAACATGGCAGCCAGACAGGACAGAATTGTATAGTCTGTCTTTAGTGTTCATATCCCGCTAGCTGTAGAACATAATGGCTGACGCGTTCGGAAATACGCTCACACGGAAGCAGCTTGTATGCGTGAGCCGGCATCGCATACCACCTGAGATTAGATGCTGATTGCTTTATGGGACCCCTGACTATGGCGTGAGGTAGGTGCACCCTCCTTCTTTCTTTGAAACCCTGCTCGTGACAGCCTGTAGCATGCTAGCACACAGAGTTAGTGGTGTATGCACCAGGTTTCGGTATCCCCTTATACCGTCACTCGTGTAAAATGGTACAACCATCTATGAAAGCCGCGGACGCTATGTGTAGAATAAAAGATTCAGCGGAATTCATCTCTAATTACCAGGGACTTGTTTCTCATTCATTTGTTTTGTGGTGTGGTGTTACCACTTTTAGCCTCTGACCGCCTCCACCCATCGGTGCTCCCTCTTTTTGGCTATCAGATTCTCCTCATTTGTAATATCCCGTGGGCCATCTCCTTGCTGAGCTGACCCGCCCACGTAAGCACTAACTACCATAATCACGTATACTAATATACATAAGGCCCTTTAAGTGTGAGACTATAATAATACATTTCTCACTTTAGGCTCCTGTGCATACAAGGAGCAGAATGCCGATTAGGAAGTAACTTATGTACACTTCCTTACTACATGTATTGAAATCTATGGGGACTCCAATATTAGGGTAAGACACGCATCACAGAGTACCTATGGGTAAGATCCCCCTGGTCTGTACAGTGATCTGATATTAGATTGATAGCATTAACTGATAACATCATACATGTTTTTCCTCTGTTGCCCCCTACCCCGTTTCTCTTCCAACTACAGGTGGGATCTCCTGTCTCAATTCCATTGAAAAATAAGTAACTTCTAAGAGGGCACATCATTTAGTGCCTGACTCTATAGCCCTGATAAAAGTGGTTGCAAATTGCCAGTACCACTGAAACCGGTAAGCGTTTCTTTTCCAACCTACCAGATGAGTGATGAACTTGAAACTCAGAGGAAGTTTGGACAATGATCCTCTTATTGATATTGACATTGATATTTTATTTCTATCGTACTCTCAAGGGAAGGGGAAGAGGGGAGAACAAAAACAACGATATTACTAGGCCCAGTGACATTGAGAACGTGCAAGTGCAGAGTAGAGGGGGAAGGGAGAGAAGTGCATGGAAGGGGGAACAAAAGGAGAGTGCGGAGCGAGAAGGAAAAAAACAAAAATAATAATAAAATAATAAATAAAAAGGCAACAAACAATGGGAGTGCAGCCAGCAAGTGGTAAGTGCTGGGTTTATGGCAGCAGGCCGTGTAGGTCTGAAAGTGCAGGAAGAAAAGGGGAGGGCTGTATGGGTACAGATACAGACCCCAGTGCAGGGGGTGGCCCGGAGGCAGTGCGTGAGGGTGGCAAGATGAGCAGGTACCTGGGCCCAGAGGACAGAGGGTGGCCAGGTGCATGGTGCCAAGGGAGAGTAGAATAAACAGGGGAGAGGAGAGGAGAGGAGAAGGCAGAAGCAAAGAGGAAGATTTTGAGGTGCTTCCGGAACAGGAGATGTTCTCCTCATGTTTTAGAGTGGCAGGGAGGCTGTTCCAGAGGGAGGCCCCAGCCGAAGACACAGATCTACCCCCAGCTCGTTTCTTTGAGAAACGACTGACCCTGAGGGAGTTAGAGGTAGAGGAGCGGAGTGCTCGAGGTGGGAGGTATTTGCAGAGGGATAGATGAAGGCATGTTGGACCCAGGCCCCAGAAAGCCTTGTGGACAATGCAGAGGGGTTTGAATTTAATCCTTGCATCCACTGGGAGCCAATGGAGAGATTTCAGAGCTGGAGAGATACGATCCCAGGGCTTGAGGCCAAGGACAAGTCTCGCAGTCCTGTTCTGGATATGTTGTAAAGGGCGGAGAGTAGAGGCAGGTAGATTAAGAAAGAGGCTGTTGCAATAGTCCAACTTAGAGAGAACCAGAGCTTGGGAGACAGTGAGCTTCTGGGGGAATGAGAGGAAAGGAAGAATACCTCTGAGGAGGTGCAGTAGGAGGTTTGACTTTTTTGATACAGCAGCGATGTGGGTGGAGAAGGAGAGTGTGGAATCAAAGGTGACACCAAGGTTCTTGGCCTCGCAGGTGGGGATAGGAGGAGGGCCAAGCGAGGCCGGCCAGAGAGTGAGGGGAAAGGAAGGTGATGGTGTGCCAATGAGGAGGATCTCTGCCTTGCTGGCATTAAGAAAAAGATCATTGGCGGCACACCAATCTTGAATGGCAGTTAGGCAATCAGTGATGAGAGAGGTGGAGGAGGTGGCCGAGGGCAGCCTGAAAATGAGTTGAGTGCCGTCTGCGTAGCACTGGAAGATTGAGCAGAAAATGGCAATACAGCGGGCGAGAGTTGCCAGGTATTGGTTGAAAAGCCAGGGCGAGAGGTTAGACCCCTGGGGAACACCACAGGTGGAGAAGAAGATAGATGATAGGAAGGACCCAAGTTGGACCTGGCAGGGTCGATCAGAGAGGAAAGAGGTCAGCCAGGCCAGAGCCTGATCGGTGATGCCCAAGTTATCCCAGAGACGGTTGAGCAGGATGGTATGGTTGACCATGTCAAAGGCAGAGGAGGGATCAAGTAGGATGAGAACAGAGGGAATGCTAGAGTCAAGGTTGGAAAGCAGATCTTCTTGGATGTTCAGGAGAGCAGTTTCCGTGCTTCTGCCAGGTCTGAAGCCAGACTGATGGTCATGGAGACAGCCAACAGAATCAGAAGGAAGGTTTAGCTGAGAGATGGCCAGCTTTTCAAGGAGTTTGCCTAAGAAGGGGGTAATGGAAATTGGGCGATAGTTGGCCGGACAAGAGGGATCCGCTGTGGGTTTCTTGAGGAGAGGTTGCACAAGGGAGTGCTTAAGAGGGGAGGGGAAGGATCCTGAGGCAAAGGAGTGGTTGCAGAAGTCGGCAAAGGCCGGAGCGAGGGTATCAATGTGGTCCTTGAGAGTTTTAGAGGAACAGTGATGAACCTGTTTTGACGAGGCTGTCATAGATCGGGCTTGTCTAGTGACCTCATCAGGGGAGAAGAGAGGAAAGGTAGAGAAGGAGGGTGGGGTGGTGGTTGGAGGAGGGTCAGTGAGTACCGACGGAGAGGGGAGAGGAGAGGGAGTGGAGGAGAGTGTGGACAGTATGTCCTGGGTTTTTGAGATAAAGTGTGAGGCCAGGGCATTGCAAAGAGCCAGAGAGGCAAGGGGAGGGGTAGAGACTGCAGCAGGGTTGGTAAGCTCCTTACAAATTTTAAAGAGTTCGGCCGAGCTGTTAGATGCCGCAGAGACACAGGCTTGAATGGGGACTCTCTTCTTGGTACGGACAGAGAGACAGTATTGCCTTTGGAGTAGGCGACAGGCCAGTTTGTCAGAGGATGAGCAGGAATCCCTCCATTTTCTCTCAGCCACCCTACACCTACGTTTAAGTGTAACTTTGGACTTCAGGCGGATCCTCATGACAGGGGCAAGAACATCAAGAGTATCAGAAATAGAAGAATAGAGAGAAGACAGGGCTGTGTCAGGGTGTGAGTCAGCCAGAGGAAGAGGGGGTGGGGAAAAGGTGGAAGCAAAAGCCTCGACTGGCACACGCTTCATGGCCCGGATGTCCAGGAAGGTAGGTGGCAGTGTTGGGGTAGGCTTGGCTTGGGGGGAAGAGAGAGAGAGATGAGGTAGTGGTCACTCCAGGAAAGGGGAGTGGAGAGACGGATAGATAGGGGGAGGCTAGAGGAGATCAAGACATCAAGTGTGTGCCCTGCAGAGTGTGTTCGGCCAGAGGGGAGGATAGAGAGGGAGAGGGAATCGCAGAGGTCATGAAAGAGCAAAGTTGAGGGACAGGGAGAATCAAAGGGGATGTTGAGGTCACCAAGGAGGAGGAGTTGAGTGGTTGAGGCCAGGAGAGAGGAGGAGAGGTCAGCCCACTCAGAGAGAAAATAGGTGATTTGACCAGGGGGCCGGTAGAGAGTGGCAACAGTAAGAGAGTGGCTAGGAGAGATTGAGAGCCTGCAGACGAGGCATTCGAAAGAGGAGTAGATCTGAGTGGGAATTATAGTGGCAGGAATCCACTCAGGAAAGATCAAGGCTACACCCCCTCCGGGGCGAGTGGATCTGGGTGCAGAGAGGATCTTGTAGCCATCACGGAGGAGAGTGCCAAAGCTTGTGACAGGGCTGGCCGTGAACCATGTCCCTGTAAGACCAAGGATGTCAAGGTCAAGTTCTTCAAAGAGGTGGCAGATGTCAGAAGAGTGTTTGACAGCAGAGCAAGAGTTGAGAGTGGCAAGATGAAGAAGGTTGCTGCTGTAAAGACCTTCCGGGCAGGGGTACAAATCAGAGTTACGCCCTGCAGAGTTGTGGAGGTAGCCAGAAGATGGGCAGAGGAGGGAAGAGGGGGCAAGGTAGCCAAGGAATGAGAGGAGGGGACAGCCAGAGAAGAAAGGAAGTTGATGAGGCGAGGGCAACGCCTATCGAAGAGGAGGAGATTGGCCTGGGGACCTTGGACCATGACAGTGCCATTTGGGTAAACGTTAAGGATGACTCTGGAGGAGTCAAAAGAAGCCAGGAGGACTACCCAGCGAGTGCCACCATTTATGGGAAAGGAGGAGACAGGACAGAGCACAGAGATCATATGGGGGATCCATAGATCCGGCAAAGGAACAACAAAGAGGATGTCGGTGAGGGTCTGTCTGGAAGAAGCGCTGGTATTAAAGCGCTCTTAAGGAATATAAGCGCTCTTGAGTGCTCTTAAAGAACATAACATGAGGACGACTCCACACTTTGAACTGAGCCCTAAAAAACCTGGAAGACTAGTTCACAGTGTACAGGAGAGCCGAACGAACAACCACAGCACTTTGCTATACTGTGGGCCTCATGACGAGGTTGGAGGCAGCCATGGAGCTATTAGCTCCATGGCTGCCTCCAAAACCCTTCCGACGCCGCCCTGTTGAATGGAGCAATTACTGGTCCATTCCGAGGTCAGAGGGACCGGTAATTCCCCATTCACCAGGGCCATTCCCATTTGAGCCCCCATTGGGCTCAATGGGAATGGGGAAGGCGCTAATAATGGTACCGCAAATTGCGGTACCGTTATTAGCTCTAGAGTCCCTTTGCGGGTCCCGTCCTTAACACCTGCAAAAACCAGGCATTAAGGAAGGACCCGCAAAGGGAACTCGTAGTAGGGAGGTAAGGGATTACCGGCACTGGTGTCCTTAACGGTAATCCCTTACCTCCCACCTCATAATGAGGCCCTGTGTCTCTAAAAATAAAAAATAGAACACAGATCCATCCTGCCAATTTAGAATTGTTCTTCGCCCAGAAATGTTTAAATCCTGTGGACAGAGAAAAAGAATAAAACTTGGAAATGTTTTAATCTATGAAGCAGTTTTAAATATTGAGCTCTAAAAACCCTGAAAGTAAAGGAGGAGAAACCCAAAATAGAGTGAAACAATTCCCAAAAAACCCCACATACAATTGATTCACCTGAGTCCTTTAATGTGTGAATACAATTAATAAGGGTACACTCTGGTGTAAGACCCCTTTGGGTCATACTAGTGCAAGGTGAGCATTGAACACTGCCACCTCAAGAATGGGTTTGTATTTGTTTTATTTCAAATTAAATCATCAGAAAATGACTCACATTCAGAACGGCACCACATTTGATGTTCTGTCATTTTGAAGACTTAATCTGCGCCTGACATCCAAAACGGCTTTGCACATTGTTCTTTATTTCATGAAAACATCACAAAGGTGTGCCCTTCATGGAAACACACCCTTGCGTGCTTGTTTTCTACCAAGAAGTGAGACAATGGGCCTCATTACGACCCAGGCGGTAAGTTACCGCCTGGGCCGTGACTTTACCACCATGGCGTAAACTATGTTTACGCCAT
Source organism: Ambystoma mexicanum (assembly GCF_040938575.1). NCBI lineage: Eukaryota > Metazoa > Chordata > Amphibia > Caudata > Ambystomatidae > Ambystoma > Ambystoma mexicanum. Next base: position 44,005,711 of record NC_090938.1, read on the forward strand.
GGTGGTAGGCGGACTTACCGCCCCATTCCGAGGTCGGCGGGGCGGTAAGTCCCCAATCCCCATTTACCCTTCCCCATTCCCATTTTTGCCCCATAGGGCATAATGGGAGTGGGGAAGGCGTTAATTACGCCACCGTAAATTACGGTGGCGTAATTAACTCCATGGTCCCTTAGCGCCATGGATTTTAACACCTGCTAAAAGCAGGTGTTAAATCCGCCATGGCGCTAAGGGACCTCGTACTCAGGCGGCAAGGGTCGGCGCTGTTTACGCCGCCGTAAACCCCTTACCGCCTGAGTCGTAATGAGGCCCAATACATTTCCGGAACAGCTGCTGTACTGATAAAGTACTTGACGAGCAAAGGATTCTGTTTTCCACTTAACACGGCTTTTGTTTTCTTTTACTGTGAATCATTGCACTCAAAATTGCAGTAAATGAAAGAAATAATGTGGCTTTTCTTTTTCTCATGTCAATATCAAAGAAAGACTGGGCAGCATCCTTTTCAGGCCATAAATCAACCGTATATGCAAACCCCCCAGAAGATTAAGTGAAATGAAACTATGGTCTGCAGAAACCGCATTTGTAAACTTGCAATGCAAGAAAAATAACACACGTGTGAATTTGCTCTTCTGAAAGTCATAAAAGTGCTGTTTAAAAGTGAAATGTCAAATGACAGCTTGTGCTTGCACAGAAATGTGATTGACTATGTGGGTGGAGGTTTTGCTATATAATGTACAGTATATTTATCAACACAAGACATGGTTTCCTTTAAATCAAAAAAACTCAGAAACCAGCAGAACTGTTTGTTGGCCCAGGCACTGACTTCAAGGATGCCCTGCCTCCGATGGAAAAAGTTGCATCCATAGTGAATCAGCCCACAAGGACACCTGAGAAGCCCAAGAGTGTGAAAATTCACTGCCCCACTAGACTGTCTGGCATCCCTGTAGAAACGAACAAAGAAACCCAGTAGAGCTGGTGCATGACTGAGAGGTGCGATTTCCTCCAGCAGCCACCCTGAAGGGGGAACTGTAAGAACTTCAAACAGCATCATAAAAACCCTTTGTTGCAAGCCAAGCCTGGCAGAGACAGTTGGCTGTGGGGGTTCGCAGGACCACCCACACAGTAACACATTCACCCCCTTGACTGTAAAGAACTTTGGTACATTAAGACATGTTTTCCAGCATCCTGAATAAGTAGTAACCTCATATTATGCCAGTATTTCATGTGAGTTTTAGACAAACAGAAAGAGACCCCTTGCGTATTTCTAGCACTTGGTGAACTGAAATGGCCATGAACAACACATTTTGGGGTGAAATATACATGGGATAAATCTGAAACTAAGTGGAAAGATGCGAAATGTTATTGGGAATATGTGCAGCCATTGGCAGATTTTTAAATATTATGCTTTTCATGAAAATGGCCAAATTGTGCCAAATGGCAACATCACACAGAGTTGGCCATCGCACTATCCAATTCCCTGTGATTTAGGGAATCCGTATATCTGCTTCTTATAATGGTGACTAGTATAAATGTGAAGTTTGGCTCTATAACTCATTTTAGGTAAAAAGTAGCTTTGTAGGACAATGAAAGTCATACATGCACACACATTAATGGTATCAGTTCCCCTGAACCAATCACCCCAGTGGGAGGTGGGAGGACCGATAAACTGGCCTATCCTAGGATAGGAGTAATTCCAGAGTACTTCCCCCAGATTGTAAAATTCTATGATGTCACTTTGGCTATATAAGGGGAGACAGGGAAACACAAGGAACAATCCACTGAAACTCACCTTCAAGATCCAGGAAAGCAGATCCATCCATCCAGATTCAGGCACACACAAGCATCCAGGAAGAAAGGAGGGGAGGCAGCTGATCCCATTCAAGAGAGCCCAGTGACCGATCCCTTGCCTAGCTGTCCAGCATCCCATCCAGCTGTCCACAGTGACCAGACATTGCTTAGCTATCCAGCATCCCATCCAGGAGAGAACAGTGACCAGATCCCTTGGCCTAGCTGTCCAGAGACCTTGCTGGCTTTCCAGAATCCCAAACTCAAGCTTACATTGTAAGTATCACATAACCCCAGTCCCCAAATTGCATAACCCACTCTCTCTTTTTACCCTTGCACCCTATTGAAATCCCATTCAAAATCCCAAATTGCCAGTATCATCTGTTCACCTTTCCATAGAAGAATTTGTGTTATCCTATGTCTGTTAGCGTCTTCCTTATATAATTCTTTCAGTTACCAGTGTAAGTCCTTAGTACCATTTTGAAGTAAATTAATTAATGCCCCTATAAGGAGATTCACGGTGCGAGCTGGTTAAAATTCGAAATTAACCCCCTTGCGTGCAGTGTCTTTAAGAATTATAGCCATTAAATATAGTCTCATCAGAACTAGTCTGTGTGCAACAAAACATGAATTTGCCTGTGTATCGTGCTTTCCTATAAATTCCAATTTGTATGTGTCCCATAGAAAAACCAAAACAGTAATCCCATTAAGAGTAATCCCTTTGCATCAGAATCCTATTTCTAATGTGCCTTTGTTTCTTATCCTAAAACCCTATTTTCGATTTTGACAGCCACGACCTTTCCATGATTGCTGTCATCCCAAGTTCCATGTAGAAACTAATTGCCATTCTGCCGCTTGTGTTTTCTGTTGCATTTCTGTCTTTTTCTCCAAATCGATTTCTTACTTGTGTTCACGTTGCTTTCGTGCCTTGCTCAGTAGTCTGTAAGCTTCCTTATCTCTTAAGTGTAGCCACACAAATTTCTGTCCTAGCTATACCAGCGCAATTGTAAACTGATATGCAAGTAACAAGTAAAATCCAATTATGCCATTTTGCTCATAAATAAGGTTTTAATTTTAGTTTCAGGCCTCCCATTTTGGGGTGGTGGGCTGAATTCAAAATCTTTTTCCTTTTCCCTCTTCATTCTGACTGCTTGCCACTGCTTTCCATCCTAAAAGAGTTTAGTTAGGTGATGTGTGGGCGAGAGTGTTGCAGGTGGACTGCTCAACTTGAACGCCATGTGTTGATTTTTAAAAACACTTTCTCTTCTGTTTTGCTATTAAAGGTTTCTGTGTATATGTTAGGAGTTTGAATTAACTGTGCTGTGGGATTTGATGCATTTGTATTGCCACACAGTGGTGGCTGCTTCCCAAATTGTTTGATTTGCTTGGTTTTTTATTGAATCTGAAAATGTATAAAAATGCCATTGTTACACACCGGCCTGGTTCATAGTCCATTGCGACAAGGGCTGTTTGAAGAGGTGGGTGTGAGACGGGTTGGGGGCCTTCTCAAAGAAAGAACCCGAGATTGCTTCAAGATAAAAAGTGTTTCTATTGTGCGTCACATTCATGTCAGTGGAAGAAGTCCCTGGCTGGAGTGTGCCATGTCCTAAAACCGTTACACTGTCGCCTTCATCCTATGCCTCACATCTGGTACTTTTCCATCAGTCCCAGGTCTCATCGATTTCTTCCACTTTCACCTGTGACAATGAAAAGGAAGTGACGTTCCCCTATGGACTTGTCCAAATGGGGTTACTTCGAGTCAAATCCGAAAAGAAATGGTTTAGGAATTTTGGAAAAAGAGAGTCGGCTTTAAACACTGAATCATGAAGTACTAGACACACCATTGCCTGTGTACCAGAATTTAAAAGGAACACTTCCGGTGACATTGTACATTTCCCATCATAAATAAGGAGGCTATAATTATGTGCTGTAATAGCAGTCTTCATCTGTTTCTTTCTAGAGCGGCCTATAGCCCTGTTGGTGTGCCACGCCCCACCGCACGTGCTCTGGTTCTCCAAGTTTGTGCCTGGTGCATGCACCAGGTTGAGAGCTGTGAATTTATCTCTGCACTGTGGCACCTGAGGCTGCCCAATTGCCAGATGCCACACTCTCCAAGACCCAGTTACATTTTATTCTCATCCATTTTAGTGACCTGTGGAACCAAAAGGTTAGTGACTGTGCCCGATATTTCCCTCAGAGACCATCAAACAACATTGTGTAAGTGTTGTCAATATAAGTCTGTGGTTTTTATTGCACATTAAGCAATAATACACAATCATCATATTAATACATAATGTACACTTTTGGGCACGAGGTCCAGGGTTGTACTTTTCTGCTGCTTGTGCAGCCCTTATACTGTGGATGACTAGCCCTAGGCTATGTCTGCTTGTGTGGGGGCTCTGACAAGCCCCCAGCCGGCTGGCGGCGATGGCACTTGGCATCTTGGGGTGCTCTTTTGTTCCCTACCTGGGGGTGTCCTAGCTCCTGCTTTTGCTGCTTGGCACCTTCTCTTGTTCTGTATGGCCCTATTGACTCCCTCATCCTCCCTGGCACCGTGTGTGTAAGGGAGGTGCTGTGGAGGGGTGATGCGCTTCCCCTGAGTCACAGGTTGCTGCCTGACAGCCTGTGATCTGCCCCTCTCACCTCCTGTCCTATTTTGCCCCAGAGGTTACTGGCCTCCGCGTCTTCAGCTGCGGGTTGCCCCCTCCGCAGTGCTGTCTAAAAAATCTCTTTTAGAGCACAGTTCAGGAACAGTGAACATTTAGGCGAGGAAATGTTTTCTACTGTGCTTGCAAGAGGCTACACAATGACATTGCGCCAAGCTCTGCAATCGGACAGTGCATCACTTTTGTTTTTAAATGTTATTCTGCATTTTGAAAAAGAGCACTTGCGTTTGAATCTGTAAATAATTGCCAATTTTAGCGGCGCATACCATGCAGTCCTTGGCATGAAGAGGGCTGCCAGCTGTGGTTGCTTCAGGGCCTGCGTCCTGGTTGTGCCACCAGGATCCTCATGTGTCCGTGCACAGGGGCACAGGGTGTATGTTCAGCGTCAGGAGGGGGATTTCCAGTCTTCTGCCAGCCCACATGTCTGTGTTTGCTGCCTCCCCTTTGCTATTACCAGTGCTGGGCATGGACACCATGTACTGGGGCAACGTCCTACCCCCTCTCCCCTTCGCACGTGGGGCGTGGAGTGTCAGTGGTGGAGGCGGGACTGGGGGCCGGAGCTAAGGGCCACATGCTGTGCTTGCCCTGAACATAGGATGTTACGCTCAAAGCACCGACTGTGTGAACATAAGCCTCACCTTTTTTACGATCCACACACACACACATGCCAGGAAACTGCAGTGGCGAAATGCGGATGAACACATACTAGAAAGCAGAGTTCAACTCTTTCACTATGACAGCGTGTTGCTGTCAGGATGTTTGTAACTCTACTTTCTATCTGGTTCTTTGCCACTGCAGCGTGCTGATGTGTATTGCTACTTGCAATGGGCGTGGAACTGCCTGGATGCTGCACTTGGGACTGGGTGAGCTTGGGCCAACCCTCTATCTATTTTCGGCGTGCTCACTGAAGCCCAGTATTATTGGGGGCTTCTCCCGAGCATCTTGCATGCTTTGCTGAGCCCTGTTTGTGCTTTGGCTTTTAGTGGCGCCACTGGGTGGCGTCTTATCGGATTGGCACATGAAGAGCAGCTGTGAAGGCCTGGACAAAGCATTGCAATAATGCAATTGTGTGATTCCGCTGGGTCCTAACACGTGCCAATTACTAAACCATCCCCCACTGAATGGTTCCATAGTCATTGCATTCTATATCAATAGATAATGCACTGAATGTTTGGCTAAAGTTCCGCTCCCCCCCGAAAGAAATTTGGGGGGTAATTCATAGAATTCAGCGCACAAGTGGCGCATGCGGCTGGCGCACAGTGTGCGTGTGCGACAGTCTGCGCCAGCTGCGTGCGCCAAAATCCATTTCCGCGCACAGCGTATTCATGGATTTTAAGATCCATAACCAGGTGTGGCACAGAGTGGCGCAGCGACCCTGCAGCAGCGCCAGTTACATCCCCCAACCCCTCCCCGTGCGCCATGTACAGCGCACAAATCCCGTACATGGCGCACAGGCCAGTGGACCAGCATAGAGTCCCCCAACCACGAAAACGCCTGTAAAACTTCCCGCGCAACCCTCCGAATACACGTACCCTGCTGCGTGGAGAGAATCACACGCGATTGGCCCTGTGTGAGTGGGGTATGTGTATTTCGGGTGTTCGCGGGGGGTTTCACACGCGATTGGCCCTGTGCGAGCGGGGTACGATTATTACTGGGGTTCGCGGGGAGTTTCACACGCGATTGGCCCTGTGCGAGCGGGGTACGTGTATTTCGGGGGTTCGTGTGGAGTTTCACATGCGATTGGCCCTGTGCGAGCGGGGTACGTGTATTTCGGGGATTCGCAGGGATTTTCACATGCGATTTGCCATGTGCGAGTGGGGTACGTGTATTTCAGGGGTTCGCTGGGGGTTTCACATGCGATTGGCCCTGTGCGAGCGGGGTACGTGTATTTCAGGGGTTCGCGGGGAGTTTCACACGCGATTGGCCCTGTGCGAGTGAGGTACGTGTATTACTGGGGTTCGCGGGGAGTTTCACTCACGATTGGCCCTGTGCGAGCGGGGTATGTGTATTTTAGGGGTTCGTTGGGGGTTTCACACGCGATTGGCCCTGTGCGAGCGGGGTACATGTATTTCGGGGGTTCGCGTGGAGTTTCACACGCGATTGGCCCTGTGCGAGCGGGGTACGTGTATTTCGGGGGTTCGCGGGGAGTTTCACACGCGGTTGGCCCTGTGTGAGTGGGGTACGTGTATTTTGGGGGTCCACGGGGGGTTTCAGATGCGATTGGCCCTGTGCGAGCGGGGTACGTGTATTTCGGAGGTTCACAGGGAGTATCACACGCGATTGGCCCTGTGCGAGCGGGGTACGTGTATTTCGGGGGTTTGCGGGGAGTTTCACATGCGATTGGCCCTGTGCGGGTTGGGTGCGTGTATTTCGGGGGTTCGCGGGGAGTTTCACACGCGATTGGCCCTGTGAGAACAGGGTACGTGTATTTCAGGGGTCCATGGGGGGTTTCACACACGATTGGCCCTGTGCGAGCAGGGTACGTGTATTTCGGGTGTTCGCGGGGAGGTTCACACGCGATTGGCCCTGCGCGAGCAGGGTACGTGTATTTCGGGGGTTCGCGTGGAGTTTCACACGTGATTGGCCCTGTGCGTGTGGGGTACGTGTATTTCGGGGGTTTGCGGGGAGTTTCACACACGATTGGCCCTGTGCGAGTGGGGTACGTGTATTTCAGGGGTTCGCGGGGGGTTTCACATGCGATTGGCCCTGTGTGAGCGGGGTCCGTGCATTTTGGGGGTTCGCGGGGAGTTTCACACGCGATTGGCCCTGTGCGAGCAGGATACGTGTATTTTGGGGGTTCGTGGGGAGTTAAACACGCGATTGGCCCTGTGCGAGAGGGGTATGTGTATTTCGGGGGTTTGTGGGGAGTTTCACACGCGATTGGCCCTGTGCTTGTGGGGTACGTGTATTTCGGGGGTTTGCAGGGAGTTTCACACGCGATTGGCCCTGTGTGAGCGGGGTACGTGTATTTCGGGGGTTCTCGGGGTGTTTCACACGCGGTTGGCCCTGTGCGAGTGGGGTATGTGTATTACTGGGGTTCGTGGGGAGTTTCACATGCGATTTGCCCTGTGCGAGCGGGGTACGTGTATTTCGGGGGTTCACGTGGAGTTTCACACGCGATTGGCCCTGTGCGAGCGGGGTACGTGTATTTCGGGAGTTCGCGGGGAGTTTCAAATGCAATTGGCCCTGTGCGAGCGGGGTACATGTATTTTGGGGGTTCACGGGGGTTTCAGACGCGATTGGCCCTGTGCGAGACGGGTACGTGTATTTCAGGGGTTCACGGGGAGTATCACACGCGATTGGCCCTGTGCGAGCGGAGTACGTGTATTTCAGGGGTTCACGGGGAGTATCACACGCGATTGGCCCTGCGCGAGCGGGGTACGTGTATTTCAGCGGTTCGCGGGGGGTTTCACACGCGATTGGCCCTGTGTGAGTGGGGTACGTGTATTTCGGGGGTTTGCGGGCAGTTTCACACGCGATTGGCCCTGTGCGAGTGGGGTATGTGTATTTCAGGGGTTCACGCGGAGTTTCACACACGATTGGCCCTGTGCGAGCGGGGTACGTGTATTTCGGGGGTTCGCGTGGAGTTTCACATGCGATTGGCCCTGTGCGAGCGGGGTACGTGTTTTTCGGGGGTTTGCGGGGAGTTTCACACGCAATTGGCCCTGTGCGAGCGGGTTGCATGTATTTTGGGGGTTCACGGTTGGTTTCAGACGCGATTGGCCCTGTGCGAGCGGGGTACGTTTATTTCAGGGGTTCAAGGGGAGTTTCACACGCAATTGGCCCTGTGCGAGCGGGGTACGTGTATTACTGGGATTCGCGGGGAGTTTCAGACGCGATTGGCTCAGTGCGAGTGGGGTACGTGTATTTCGGGGGTTCGCGGGGAGTTTCACACGCGATTGGCCCTGTGCGAGCGGGGTACGTGTATTTCAGGGGTTTGCGGGGGGTTTCACACGCGATTGGCCCTGTGCGAGCGGGGTACGTGTATTTCGGGGGTTCGCGTGGAGTTTCACATGCGATTGGCCCTGTGCGATTGGGGTACCTGTATTTCGGGGGTTCGCAGGTAGTTTCACACGCGATTGGCCCTGTGTGAGTGGGGTACGTGTATTTCAGGGGTTCGCGGGGATTTTCACACGCGATTGGCCCTATGCAAGAGGGGTACGTGTATTACTGAGTTTCGCAGGGAGTTTCACACGCGATTGGCCCTGTGCGAGCGGGGTACGTGTATTTTGGGGGTTGGCAGGGTGTTTCACACGCGATTGGCCCTGTGCGAGTGGGGTATGTGTATTACTGGAGTTCATGGGGAGTTTCACATGGAATTGGCCCTGTGCGAGCGGGGTACGTGTATTTCGGGGGTTCGCGTGGAGTTTCACACACGATTGGCCCTGTGCGAGCGGGGTACGTGTTTTTCGGGGGTTCGCGGGGAGTTTCACACGCAATTGGCCAGGTGCGAGCGGGGTACATGTATTTTGGGAGTTCACGGGGGGTTTCACACGCGATTGGCCCTGTGCGAGCGGGGTACGTGTATTTCAGGGGTTCACACAGAGTTTCACACGCGATTGGCCCTGTGCGAGAGGGGTACGTGTATTACTGGGATTCGCGGAGAGTTTCAGATGCAATTGGCCCTGTGCGAGCGGGGTACATGTATTTCGGGGGTTCGCGGGGAGTTTCACACACGATTGGCCCTGTGCGAGCAGAGTACGTGTATTTCGGGGGTTCGCAGGGAGATTCACACGCGATTGGCCCTGTGCGAGCGGGGTACGTGTATTTCAGGGGTTCGCGGGGGTTTCACAAGCGATTGGCCCTGTGTGAGCGGGGTAAGTGTATTTCGGGGGTTTGCGGGGAGTTTCACACGCGATTGGCCCTGTGCGAGCGGGGTACATGTATTACTGGCATTCGTGGGGAGTTTCACACGCGATTGGCCCTGTGCGAACAGGATACGTGTATTTTGGAGGGTTCGCGGGAGGTTTCACACGCGATTGGCCCTGTGCGAGCGGGGTACGTGTATTTCAGGGGTTCAAGGGAAGTTTCACACGCGATTGGCCCTGTGCGAACAGGATACGTGTATTTTGGAGGGTTCGCGGGAGGTTTCACACGCGATTGGCCCTGTGCGAGCGGGGTACGTGTATTTCAGGGGTTCAAGGGAAGTTTCACACGCGATTGGCCCTGTGCGAGCGGGGTACATGTATTACTGGGATTTGTGGGGAGTTTCAGACGCGATTAGCCCTGTGCGAGCGCGTTACGTGTATTTCGGGGGTTCGCTGGGAGTTTCACACACGATTGGCCCTGTGCGAGCGGGGTACATGTTTTTCGGGGGTTCGCAGGGAGTTTCACATGCGATTGGCCCTGTGCGAGCGGGGTACGTGTATTTCAGGTGTTCGCGGGAGTTTCACACGCGATTGGCCCTGTGCGAGCAGGGTACGTGTATTTCGGGGGTTTGCAGGGAGGTTCACACGCGATTGGCCATGTGCGAGTGGGGTACATGTATTTCAGGGGTTCGCGGGAAGTTTCACACGCGATTGGCCCTGTGCGAGCGGGGTACGTGTATTACTGGGGTTTGCAGGTTGTTTCACACGCGATTGGCCCTGTGCGAGCAGGGTACGTGTATTTCAGGGGTTTGCGGGGAGTTTCACACGCGATTGGCCCTGTGCGAGCTGGGTACGTGTATTTGGGGGTTTGCGGGGAGTTTCACATGCGATTGGCCTTGTGCGAGCGGGGTACGTGTATTTTGGGGGTTTGCGGGGTGTTTCACACGCGATTGGCCCTGTGCGAGTGGGGTACGTGTATTACTGGAGTTCGTGGGGAGTTTCACATGCGATTGGCCCTGTACGAGCGGGGTATGTGTATTTCGGGGGTTCGCGTGGAGTTTCACACGCGATTGGCCCTGTGCGAGCGGGGTATGTGTATTTCGGGGGTTCGCGGGGAGTTTCTCACGCAATTGGCCCTGTGCGAGCGGGGTACATGTATTTCAGGGGTTCACGGGTGGTTTCAGACGCGATTGGCCCTGTGCGAGCCGGGTACGTGTATTTCAGGGGTTCACAGGGAGTTTCACACACGATTGGCCCTGTGCGAGTGGCGTACGTGTATTTCGGGGGTTTGCGGGGAGTTTCACATGCGATAGGCCCTGTGCGTACAGGGTACGTGTATTTTGGGGGTTTGCAGGGGTTTCACATGCGATTGGCCCTGTGCGAATGGGGTACGTGTATTACTGGGGTTCGCAGGGAGTTTCACACGCGATTGGCCCTGTGCGAGTGGCGTACGTGTATTTCGGGGGTTTGCATGGAGATTCACACGCGATTGGCCCTGTGCGAGCGGGGTACGTGTATTTCGGGGGTTCGCGGGGAGTTTCACACGCGATTTGCCCTGTGCGAGGGGGGGTACGTGTATTCCAGGGGTTTGCAGGGGGTTTCACACGCGATTGGCCCTATGCGAGCAGGGTATGTGTATTTCGGAGGGTTCACGGGGAGTTTCACACGCGATTGGCCCTGTGCGAGTGGGGTACGTGTATTATTGGAGTTCGTGGGGAGTTTCACATGCGATTGGCCCTGTGCGAGCGGGGTACGTGTATTTCGAGGGTTCGTGTGGAGTTTCACACACGATTGGCCCTGTGAGAGCGGGGTACGTGTATTTCGGGGGTTCGCTGGGAGTTTCACACGCAATTGGCCCTGTGCGAGCGGGCTACATGTATTTTGGGGGTTCACGGGGGTTCAGACGCGATTGGCTCTGTGCGAGCGGGGTACGTGTATTTCAGGGGTTCACGGGGAGTTTCACACGCGATTGGCCCTGTGCGAGCGGAGTACGTGTATTACTGGGATTCACGGAGAGTTTCAGATGCGATTGGCCCTGTGCGAGCGGGTTATGTGTATTTCGGGGGTTCGCGGGGAGTTTCACACACGATTGGCCCTGTGCGAGAAGGGTACCTATATTTCGGGGGTTCGCAGGGCGTTTCACACGCGATTGGCCCTGTGTGAGCAGGGTACGTGTATTTTGGGGGTTTGCGGGGAGTTTCACACGCGATTGGCCCTGTGCGAGTAGGGTACACGTATTTCGGGGGTTCGCGAGGAGTTTCACACGCGATTGGCCCTGTGCGAGCGGGGTACGTGTATTTCGGGGGTTCGCGTGGAGTTTCACACGCGATTGGCCCTGTGCGAGCGGGGTATGTGTATTTCGGGGGTTCGCGGGGAGTTTCACACGCAATTGGCCCTGTGCGAGCGGGGTACATGTATTTCAGGGGTTCACGGGTGGTTTCAGACGCGATTGGCCCTGTGCGAGCCGGGTACGTGTATGTCAGGGGTTCACAGGGAGTTTCACACGCGATTGGCCCTGTGCGAGTGGCGTACGTGTATTTCGGGGGTTTGCGGGGAGTTTCACATGCGATAGGCCCTGTGCGTACAGGGTACTTGTATTTTGGGGGTTTGCAGGGGTTTCACATGCGATTGGCCCTGTGCGAATGGGGTACGTGTATTACTGGGGTTCGCAGGGAGTTTCGCACGCGATTGGCCCTGTGCGAGTGGCGTACGTGTATTTCGTGGGTTTGCATGGAGATTCACACGCGATTGGCCCTGTGCGAGCGGGGTACGTGTATTTCGGGGGTTCGCGGGGAGTTTCACACGTGATTTGCCCTGTGCGAGGGGGGGTAAGTGTATTCCAGGGGTTCGCAGGGGGTTTCACACGCGATTGGCCCTATGCGAGCAGGGTATGTGTATTTCGGAGGGATCACGTGGAGTTTCACACGCGATTGGCCCTGTGCGAGTGGGGTATGTGTATTATTGGAGTTCGTGGGGAGTTTCACATGCGATTGGCCCTGTGCGAGCGGGGTACGTGTATTTCGAGGGTTTGTGTGGAGTTTCACTCATGATTGGCCCTGTGAGAGTGGGGTACGTGTATTTCGGGGGTTCGCTGGGAGTTTCACACGCAATTGGCCCTGTGCGAGCGGGGTACATGTATTTTGGGGGTTCACGGGGGTTCAGACGCGATTGGCTCTGTACGAGCGGGGTACGTGTATTTCAGGGGTTCACGGGGAGTTTCACACGCGATTGGCCCTGTGCGAGCGGGGTACGTGTATTACTGGGATTCGCGGAGAGTTTCAGATGCGATTGGCCCTGTGCGAGTGGGTTATGTGTATTTCGGGGGTTAGCGGGGAGTTTCACACACGATTGGCCCTGTGCGAGCAGGGTACCTATATTTCGGGGGTTCGCAGGGCGTTTCACACGCGATTGGCCCTGTGCGAGCGGGGTACGTGTATTTCAGGGGTTCGCGGGGGTTTCACACGCGATTGGCCCTGTGTGAGAGGGGTACGTGTATTTCGGGGGTTTGCGGGGAGTTTCACACGCGATTGGCCCTGTGCGAGTAGGGTACATGTATTTCGGGGGTTCGCGAGGAGTTTCACACGCGATTGGCCCTGTGCGAGCGGGTACGTGTATTTCGGGGGTTCGCGTGGAGTTTCACACGCGATTAGCCCTGTGCGAGCAGGGTACGTGTATTTCCGGGGTTCGCAGGGAGGTTCACACGCGATTGACCCTGTGCGAGTGGGGTACATGTATTTCAGGGGTTCGCTGGGAGTTTCACACGCGATTGGCCCTGTGCGAGCGGGGTACGTGTATTACTGGGGTTCGCAGGGAGTTTCACACATGATTGGCCCTGTGCGAGTGAGGTATGTGTATTTCGGGGGTTTGTGGGGAGTTTCACACGCGATTGGCCCTGTGCGAGCGGGGTACGTGTATTTCGGGGGTTTGCGGGGAGTTTCACATGCGATTGGCCTTGTGCGAGTGGGGTACGTGTATTTCGGGGGTTTGCAGGTAGTTTCACATGTGATTGGCCCTGTGTGAGTGGGGTACGTGTATTTCGGGGGTTCACAGGGATTTTCACATGCGATTGGCCCTGTGCGAGCGGGGTACGTGTATTACTGGGTTTCGCAGGGAGTTTCACACACGATTGGCCCTGTGCGAGCGGGGTACGTGTTTTTCGGGGGTTCGCGGGGAGTTTCACATGCAATTGGCCCTGTGCGAGTGGGGTACATGTACTTTGGGGGTTGGCGGGGTGTTTCACATGAGATTGGCCCTGTGCAAGTGGGGTATGTGTATTACTGGAGTTCATGGGGAGTTTCACATGCGATTGGCCCTGTGCGAGCTGGGTACGTGTATTTCGGGGGTTCGCGTGGAGTTTCACACACGATTGGCCCTGTGCGAGCGGGGTACGTGTATTACTGGGTTTCGCAGGGAGTTTCACACGCGATTGGCCCTGTGCGAGCGGGGTACGTGTTTTTCGGGGGTTCGCGGTGAGTTTCACACGCAATTGGCCCTGTGCCAGTGGGGTACATGTATTTTGGGGGTTGGCGGGGTGTTTCACACGCGATTGGCCCTGTGCAAGTGGGGTATGTGTATTACTGGAGTTCATGGGGAGTTTCACATGCGATTGGCCCTGTGCGAGCTGGGTACGTGTATTTCGGGGGTTCGCGTGGAGTTTCACACACGATTGGCCCTGTGCGAGCGGGGTACTTGTTTTTCGGGGGTTCGCGGGGAGTTTCACACGCAATTGGCCCTGTGCGAGTGGGGTACATGTATTTTGGGGGTTCACGGGGGGTTTGAGACGCGATTGGCCCGGTGCGAGCGGGGTACGTGTATTTCAGGGGTTCACGCAGAGTTTCACACGCGATTGGCCCTGTGCGAGCGGGGTACGTGTATTACTGGGATTCGCGGGGAGTTTCACACATGATTGGCCCTGTGCGAGTAGGGTACACGTATTTCGGGGGTTCGCGAGGAGTTTCACACGCGATTGGCCCTGTGCGAGCGGGTACGTGTATTTCGGGGGTTCGCGTGGAGTTTCACACGCGATTAGCCCTGTGCGAGCAGGGTACGTGTATTTCGGGGGTTCGCGTGGAGTTTCACACACGATTGGCCCTGTGCGAGCGGGGTACTTGTTTTTCGGGGGTTCGCGGGGAGTTTCACACGCAATTGGCCCTGTGCGAGTGGGGTACATGTATTTTGGGGGTTCACGGGGGGTTTGAGACGCGATTGGCCCGGTGCGAGCGGGGTACGTGTATTTCAGGGGTTCACGCAGAGTTTCACACGCGATTGGCCCTGTGTGAGAGGGGTACGTGTATTTCGGGGGTTTGCGGGGAGTTTCACACGCGATTGGCCCTGTGCGAGTAGGGTACACGTATTTCGGGGGTTCGCGAGGAGTTTCACACGCGATTGGCCCTGTGCGAGCGGGTACGTGTATTTCGGGGGTTCGCGTGGAGTTTCACACGCGATTAGCCCTGTGCGAGCAGGGTACGTGTATTTCCGGGGTTCGCAGGGAGGTTCACACGCGATTGACCCTGTGCGAGTGGGGTACATGTATTTCAGGGGTTCGCTGGGAGTTTCACACGCGATTGGCCCTGTGCGAGCGGGGTACGTGTATTACTGGGGTTCGCAGGGAGTTTCACACATGATTGGCCCTGTGCGAGTGAGGTATGTGTATTTCGGGGGTTTGTGGGGAGTTTCACACGCGATTGGCCCTGTGCGAGCGGGGTACGTGTATTTCGGGGGTTTGCGGGGAGTTTCACATGCGATTGGCCTTGTGCGAGTGGGGTACGTGTATTTCGGGGGTTTGCAGGTAGTTTCACATGTGATTGGCCCTGTGTGAGTGGGGTACGTGTATTTCGGGGGTTCACAGGGATTTTCACAGGCGATTGGCCCTGTGCGAGCGGGGTACGTGTATTACTGGGTTTCGCAGGGAGTTTCACACACGATTGGCCCTGTGCGAGCGGGGTACGTGTTTTTCGGGGGTTCGCGGGGAGTTTCACATGCAATTGGCCCTGTGCGAGTGGGGTACATGTACTTTGGGGGTTGGCGGGGTGTTTCACATGAGATTGGCCCTGTGCAAGTGGGGTATGTGTATTACTGGAGTTCATGGGGAGTTTCACATGCGATTGGCCCTGTGCGAGCTGGGTACGTGTATTTCGGGGGTTCGCGTGGAGTTTCACACACGATTGGCCCTGTGCGAGCGGGGTACGTGTATTACTGGGTTTCGCAGGGAGTTTCACACGCGATTGGCCCTGTGCGAGCGGGGTACGTGTTTTTCGGGGGTTCGCGGTGAGTTTCACACGCAATTGGCCCTGTGCCAGTGGGGTACATGTATTTTGGGGGTTGGCGGGGTGTTTCACACGCGATTGGCCCTGTGCAAGTGGGGTATGTGTATTACTGGAGTTCATGGGGAGTTTCACATGCGATTGGCCCTGTGCGAGCTGGGTACGTGTATTTCGGGGGTTCGCGTGGAGTTTCACACACGATTGGCCCTGTGCGAGCGGGGTACTTGTTTTTCGGGGGTTCGCGGGGAGTTTCACACGCAATTGGCCCTGTGCGAGTGGGGTACATGTATTTTGGGGGTTCACGGGGGGTTTGAGACGCGATTGGCCCGGTGCGAGTGGGGTACGTGTATTTCAGGGGTTCACGCATAGTTTCACACGCGATTGGCCCTGTGCGAGCGGGGTACGTGTATTACTGGGATTCGCGGGGAGTTTCACACATGATTGGCCCTGTGCGAGCGGGGTACGTGTATTTCGGGGGTTCGCGGGGAGTTTCACACGCAATTGGCCCTGTGCGAGCGGGTTACATGTATTTTGGGGGTTCACGGGAGGTTCAGACGCGATTGGCCCTGTGCGAGCGGGGTACGTGTATTTCAGGGGTTCAAGGGGAGTTTCACACGCAATTGGCCCTGTGCGAGCGGGGTACATGTATTACTGGGATTCGCGGGGAGTTTCAGACGCGATTGGCCCTGTGCGAGTGGGGTACGTGTATTTCGGGGGTTCGCGGGGAGTTTCATACACGATTGGCCCAGTGCGAGCGGGGTACGCGTTTTTCGGGGGTTCGCAGGGAGTTTCACACGCGATTGGCCCTGTGCGAGCGGGGTACGTGTATTTCAGGGGTTCGCGGGGGGTTTCACATGTGATTGGCCCTGTGCGAGCAGGGTACGTGTATTTCAGGGGTTCACGTGGAGTTTCACATGCGATTGGCCCTGTGCGAGTGGGGTACGTGTATTTCTGGGGTTCGCAGGGAGTTTCACACGCGATTGGCCCTGTGTGAGTGGGGTACGTGTATTTCAGGGGTTCGCAGGGATTTTCACACGCGATTGGCCCTGTGCGAGCGGGGTACGTGTATTACTGGCTTTCGCAGGGAGTTTCACATGCGATTGACCCTGTGCGAGCGGGGTAAGTGTATTTCGGGGGTTCGCGGGGAGTTAAACACGCGATTGGCCCTGTGCGAGCGGGGTATGTGTATTTCGGGGGTTTGCGGGGAGTTTCACCCGCGATTAGCCCTGTGCGAGCGGGGTACGTGTATTTCAGGGGTTTGCGGGGAGTTTCAAGCGCGATTGGCCCTGTGCGAGCGGGGTATGAGTATTTCGGGGGTTTGCGGGGAGTTTCACATGCGATTGGCCTTGTGCGAGCGGGGTACGTGTATTTTGGGGGTTGGCGGGGTGTTTCACACGCGATTGGCCCTGTGCGAGTGGGGTATGTGTATTACTGGAGTTCGTGGGGAGTTTCACATGCGATTGGCCCTGTGCGAGTGGGGTACATGTACTTTGGGGGTTGGCGGGGTGTTTCACACGCGATTGGCCCTGTGCAAGTGGGGTATGTGTATTACTGGAGTTCATGGGGAGTTTCACATGCGATTGGCCCTGTGCGAGCTGGGTACGTGTATTTCGGGGGTTCGCGTGGAGTTTCACACACGATTGGCCCTGTGCGAGCGGGGTACGTGTATTACTGGGTTTCGCAGGGAGTTTCACACGCGATTGGCCCTGTGCGAGCGGGGTACGTGTTTTTCGGGGGTTCGCGGGGAGTTTCACACGCAATTGGCCCTGTGCGAGTGGGGTACATGTATTTTGGGGGTTGGCGGGGTGTTTCACACGCGATTGGCCCTGTGCAAGTGGGGTATGTGTATTACTGGAGTTCATGGGGAGTTTCACATGCGATTGGCCCTGTGCGAGCTGGGTACGTGTATTTCGGGGGTTCGCGTGCAGTTTCACACACGATTGGCCCTGTGCGAGCGGGGTACGTGTTTTTCGGGGGTTCGCGGGGAATTTCACACGCAATTGGCCCTGTGCGAGTGGGGTACATGTATTTTGGGGGTTCACGGTGGATTTCAGACGCGATTGGCCCGGTGCGAGCGGGGTACGTGTATTTCAGGGGTTCACGCAGAGTTTCACACGCAATTGGCCCTGTGCGAGCGGGGTACGTGTATTACTGGGATTCGCGGGGAGTTTCACACATGATTGGCCCTGTGCGAGCGGGGTACGTGTATTTCGGGGGTTCGCGGGGAGTTTCACACGCAATTGGCCCTGTGCGAGCGGGTTACATGTATTTTGGGTGTTCACGGGGGGTTCAGACGCGATTGGCCCTGTGCGAGCGGGGTACGTGTATTTCAGGGGTTCAAGGGGAGTTTCACACGCAATTGGCCCTGTGCGAGCGGGGTACATGTATTACTGGGATTCGCGGGGAGTTTCAGACGCGATTGGCCCTGTGCGAGTGGGGTACGTGTATTTCGGGGGTTCGCGGGGAGTTTCACACACGATTGGCCCAGTGCGAGCGGGGTACGCGTTTTTCGGGGGTTCGCAGGGAGTTTCACATGCGATTGGCCCTGTGCGAGCGGGGTACGTGTATTTCAGGGGTTCGCGGGGGGTTTCACATGTGATTGGCCCTGTGCGAGCGGGGTACGTGTATTTCGGGGGTTCGCGGGGGGTTTCACATGTGATTGGCCCTGTGCGAGCGGGGTACGTGTATTTCGGGGGTTCGCGTGGAGTTTCACATGCGATTGGCCCTGTGCGAGTGGGGTACGTGTATTTCTGGGGTTCGCAGGGAGTTTCACACGCGATTGGCCCTGTGTGAGCGGGGTACGTGTATTACTGGCTTTCGCAGGGAGTTTCACACGCGATTGGCCCTGTGCGAGCGGGGTACGTGTATTTCTTGGGTTCGCGGGGAGTTAAACACACGATTGGCCCTGTGCGAGCGGGGTATGTGTATTTCGGGGGTTTGCGGGGAGTTTCACCCGCGATTAGCCCTGTGCGAGCGGGGTACGTGTATTTCAGGGGTTTGCGGGGAGTTTCAAGCGCGATTGGCCCTGTGTGAGCGGGGTATGAGTATTTCGGGGGTTTGCGGGGAGTTTCACATGCGATTGGCCTTGTGCGAGCGGGGTACGTGTATTTTGGGGGTTGGCGGGGTGCTTCACACGCGATTGGCCCTGTGCGAGTGGGGTATGTGTATTACTGGAGTTCGTGGGGAGTTTCACATGCGATTGGCCCTGTGCGAGTGGGGTATGTGTATTTCGGGGGTTCGCGTGGAGTTTCACACACGATTGGCCCTGTGCGAGCGGGGTATGTGTTTTTCGGGGGTTCGCGGGGAGTTTCACACGCAATTGGCCCTGTGCAAACGGGGTACTTGTATTTTGGTGGTTCAAGGGGGGTTTCAGACGCGATTGGCCCTGTGCGAGCGGGGTACGTGTATTTCAGGGGTTCACGCGGAGTTTCACACGCGATTGGCCCTGTGCAAGCGGGGTACGTGCGTTTCAGGGGTTCACGCGGGGTTTCACACGCGATTGGCCCTGTGCGAGCGGGGTACGTGTATTTCGGGGGTTCGTGTGGAGTTTCACATGCGATTGGCCCTGTGCGAGTGGGGTACGTGTATTTCGGGGGTTTGCGGGGAGTTTCACACGCAATTGGCCCTGTGTGAGCGGGTTACATGTATTTTGGTGGTTCACGGGGGGTTTCAGACACGATTGGCCCTGTGCGAGCACGGTACATGTATTTCAGGGGTTCAAGCGGAGTTTCACACGCAATTGGCCCTGTGCGAGCGGGGTACGTGTATTACTGTGATTCGCGGGGAGTTTCAGATGCGATTGGCCCTGTGCGAGTGGGTTACGTGTTTTTTGGGGGTTCGTGGGGAGTTGCACACACAATTGGCCCTGTGCGAGCGGGGTGTGTGTTTTTTGGGCGTTCGCGGGGAGTTTCACACGCGATTGGCCCTGCGCGAGCGGGGTACGTGTATTTCGGGGGTTCGCGTGGAGTTTCACACGTGATTGGCCCTGTGCGTGTGGGGTACGTGTATTTTGGGGGTTTGCGGGGAGTTTCACACACGATTGGCCCTGTGCGAGTGGGGTACGTGTATTTCGGGGGTTCGCGTGGAGTTTCACACGTGATTGGCCCTGTGCGTGTGGGGTACGTGTATTTCGGGGGTTTGCGGGGAGTTTCACACACGATTGGCCCTGTGCGAGTGGGGTACGTGTATTTCAGGGGTTCGCAGGGGGTTTCACATGCGATTGGCCCTATGTGAGCGGGGTCCGTGTATTTTGGGGGTTCACGGGGGGTTTCAGACGCGATTGGCCCTGTGCGAGCGGGGTACGTGTATTTCAGGGGTTCACGCGGAGTTTCACACGCGATTGGCCCTGTGCAAGCGGGGTACGTGTATTTCAGGGGTTCACGCGGAGTTTCACACGCGATTGGCCCTGTGCGAGCGGGGTACGTGTATTTCGGGGGTTCGTGTGGAGTTTCACATGCGATTGGCCCTGTGCGAGCGGGGTACGTGTATTTCGGGGGTTTGCGGGGAGTTTCACACGCAATTGGCCCTGTGCGAGCGGGTTACATGTATTTTGGTTGTTCACGGGGGGTTTCAGACACGATTGGCCCTGTGCGAGCGGGGTACATGTATTTCAGGGGTTCAAGGGGAGTTTCACACGTGATTGGCCCTGTGCGTGTGGGGTACGTGTATTTCGGGGGTTTGCGGGGAGTTTCACACACGATTGGCCCTGTGCGAGTGGGGTACGTGTATTTCGGGGGTTCGCGTGGAGTTTCACACGTGATTGGCCCTGTGCGTGTGGGGTACGTGTATTTCGGGGGTTTGCGGGGAGTTTCACACACGATTGGCCCTGTGCGAGTGGGGTACGTGTATTTCAGGGGTTCGCGGGGGGTTTCACATGCGATTGGCCCTGTGTGAGCGGGGTCCGTGTATTTTGGGGGTTCGCGGGGAGTTTCACACGCGATTGGCCCTGTGCGAGCGGGGTACGTGTATTACTGGGGTTCGCGGGGAGTTTCACACGCGATTGGCCCTGTGCGAGCAGGATACGTGTATTTTGGGGGTTCGTGGGGAGTTAAACACGCGATTGGCCCTGTGCGAGAGGGGTATGTGTATTTCGGGGGTTTGTGGGGAGTTTCACATGCGATTGGCCCTGTGCTTGTGGGGTACGTGTATTTCGGGGGTTTGCAGGGAGTTTCACACGCGATTGGGTGTGAGCGGGGTACGTGTATTTCTGGGGTTCTCGGGGTGTTTCACACGCGATTGGCCCTGTGCGAGTGGGGTATGTGTATTACTGGGGTTCGTGGGGAGTTTCACACGTGATTTGCCCTGTGCGAGCGGGGTACGTGTATTTCGGGGGTTCGCGTGGAGTTTCACATGCGATTGGCCCTGTGCGAGCGGGGTACGTGTATTTCGGGGGTTCGCGGGGAGTTTCAAATGCAATTGGCCCTGTGCGAGCGGGGTACATGTATTTTGGGGGTTCAGGGGGGTTTCAGACGCGATTGGCCCTGTGCGAGCGGAGTACGTGTATTTCAGGGGTTCACGGGGAGTATCACACGCGATTGGCCCTGCGCGAGCGGGGTACGTGTATTTCAGTGGTTCGCGGGGGTTTCACACGCGATTGGCCCTGTGTGAGTGGGGTACGTGTATTTCGGGGGTTTGCGGGGAGTTTCACACGCGATTGGCCCTGTGCGAGTAGGGTACGTGTATTTCGGGGGTTCGCGGGGAGTTTCACACGCGATTGGCCCTGTGAGAATGGGGTACGTGTATTTTGGGGGTTCGCAGGGGATTCACACACGATTGGCCCTGTGTGAGTGGGGTACGTGTATTACTGTTGTTCGCAGGGAGTTTCACACGCGATTGGCCCTGTTCGAGTGGGGTACGTGTATTACTGGCGTTCGCGGAGAGTTTCACACCCGATTGGCCCTGTGCGAGCGGGGTATGTGTATTTCGGGGGTTCGCGGGGAGTTTCACACGCGATTGGCCCTGCGCGAGCAGGGTACGTGTATTTCGGGGGTTCGCGTGGAGTTTCACACGTGATTGGCCCTGTGCGTGTGGGGTACGTGTATTTCGGGGGTTTGCGGGGAGTTTCACACACGATTGGCCCTGTGCGAGTGGGGTACGTGTATTTCGGGGGTTCGCGTGGAGTTTCACACGTGATTGGACAATGTGCGTGTGGGGTACGTGTATTTCGGGGGTTTGCGGGGAGTTTCACACACGATTGGCCCTGTGCGAGTGGGGTACGTGTATTTCAGGGGTTCGCGGGGGGTTTCACATGCGATTGGCCCTGTGTGAGCGGGGTCCGTGTATTTTGGGGGTTCGCGGGGAGTTTCACACGCGATTGGCCCTGTGCGAGCGGGGTACGTGTATTACTGGGGTTCGCGGGGAGTTTCACACGCGATTGGCCCTGTGCGAGCAGGATACGTGTATTTTGGGGGTTCGTGGGGAGTTAAACACGCGATTGGCCCTGTGCGAGAGGGGTATGTGTATTTCGGGGGTTTGTGGGGAGTTTCACACGCGATTGGCCCTGTGCTTGTGGGGTACGTGTATTTTGGGGGTTTGCAGGGAGTTTCACACGCGATTGGCCCTGTGTGAGCGGGGTACGTGTATTTCGGGGGTTCTCGGGGTGTTTCACACGCGATTGGCCCTGTGCGAGTGGGGTATGTGTATTACTGGGGTTCGTGGGGAGTTTCACACGTGATTTGCCCTGTGCGAGCGGGGTACGTGTATTTCGGGGGTTCGCGTGGAGTTTCACATGCGATTGGCCCTGTGCGAGCGGGGTACGTGTATTTCGGGGGTTCGCGGGGAGTTTCAAATGCAATTGGCCCTGTGCGAGCGGGGTACATGTATTTTGGGGGTTCAGGGGGGTTTCAGACGCAATTGGCCCTGTGCGAGCGGAGTACGTGTATTTCAGGGGTTCACGGGGAGTATCACACGCGATTGGCCCTGCGCGAGCGGGGTACGTGTATTTCAGCGGTTCGCGGGGGTTTCACATGCAATTGGCCCTGTGTGAGTGGGGTACGTGTATTTCGGGGGTTTGCGGGGAGTTTCACACGCGATTGGCCCTGTGCGAGTAGGGTACGTGTATTTCGGGGGTTCGCGGGGAGTTTCACACGCGATTGGCCCTGTGAGAATGGGGTACGTGTATTCTGGGGGTTCGCGGGGGATTCACACACGATTGGCCCTGTGTGAGTGGGGTACGTGTATTACTGTTGTTCACAGGGAGTTTCACACGCAATTGGCCCTGTTCGAGTGGGGTACGTGTATTACTGGCGTTCGCGGAGAGTTTCACACCCGATTGGCCCTGTGCGAGCGGGGTACGTGTATTTCGGGGGTTCACGGGGAGTTTCACACGCGATTGGCCCTGCGCGAGCAGTGTACGTGTATTTCGGGGGTTCGCGTGGAGTTTCACACGTGATTGGCCCTGTGCGTGTGGGGTACGTGTATTTCGGGGGTTTGCGGGGAGTTTCACACACGATTGGCCCTGTGCGAGTGGGGTACGTGTATTTCAGGGGTTCGCGGGGGGTTTCACATGCGATTGGCCCTGTGTGAGCGGGGTCCGTGTATTTTGGGGGTTCGCGGGGAGTTTCACACGCAATTGGCCCTGTGCGAGCAGGGTACGTGTATTTTGGGGGTTCGTGGGGAGTTAAACACGCGATTGGCCCTGTGCGAGAGGGGTATGTGTATTTCGGGGGTTTGTGGGGAGTTTCACACGCGATTGGCCCTGTGCTTGTGGGGTACGTTTATTTCGGGGGTTTGTAGGGAGTTTCACACGCGATTGGCCCTGTGTGAGCGGGGTGCGTGTATTTCGGGGGTTCTCGGGGTGTTTCACACGCGATTGGCCCTGTGCGAGTGGGGTATGTGTATTACTGGGGTTCGTGGGGAGTTTCACACGCGATTTGCCCTGTGCGAGCGGGGTATGTGTATTTCGGGGGTTCGGGTGGAGTTTCACACGCGATTGGCCCTGTGCGAGCGGGGTACGTGTATTTCGGGGGTTCGCGGGGAGTTTCAAATGCAATTGGCCCTGTGCGAGCGGGGTACATGTATTTTGGGGGTTCATGGGGGGTTTCAGATGCGATTGGCCCTGTGCGAGACGGGTACGTGTATTTCAGGGGTTCACGGGGAGTATCACATGCGATTGGCCCTGTGCGAGCGGGGTACATGTATTTCAGGGGTTCAGGGGGAGTATCACACGCGATTGGCCCTGTGCGAGCGGGGTACGTGTATTTCAGCGGTTCGCGGGGGTTTCACACGCGATTGGCCCTGTGCGAGTGGGGTACGTGTATTTCGGGGGTTTGCGGGGAGTTTCACACGCGATTGGCCCTGTGTGAGTAGGGTACGTGTATTTCGGGGGTTCGCGGGGAGTTTCACACGCGATTGGCCCTTTGAAAATGGGGTATGTGTATTTTGGGTGTTCGCGGGGGTTTCACACACGATTGGCCCTGTGCGGGTGGGGTACGTGTATTAGTGTTGTTCGCAGGGAGTTTCACACACGATTGGCCCTGTTCGAGTGGGGTACGTGTATTACTGGCGTTCGCGGAGAGTTTCACACCCGATTGGCCCTGTGCGAGCGGGGTACCTGTATTTGGGGGGTATGCGTAGAGTTTCACATGCGATTGGCCCTGTGCGAGCGGGGTACGTGTATTTCAGGGGTTTGCGGGGAGTTTCACACGCGATTGGCCCTGTGCGAGCGGGGTACGTGTATTTCTGGGGTTTGCGGGGAGTTTCACATGCAATTGGCCCTGTGCGAGTGGGGTACATGTATTTTGGGGGTTCACGGGGGGTTTCAGACGCGATTGGCCCTGTGCGAGTGGGGTACATGTATTTCAGGGGTTCACGCTGAGTTTCACACGCGATTGGCCCTGTGCAAGCGGGGTACGTGTATTTCAGGGGTTCACGCTGAGTTTCACACGCGATTGGCCCTGTGCGAGCGGGGTACGTGTATTTCGGGGGTTTGCGGGGTGTTTCACACGCAATTGGCCCTGTGCGAGCGGGTTACATGTATTTTGGGGGTTCACGGGTGGTTTCAGACGCGATTGGTCCTGTGCGAGCGGGGTACGTGTATTTCAGGGGTTCAAGGGGAGTTTCACACGCAATTGGCCCTGTGCGAGCGGGGTACGTGTATTACTGGGATTCGCGGGGAGTTTCAGACGCGATTGGCTCAGTGCGAGTGGGGTACGTGTATTTCGGGGGTTCGCGGGGAGTTTCACACGCGATTGGCCCTGTGCGAGCGGGGTACGTGTATTTCAGGGGTTCGCGGGGGGTTTCACACGCGATTGGCCCTGTGCGAGCGGGGTACGTGTATTTCGGGGGTTCGCGTGGAGTTTCACATGCGATTGGCCCTGTGCGATTGGGGTACCTGTATTTCGGGAGTTCGCAGGTAGTTTCACACGCGATTGGCCCTGTGTGAGTGGGGTACGTGTATTTCAGGGGTTCACGGGGATTTTCACACGCGATTGGCCCTATGCGAGAGGGGTACGTGTATTACTGAGTTTCGCAGGGAGTTTCACACGCGATTGGCCCTGTGCGAGCGGGGTACGTGTATTTTGGGGGTTGGCAGGGTGTTTCACACGCGATTGGCCCTGTGCGAGTGGGGTATGTGTATTACTGGAGTTCATGGGGAGTTTCACATGGAATTGGCCCTGTGCGAGCGGGGTATGTGTATTTCGGGGGTTCGTGTGGAGTTTCACACACGATTGGCCCTGTGCGAGCGGGGTACGTGTTTTTCGGGGGTTCGCGGGGAGTTTCACACGCAATTGGCCAGGTGCGAGCGGGGTACATGTATTTTGGGAGTTCACGGGGGGTTTCAGACGCGATTGGCCCTGTGCGAGCGGGGTACGTGTATTTCAGGGGTTCACGCAGAGTTTCACACGCGATTGGCCCTGTGCGAGAGGGGTACGTGTATTACTGGGATTCGCGGAGAGTTTCAGATGCAATTGGCCCTGTGCGAGCGGGGTACGTGTATTTCGGGGGTTCGCGGGGAGTTTCACACACGATTGGCCCTGTGCGAGCAGAGTACTTGTATTTCGGGGGTTCGCAGGGAGTTTCACACGCGATTGGCCCTGTGCGAGCGGGGTACGTGTATTTCAGGTGTTCGCGGGGGTTTCACAAGCGATTGGCCCTGTGTGAGCAGGGTAAGTGTATTTCGGGGGTTTGCGGGGAGTTTCACACGCGATTGGCCCTGTGCGAGTAGGGTACGTGTATTTCGGGGGTTCGCGAGGAGTTTCACACGCGATTGGCCCTGTGCGAACAGGGTACGTGTATTTTGGAGGGTTCGCGGGAGGTTTCACACGCGATTGGCCCTGTGCGAGCGGGGTACGTGTATTTCAGGGCTTCAAGGGAAGTTTCACACGCGATTGGCCCTGTGCGAGCGGGGTACATGTATTACTGGGATTCGTGGGGAGTTTCAGACGCGATTAGCCCTGTGCGAGCGCGTTACGTGTATTTCGGGGGTTCGCTGGGAGTTTCACACACGATTGGCCCTGTGCGAGCAGGGTACGTGTTTTTCGGGGGTTCGCAGGGAGTTTCACATGCGATTGGCCCTGTGCGAGCGGGGTACGTGTATTTCAGGTGTTCGCGGGGGTTTCACACGTGATTGGCCCTGTGCGAGCCGGGTACGTGTATTTCGGGTGTTCGCATGGAGTTTCACACGCGATTGGCCCTGTGCGAGCAGGGTACGTGTATTTCAGGGGTTCGCGGGGGGTTTCACACGCGATTGGCCCTGTGCGAGCGGGGTACGTGTATTTCGGGGGTTCGCGTGGAGTTTCACATGCGATTGGCCCTGTGCGAGCGGGGTACGTGTATTACTGGGGTTTGCAGGTTGTTTCACACGCGATTGGCCCTGTGCGAGCAGGGTACGTGTATTTCAGGGGTTTGCGGGGAGTTTCACACGCGATTGGCCCTGTGCGAGCTGGGTACGTGTATTTGGGGGGTTCACAGGGAGTTTCACACGCGATTGGCCGTGTGCGAGTGGCGTACGTGTATTTCGGGGGTTTGCGGGGAGTTTCACATGCGATAGGCCCTGTGCGTACAGGGTACGTGTATTTTGGGGGTTTGCAGGGGTTTCACATGCGATTGGCCCTGTGCGAATGGGGTACGTGTATTACTGGGGTTCGCAGGGAGTTTCACACGCGATTGGCCCTGTGCGAGTGGCGTACGTGTATTTCGGGGGTTTGCATGGAGATTCACACGCGATTGGCCCTGTGCGAGTGGGGTACGTGTATTTCGGGGGTTCGCGGGGAGTTTCACACGCGATTTGCCCTGTGCGAGGGGGGGTACGTGTATTCCAGGGGTTCGCAGGGGGTTTCACACGCGATTGGCCCTATGCGAGCAGGGTATGTGTATTTCAGAGGGTTCACGGGGAGTTTCACACGCGATTGGCCCTGTGCGAGTGGTGTACGTGTATTATTGGAGTTCGTGGGGAGTTTCACATGCGATTGGCCCTGTGCGAGTGGGGTACGTGTATTTCGGGGGTTCGCGGGGAGTTTCACACGCGATTGGCCCTGTGCGAGTGGGGTACGTGTATTTCAGGGGTTCGATGGAAGTTTCACACGCAATTGGCCCTGTGCGAGTGGGGTACATGTATTTTGGGGGTTCACGGGGGTTCAGACGCGATTGTCTCTGTGCGAGCGGGGTACGTGTATTTCAGGGGTTCACGGGGAGTTTCACACGCGATTGGCCCTGTGCGAGCGGGGTACGTGTATTACTGGGATTCGCGGAGAGTTTCAGATGCGATTGGCCCTGTGCGAGCGGGGTACGTGTATTTCGGGGGTTTGCGGGGAGTTTCACACGCGATTTGCCCTGTGCGAGGGGGGGGTACGTGTATTCCAGGGGTTCGCAGGGGGTTTCACATGCGATTGGCCCTATGCGAGCAGGGTATGTGTATTTCGGAGGGTTCACGGGGAGTTTCACACGCGATTGGCCCTGTGCGAGTGGTGTACGTGTATTATTGGAGTTCGTGGGGAGTTTCACATGCGATTGGCCCTGTGCGAGCGGGGTATGTGTATTTCGAGGGTTCGTGTGGAGTTTCACACATGATTGGCCCTGTGAGAGCGGGGTACGTGTATTTTGGGGGTTCGCTGGGAGTTTCACACGCAATTGGCCCTGTGCGAGCGGGGTACATGTATTTTGGGGGTTCACGGGGGTTCAGACGCGATTGGCTCTGTGCGAGCGGGGTACGTGTATTTCAGGGGTTCACGGGGAGTTTCACACGCGATTGGCCCTGTGCGAGCGGGGTACGTGTATTACTGGGATTCGCGGAGAGTTTCAGATGCGATTGGCCCTGTGCGAGCGGGTTATGTGTATTTCGGGGGTTCGCGGGGAGTTTCACACACGATTGGCCCTGTGCGAGTGGTGTACGTGTATTATTGGAGTTCGTGGGGAGTTTCACATGCGATTGGCCCTGTGCGAGCGGGTTATGTGTATTTCGGGGGTTCGCGGGGGTTTCACACGTGATTGGCCCTGTGTGAGCGGGGTACGTGTATTTCGGGGGTTTGCGGGGAGTTTCACACGCGATTGGCCCTGTGCGAGTAGGGTACACGTATTTCGGGGGTTCGCGAGGAGTTTCACACGCGATTGGCCCTGTGCGAGCGGGGTACGTGTATTTCGGGGGTTCGCGGGGAGTTTCACACATAATTGGCCCTGTGCGAGCAGGGTACGTGTATTTCGGGGGTTCGCAGGGAGGTTCACACGCGATTGGCCCTGTGCGAGTGGGGTACATGTATTTCAGGGGTTCGCTGGGAGTTTCACACGCGATTGGCCCTGTGCGAGCGGGGTACGTGTATTACTGGGGTTCGCAGGGAGTTTCACACGTGATTGGCCCTGTGCGAGCGGGGTGTGTGTATTTCGGGGGTTTGTGGGGAGTTTCACACGCGATTGGCCCTGTGCGAGCGGGGTACGTGTATTTCAGGGGTTTGCGGGGAGTTTCACATGCGATTGGCCCTGTGCGAGCGGGGTACGTGTATTTCGGGGGTTTGCGGGGAGTTTCACATGCGATTGGCCTTGTGCGAGTGGGGTACGTGTATTACTGGGTTTCGCAGGGAGTTTCACACGCGATTGGCCCTGTGCGAGCGGGGTACATGTATTTTGGGTGTTGGCGGGGTGTTTCACACGCGATTGGCCCTGTGCAAGTGGGGTGTGTGTATTACTGGAGTTCATGGGGAGTTTCACATGCGATTGGCCCTGTGCGAGCGGGGTACGTGTTTTTCGGGGGTTTGCGGGGAGTTTCACATGCAATTGGCCCTGTGCGAGTGGGGTACATGTATTTTGGGTGTTGGCGGGGTGTTTCACACGCGATTGGCCCTGTGCAAGTGGGGTATGTGTATTACTGGAGTTCATGGGGAGTTTCACATGCGATTGGCCCTGTGCGAGCTGGGTACGTCTATTTCGGGGGTTCGCGTGGAGTTTCATACACGATTGGCCCTGTGCGAGCGGGGTACGTGTATTACTGGGTTTCGCAGGGAGTTTCATACGCGATTGGGCCTGTGCGAGCGGGGTACGTGTTTTTCGGGAGTTCGCTGGGAGATTCACACGCAATTGGCCCTGTGCGAGTGGGGTACATGTATTTTGGGGGTTGGCGGGGTGTTTCACACGCGATTGGCCCTGTGCAAGTGGGGTATGTGTATTACTGGAGTTCATGGGGAGTTTCACATGCGATTGGCCCTGTGCGAGTGGCGTACGTGTATTTCGGGGGTTTGCGGGGAGTTTCACATGCGATAGGCCCTGTGCGTACAGGGTACGTGTATTTTGGGGGTTTGCAGGGGTTTCACATGCGATTGGCCCTGTGCGAATGGGGTACGTGCATTACTGGGGTTCGCAGGGAGTTTCACACGCGATTGGCCCTGTGCGAGTGGCGTACGTGTATTTCGGGGGTTTGCATGGAGATTCACACGCGATTGGCCCTGTGCGAGCGGGGTACGTGTATTTCGGGAGTTCGCGGGGAGTTTCACACGCGATTTGCCCTGTGCGAGGGGGGGGTACGTGTATTCCAGGGGTTCGCAGGGGGTTTCACACGCGATTGGCCCTATGCGAGCAGGGTATGTGTATTTCGGAGGGTTCACGGGGAGTTTCACACGCGATTGGCCCTGTGCGAGTGGTGTACGTGTATTATTGGAGTTCGTGGGGAGTTTCACATGCGAATGGCCCTGTGCGAGTGGGGTACGTGTATTTCGGGGGTTCGCGGGGAGTTTCACACGCGATTGGCCCTGTGCGAGTGGGGTACGTGTATTTCAGGTGTTCGATGGAAGTTTCACACGCAATTGGCCCTGTGCGAGTGGGGTACATGTATTTTGGAGGGTTCACTGGGGTTCCAGACGCGATTGGCTCTGTGCGACCGGGGTACGTGTATTTCAGGGGTTCACGGGGAGTTTCACACGCGATTGGCCCTGTGCGAGCGGGGTACGTGTATTACTGGGATTCGCGGAGAGTTTCAGATGCGATTGGCCCTGTGCGAGCGGGGTACGTGTATTTCGGGGGTTTGCGGGGAGTTTCACACGCGATTTGCCCTGTGCGAGGGGGGGGGTACGTGTATTCCAGGGGTTCGCAGGGGGTTTCACATGCGATTGGCCCTATGCGAGCAGGGTATGTGTATTTCGGAGGGTTCACGGGGAGTTTCACACGCGATTGGCCCTGTGCGAGTGGTGTACGTGTATTATTGGAGTTCGTGGGGAGTTTCACATGCGATTGGCCCTGTGCGAGCGGGGTATGTGTATTTCGAGGGTTCGTGTGGAGTTTCACACACGATTGGCCCTGTAAGAGCGGGGTACGTGTATTTCGGGGGTTCGCTGGGAGTTTCACACGCAATTGGCCCTGTGCGAGCGGGGTACATGTATTTTGGGGGTTCACGGGGGTTCAGACGCGATTGGCTCTGTGCGAGCGGGGTACGTGTATTTCAGAGGTTCACGGGGAGTTTCACACGCGATTGGCCCTGTGCGAGCGGGGTACGTGTATTACTGGGATTCGCGGAGAGTTTCAGATGCGATTGGCCCTGTGCGAGCGGGTTATGTGTATTTCGGGGGTTCGCGGGGAGTTTCACACACGATTGGCCCTGTGCGAGCAGGGTACGTATATTTCGGGGGTTCGCAGGGAGTTTCACACGCGATTGGCCCTGTGCGAGCCTGGTACATGTATTTCAGGGGTTCGCGGGGGTTTCACACGCGATTGGCCCTGTGTGAGCGGGGTACGTGTATTTCGGGGGTTTGCGGGGAGTTTCACACGCGATTGGCCCTGTGCGAGTAGGGTACACGTATTTCGGGGGTTCGCGAGGAGTTTCACACGCGATTGGCCCTGTGCGAGCGGGGTACGTGTATTTCGGGGGTTCGCGGGGAGGTTCACACGCGATTGGCCCTGTGCGAGTGGGGTACATGTATTTCAGGGGTTCGCTGGGAGTTTCACACGCGATTGGCCCTGTGCGAGCGGGGTACGTGTATTACTGGGGTTCGCAGGGAGTTTCACACGTGATTGGCCCTGTGCGAGCGGGGTATGTGTATTTCGGGGGTTTGTGGGGAGTTTCACACGCGATTGGCCCTGTGCGAGCGGGGTACGTGTATTTCAGGGGTTTGCGGGGAGTTTCACATGCGATTGGCCCTGTGCGAGCGGGGTACGTGTATTTCGGGGGTTTGCGGGGAGTTTCACATGCGATTGGCCTTGTGCAAGTGGGGTACGTGTATTACTGGGTTTCGCAGGGAGTTTCACACGCGATTGGCCCTGTGCGAGCGGGGTACATGTATTTTGGGTGTTGGCGGGGTGTTTCACACGCGATTGGCCCTGTGCAAGTGGAGTATGTGTATTACTGGAGTTCATGGGGAGTTTCACATGCGATTGGCCCTGTGCGAGCGGGGTACGTGTTTTTTGGGGGTTTGCGGGGAGTTTCACACGCAATTGGCCCTGTGCGAGTGGGGTACATGTATTTTGGGTGTTGCCGGGGTGTTTCACACGCGATTGGCCCTGTGCAAGTGGGGTATGTGTATTACTGGAGTTCATGGGGAGTTTCACATGCGATTGGCCCTGTGCGAGCTGGTTACGTGTATTTCGGGGGTTCGCGTGGAGTTTCATACACGATTGGCCCTGTGCGAGCGGGGTACGTGTATTACTGGGTTTCGCAGGGAGTTTCAAACGCGATTGGCCCTGTGCGAGCGGGGTACGTGTTTTTCGGGAGTTCGCGGGGAGATTCACACGCAATTGGCCCTGTGCGAGTGGGGTACATGTATTTTGGGGGTTGGCGGGGTGTTTCACACGCGATTGGCCCTGTGCAAGTGGGGTATGTGTATTACTGGAGTTCATGGGGAGTTTCACATGCGATTGGCCCTGTGCGAGCTGGGTACGTGTATTTCGGGGGTTCGCGTGGAGTTTCACACACGATTGGCCCTGTGCGAGCGGGGTACGTGTTTTTCGGGGGTTCGCGGGGAGTTTCACACGCAATTGGCCCTGTGCGAGTGGGGTACATGTATTTTGGGGGTTCACGGGGGGTTTCAGACGCGATTGGCCCGGTGCGAGCGGGGTACGTGTATTTCAGGGGTTCACGCAGAGTTTCACACGCGATTGGCCCTATGCGAGCGGGGTACGTGTATTTCGGGGGTTCGCGGGGAGGTTCACACATGATTGGCCCTGTGCGAGCGGGGTACGTGTATTTCGGGGGTTCGCGGGGAGTTTCACACGCAATTGGCCCTGTGAAAGCGGGTTACATGTATTTTGGGGATTCACGGGGGGTTTCAGACGCGATTGGCCCTGTGCGAGCAGGGTACGTGTATTTCAGGGATTCAAGGGGAGTTTCACACGCAATTGGCCCTGTGCGAGCGGGGTACATGTATTACTGGGATTCGCGGGGAGTTTCGGACGCGATTGGCCCTGTGCGAGTGCGGTACGTGTATTTCGGGGGTTCGCGGGGAGTTTCACACACGATTGGCCCAGTGCGAGCGGGGTACGCATTTTTCGGGGGTTCGCAGGGAGTTTCACACGCGATTGGCCCTGTGCGAGCGGGGTACGTGTATTTCAGGGGTTCGCGGGGGGTTTCACATGTGATTGGCCCTGTGCGAGCGGGGTACGTGTATTTCGGGGGTTCGCGTGGAGTTTCACATGCGATTGGCCCTGTGCGAGTGGGGTACGTGTATTTCGGGGGTTCGCAGGGAGTTTCACACGTGATTGGCCCTGTGTGAGTGCGGTACGTGTATTTCGGGGGTTCGCGGGGATTTTCACACACGATTGGCCCAGTGCGAGCGGGGTACGCGTTTTTCGGGGGTTCGCAGGGAGTTTCACACGCGATTGGCCCTGTGCGAGTGGGGTACGTGTATTTCAGGGGTTCGCGGGGGGTTTCACATGTGATTGGCCCTGTGCGAGCGGGGTAAGTGTATTTCGGGGGTTCGCGTGGAGTTTCACACACGATTGGCCCAGTGCGAGCGGGGTACGCGTTTTTCGGGGGTTCGCAGGGAGTTTCACACGCGATTGGCCCTGTGCGAGCGGGGTACGTGTATTTCGGGGGGGTTCGCGGGGGGTTTCACATGTGATTGGCCCTGTGCGAGTGGGGTACGTGTATTTCGGGGGTTCGCGTGGAGTTTCACACACGATTGGCCCTGTGCGAGCGGGGTATGTGTTTTTCGGGGGTTCGCGGGGAGTTTCACACGCAATTGGCCCTGTGCAAACGGGGTACTTGTATTTTGGGGGCTCACGGGGGGTTTCAGACGCGATTGGCCCTGTGCGAGCGGGGTCCGTGTAT
The DNA here is from genome assembly GCF_040938575.1 of Ambystoma mexicanum. Classification (NCBI taxonomy): domain Eukaryota; kingdom Metazoa; phylum Chordata; class Amphibia; order Caudata; family Ambystomatidae; genus Ambystoma; species Ambystoma mexicanum. The sequence goes on from NC_090938.1 coordinate 44,038,910, forward strand.
TTCAGGGGTTCACGCGGAGTTTCACACGCGATTGGCCCTGTGCAAGCGGGGTACGTGTATTTCAGGGGTTCACGCGGAGTTTCACACGCGATTGGCCCTGTGCGAGCGGGGTTCGTGTATTTCGGGGGTTCGTGTGGAGTTTCACATGTGATTGGCCCTGTGCGAGCGGGGTACGTGTATTTCGGGGGTTCGCCGGGAGTTTCACACGCAATTGGCCCTGTGCGAGCGGGTTACATGTATTTTGGTGGTTCACGGGGGGTTTCAGACACGATTGGCCCTGTGCGAGCGGGGTACATGTATTTCAGGGGTTCAAGGGGAGTTTCACACGCAATTGGCCCTGTGCGAGCGGGGTACGTGTATTACTGTGATTCGCGGGGAGTTTCAGATGCGATTGGCCCTGTGCGATTGGGTTACGTGTATTTCCGGGGTTCGTGGGGAGTTTCACACACAATTGGCCCTGTGCGAGCGGGGTATGTGTTTTTCGGGCGTTCGCAGGGAGTTTCACACGCGATTTGCCCTGTGCGAGCGGGGTACGTGTATTTCAGGAGTTCGCGGGGGGTTTCACACGCGATTGGCCCTGTGCGAGCGGGGTACGTGTATTTCGGGGGTTCGCGTGCAGTTTCACATGCGATTGGCCCTGTGCGAGTGGGGTACCTGTATTTCGGGGGTTCGCAGGTAGTTTCACACGCGATTGGCCCTGTGTGAGTGAGGTACGTGTATTTCAGGGGTTCGCGGGGATTTTCACACGCGATTGGCCCTGTGCGAGCGGGGTACGTGTATTACAGGGTTTCGCAGGGAGTTTCACACGCGATTGGCCCTGTGCGTGCGGGGTACGTGTATTTTGGGGGTTGGCAGGGTGTTTCACACGCGATTGGCCCTGTGCGAGTGGGGTATGTGTATTACTGGAGTTCATGGGGAGTTTCACATGTGATTGGCCCTGTGCGAGAGGGGTACGTGTATTTCGGGGGTTCGCGTGGAGTTTCACACACGATTGGCCCTGTGCGAGCGGGGTACGTGTTTTTCGGGGGTTCGCGGGGAGTTTCACACGCGATTGGCCCTGTGCGAGTGGGGTACTTGTATTTCGGGGGTTTGCATGGAGTTTCACACGCGATTGGCCCTGTGCGAGCAGGGTACATGTATTTTGGGGGTTCACGGGGGGTTTCAGACGTGATTGGCACTGTGCGAGCGGGGTACGTGTATTTTAGGGGTTCACGCAGAGTTTCACATGCGATTGGCCCTGTGCGAGCGGGGTACGTCTATTACTGGGATTCGCAGAGAGCTTCAGATGCAATTGGCCCTGTGCGAGCGGGGTACGTGTATTTCGGGGGTTCGCGGGGAGTTTCACACATAATTGGCCCTGTGCGAGCAGGGTACGTGTATTTTGGAGGGTTTGCGGGAGGTTTCACACACGATTGGCCCAGTGCGAGCGGGGTACGTGTATTTCAGAGGTTCAAGGGGAGTTTCACACGCGATTGGCCCTGTGCGAGCGGGGTACGTGTATTACTGGGATTCGCGGGGAGTTTCAGACGCGATTAGCCCTGTGCGAGCGGGGTACGTGTATTTCGGGGGTTCGCCGGGAGTTTCACACACGATTGGCCCTGTGCGAGCGGGGTACGTGTATTTCGGGGGTTCACGGGGAGTTTCACACGCAATTGGCCCTGTGCGAGCGGGGTACATGTATTTTGGGGGTTCACGGGTGGTTTCAGACGCCATTGGCCCTGTGCGAGCGGGGTACGTGTATTTCAGGGGTTCACGGGGAGTTTCACACGCGATTGGCCCGGTGCGAGCAGGGTACGTGTATTACTGGGATTCGCAGGGAGTTTCAGACGCGATTGGCCCTGTGCGAGCGGGGTACGTGTATTTCAGGGCTTTGCGGGGAGTTTCACACACGATTGGCCCTGTGTGAGCGGGGTACGTGTATTTCGGGGTTTGCAGGGAGTTTCACACACGATTGGCCCTGTGTGAGCGGGGTACGTGTATTTCAGGGGTTCGTGGGGGGTTTCACACGCGATTGGCCCTGTGCGAGTAGGGTATGTGTATTTTGGGGGTTCGCGGGGAGTTTCACACGCGATAGGCCCTGTGCGAGTGGCGTACATGTATTTCGGGGGTTTGCATGGAGTTTCACACGCGATTGCCCTGTGCGAGCGGGGTACGTGTATTTCAGGGGTTCACGGGGAGTTTCACACGCGATTGGCCCTGTGCGAGCGGGGTACATGTATTTCAGGGGTTCGCGGGGGGTTTCACATGTGATTGGCCTTGTGCGAGCGGGGTACGTGTCTTTCGGGGGTTCACAGGGAGTTTCACACGCGATTGGCCCTGTGCGAGCGGGGTACGTGTATTTCAGGGGTTCGCGGGGGGTTTCACATGTGATTGGCACTGTGCGAGTGGGGTACGTGTATTTCGGGGGTTCGCGTGGAGTTTCACACACGATTGGCCCTGTGCGAGCGGGGTATGTGTTTTTCGGGGGTTCGCGGGGAGTTTCACACGCAATTGGCCCTGTGCAAACGGGGTACTTGTATTTTGGGGGTTCACGGGGGTTTCAGACACGATTGGCCCTGTGCGAGCGGGGTACGTGTATTTCAAGGGTTCACGCGGAGTTTCACACGCGATTGGCCCTGTGCAAGCAGGGTACGTGTATTTCAGGGTTCACGCGGAGTTTCACACGCGATTGGCCCTGTGCGAGCGGGGTTCGTGTATTTCGGGGGTTCGTGTGGAGTTTCACATGCGATTGGCCCTGTGCGAGCGGGGTACGTGTATTTCGGGGGTTCGTGGGGAGTTTCACACGCAATTGGCCCTGTGCGAGCGGGTTACATGTATTTTGGTGGTTCACGGGGGGTTTCAGACACGATTGGCCCTGTGCGAGCGGGGTACATGTATTTCAGGGGTTCATGGGGAGTTTCACACGCAATTGGCCCTGTGCGAGCGGGGTACGTGTATTACTGTGATTCGCGGGGAGTTTCAGATGCGATTGGCCCTGTGCGAGTGGGTTACGTGTATTTCCGGGGTTCGTGGGGAGTTTCACACACAATTGGCCCTGTGCGAGCGGGTATGTGTTTTTCGGGCGTTCGCAGGGAGTTTCACACGCGATTGCCCTGTGCGAGCGGGGTACGTGTATTTCGGGGGTTCGCGTGGAGTTTCACATGCGATTGGCCCTGTGCGAGTGGGGTACCTGTATTTCGGGGGTTCGCAGGTAGTTTCACACGCGATTGGCCCTGTGTGAGTGGGGTACGTGTATTTCAGGGGTTCGCGGGGATTTTCACACGCGATTGGCCCTGTGCGAGCGGGGTACATGTATTACAGGGTTTCGCAGGGAGTTTCACACGCGATTGGCCCTGTGCAAGCGGGGTACGTGTATTTTGGGGGTTGGCAGGGTGTTTCACACGCGATTGGCCCTGTGCGAGTGGGGTATGTGTATTACTGGAGTTCATGGGGAGTTTCACATGCGATTGGCCCTGTGCGAGAGGGGTACGTGTATTTCGGGGGTTCGCGTGGAGTTTCACACACGATTGGCCCTGTGCGAGCAGGGTACATGTATTTTGGGGGTTTGCATGGAGTTTCACACGCGATTGGCCCTGTGCGAGCAGGGTACATGTATTTTGGGGGTTCACGGGGGGTTTCAGACGTGATTGGCACTGTGCGAGCGGGGTATGTGTATTTTAGGGGTTCACGCAGAGTTTCACATGCGATTGGCCCTGTGCGAGCGGGGTACGTGTATTACTGGGATTCGCAGAGAGCTTCAGATGCAATTGGCCCTGTGCGAGCGGGGTACGTGTATTTCGGGGGTTCGCGGGGAGTTTCACACATAATTGGCCCTGTGCGAGCAGGGTACGTGTATTTCGGGGGTTCGCAGGGAGTTTCACACGCGATTGGCCCTGTGCGAGCGGGGTATGTGTATTTCAGGGGTTCGCGGGGGTTTCACAAGCGATTGGCCCTGTGTGAGCGGGGTAAGTGTATTTCGGGTGTTTGCGGGGAGTTTCACACGCGATTGGCCCTGTGCGAGTAGGGTACGTGTATTTCGGGGGTTCGCGAGGAGTTTCACACGCGATTGGCCCTGTGCGAACAGGGTACGTGTATTTTGGAGGGTTCGCGGGAGGTTTCACACACGATTGGCCCAGTGCGAGCGGGGTACGTGTATTTCAGAGGTTCAAGGGGAGTTTCACACGCGATTTGCCCTGTGCGAGCGGGGTACGTGTATTACTGGGATTCGTGGGGAGTTTCAGACGCGATTAGCCCTGTGCGAGCGGGGTACGTGTATTTCGGGGGTTCGCCGGGAGTTTCACACACGATTGGCCCTGTGCGAGCGGGGTACGTGTATTTCGGGGGTTCACGGGGAGTTTCACACGCAATTGGCCCTGTGCGAGCGGGGTACATGTATTTTGGGGGTTCACGGGTGGTTTCAGACGCCATTGGCCCGGTGCGAGCGGGGTACGTGTATTTCAGGGGTTCACGGGGAGTTTCACACGCGATTGGCCCTGTGCGAGCAGGGTACGTGTATTACTGGGATTCGCAGGGAGTTTCAGACGCGATTGGCCCTGTGCGAGCGGGGTACATGTATTTCAGGGCTTCGCAGGGAGTTTCACACACGATTGGCCCTGTGCGAGCGGGGTACGTGTATTTCGGGGTTTGCAGGGAGTTTCACACACGATTGGCCCTGTGTGAGCGGGGTACGTGTATTTCAGGGGTTCGTGGGGGGTTTCACACGCGATTGGCCCTGTGCGAGTAGGGTATGTGTATTTCGGGGGTTCGCGGGGAGTTTCACACGCGATAGGCCCTGTGCGAGCGGGGTATGTGTATTTCAGGGGTTCGCGGGGGTTTCACAAGCGATTGGCCCTGTGTGAGCGGGGTAAGTGTATTTCGGGTGTTTGCGGGGAGTTTCACACGCGATTGGCCCTGTGCGAGTAGGGTACGTGTATTTCGGGGGTTCGCGAGGAGTTTCACACGCGATTGGCCCTGTGCGAACAGGGTACGTGTATTTTGGAGGGTTCGCGGGAGGTTTCACACACGATTGGCCCAGTGCGAGCGGGGTACGTGCATTTCAGAGGTTCAAGGGGAGTTTCACACGCGATTGGCCCTGTGCGAGCGGGGTACGTGTATTACTGGGATTCGTGGGGAGTTTCAGACGCGATTAGCCCTGTGCGAGCGGGGTACGTGTATTTCGGGGGTTCGCCGGGAGTTTCACACACGATTGGCCCTGTGCGAGCGGGGTACGTGTATTTCGGGGGTTCACGGGGAGTTTCACATGCAATTGGCCCTGTGCGAGCGGGGTACATGTATTTTGGGGGTTCACGGGTGGTTTCAGACGCCATTGGCCCTGTGCGAGCGGGGTACGTGTATTTCAGGGGTTCACGGGGAGTTTCACACGCGATTGGCCCTGTGCGAGCAGGGTACGTGTATTACTGGGATTCGCAGGGAGTTTCAGACGCGATTGGCCCTGTGCGAGCGGGGTACGTGTATTTCAGGGCTTCGCGGGGAGTTTCACACACGATTGGCCCTGTGCGAGCGGGGTACGTGTATTTCGGGGTTTGCAGGGAGTTTCACACACGATTGGCCCTGTGTGAGCGGGGTACGTGTATTTCAGGGGTTCGTGGGGGGTTTCACACGCGATTGGCCCTGTGCGAGTAGGGTATGTGTATTTCGGGGGTTCGCGGGGAGTTTCACACGCGATAGGACCTGTGCGAGTGGCGTACATGTATTTCGGGCGTTTGCATGGAGTTTCACACGCGATTGCCCTGTGCGAGCGGGGTACGTGTATTTCAGGGGTTCACGGGGAGTTTCACACGCGATTGGCCCTGTGCGAGCGGGGTACGTGTATTACTGGGATTCGCGGAGAGTTTCAGATGCGATTGGCCCTGTGCGAGCAGGGTACGTGTATTTCGGTGGTTCGCGGGGAGTTTCACACGCGATTGGCCATGTGCGAACAGGGTACGTGTATTTTGGGGGTTTGCGGGGGTTTCACACGCGATTGGCCCTGTGCGAGTGGGGTACGTGTATTACTGGGGTTCGCAGGGAGTTTCACACGCGATTGGCCCTGTGCGAGTGGCGTACGTGTATTTCGGGGGTTTGCATGGAGTTTCACACGCGATTACCCTGTGCGAGTGGGGTACGTGTATTTCGGGGGTTCACGTGGAGTTTCACATGCGATTTGCCCTGTGCGAGTGGGGGGTAAGTGTATTCCAGGGGTTCGCAGGGGGTTTCACACGCGATTGGCCCTATGCGAGCGGGGTACGTGTATTTCGGTGGTTCACGGGGAGTTTCACACGCGATTGGCCCTGTGCGAGTGGGGTACGTGTATTACTGGAGTTCGTGGGGAGTTTCACATGCAATTAGCCCTGTGCGAGCGGGGTACGTGGAATTTGGCGGTTCGCGTGGAGTTTCACACACGATTGCCTCTGTGCGAGCGGGGTACGTGTATTTCGGGGGTTCGCGGGGAGTTTCACACGCAATTGGCCCTGTGCGAGCGGGGTACGTGTATTTCAGGGGTTCATGGGGAGTTTCACACGCGATTGGCCCTGTGCGAGCGGGGTACATGTATTACTGGGATTCGCGGAGAGTTTCAGATGCGATTGGCCTTGTGCGAGCGGGGTACGTCTATTACTGGGATTCGCGGGGAGTTTCAGACGCGATTAGCCCTGTGCGAGCGGGATACGTGTATTTCGGGGGTTCGCAGGGAGTTTCACACACGATTGGCCCTGTGCGAGCGGGGTACGTGTTTTTCGGGGGTTCGCAGGGAGTTTCACAAGCGATTGGCCTGTGCGAGCGGGGTACGTGTATTCCAGGGGTTCGCAGGGGGTTTCACACGCGATTGGCCCTATGCGAGCGGGGTACGTGTATTTCGGACGTTCGCGTGGAGTTTCACACGCGATTGGCCCTGTGCGAGTGGGGTACGTGTATTACTGGAGTTCGTGGGGAGTTTCACATGCAATTAGCCCTGTGCGAGCGGGGTACGTGTATTTCGGGGGTTCGCGTGGAGTTTCACACACGATTGCCTCTGTGCGAGCGGGGTACGCGTATTTCGGGGGTTCGCGGGGAGTTTCACACGCAATTGGCCCTGTGCGAGCGGGGTACATGTATTTTGGGAGTTCACGGGGGGTTTCAGACGCGATTGGCTCTGTGCGAGCGGGGTACGTGTATTTCAGGGGTTCACGGGGAGTTTCACACGCGATTGGCCCTGTGCGAGCGGGGTACATGTATTACTGGGATTCGCGGAGAGTTTCAGATGCGATTGGCCCTGTGCGAGCGGGGTACGTGTATTTCGGGGGTTCGCGGGGAGTTTCACACGCGATTGGCAATGTGCGAACAGGGTACGTGTATTTCAGGGGTTCACGGGGAGTTTCACACGCGATTGGCCCTGTGCGAGCGGGGTACGTGTATTACTGGGATTCGCGGAGAGTTTCAGATGCGATTGGCCCTGTGCGAGCGGGGTACGTGTATTTCAGGGGTTTGCGGGGGTTTCACACGCGATTGGCCCTGTGCGAGTGGGGTACGTGTATTACTGGGGTTCGCAGGGAGTTTCACACGCGATTGGCCCTGTGCGAGTGGCGTACGTGTATTTCGGGGGTTTGCATGGAGTTTCACACGCGATTGCCCTGTGCGAGTGGGGTACGTGTATTTCGGGGGTTCACGTGGAGTTTCACATGCGATTTGCCCTGTGCGAGGGGGGGGTAAGTGTATTCCAGGGGTACGCTGGGGGTTTCACACGCGATTGGCCCTATGCGAGCGGGGTACGTGTATTTCGGTGGTTCACGGGGAGTTTCACACGCGATTGGCCCTGTGCGAGTGGGGTACGTGTATTACTGGAGTTCGTGGGGAGTTTCACATGCAATTAGCCCTGTGCGAGCGGGGTATGTGGAATTTGGCGGTTCGCGTGGAGTTTCACACACGATTGCCTCTGTGCGAGCGGGGTACGTGTATTACTGGAGTTCGTGGGGAGTTTCACATGCAATTAGCCCTGTGCGAGCGGGGTACGTGTATTTCGGGGGTTCGCGTGGAGTTTCACACACGATTGCCTCTGTGCGAGCGGGGTACGCGTATTTCGGGGGTTCGCGGGGAGTTTCACACGCAATTGGCCCTGTGCGAGCGGGGTACATGTATTTTGGGAGTTCACGGGGGGTTTCAGACGCGATTGGCTCTGTGCGAGCGGGGTACGTGTATTTCAGGGGTTCACGGGGAGTTTCACACGCGATTGGCCCTGTGCGAGCGGGGTACATGTATTACTGGGATTCGCGGAGAGTTTCAGATGCGATTGGCCCTGTGCGAGCGGGGTACGTGTATTTCGGGGGTTCGCGGGGAGTTTCACACGCGATTGGCAATGTGCGAACAGGGTACGTGTATTTCAGGGGTTCACGGGGAGTTTCACACGCGATTGGCCCTGTGCGAGCGGGGTACGTGTATTACTGGGATTCGCGGAGAGTTTCAGATGCGATTGGCCCTGTGCGAGCGGGGTACGTGTATTTCAGGGGTTTGCGGGGGTTTCACACGCGATTGGCCCTGTGCGAGTGGGGTACGTGTATTACTGGGGTTCGCAGGGAGTTTCACACGCGATTGGCCCTGTGCGAGTGGCGTACGTGTATTTCGGGGGTTTGCATGGAGTTTCACACGCGATTGCCCTGTGCGAGTGGGGTACGTGTATTTCGGGGGTTCACGTGGAGTTTCACATGCGATTTGCCCTGTGCGAGGGGGGGGTAAGTGTATTCCAGGGGTACGCAGGGGGTTTCACACGCGATTGGCCCTATGCGAGCGGGGTACGTGTATTTCGGTGGTTCACGGGGAGTTTCACACGCGATTGGCCCTGAGCGAGTGGGGTACGTGTATTACTGGAGTTCGTGGGGAGTTTCACATGCAATTAGCCCTGTGCGAGCGGGGTATGTGGAATTTGGCGGTTCGCGTGGAGTTTCACACACGATTGCCTCTGTGCGAGCGGGGTACGTGTATTTCGGGGGTTCGCGGGGAGTTTCACACGCAATTGGCCCTGTGCGAGCGGGGTACATGTATTTTGGGGGTTCACGGGGGGTTTTAGACGCGATTGGCTCTGTGCGAGCGGGGTACGTGTATTTCAGGGGTTCATGGGGAGTTTCACACGCGATTGGCCCTGTGCGAGCGGGGTACATGTATTACTGGGATTCGCTGAGAGTTTCAGATGCGATTGGCCCTGTGCGAGCGGGGTACGTGTATTTCGGGGGTTCGCGGGGAGTTTCACACGCGATTGGCCATGTGCGAACAGGGTACGTGTATTTTGGGGGTTCGCGGGGGTTTCACACACGATTGGCCCTGTGCGAGCGGGGTACGTGTATTTCAGGGGTTCAAGGGGAGTTTCACACGCAATTGGCCCTGTGCGAGCGGGGTACGTGTATTTCGGGGGTTCGCGGGGAGTTTCACACGCAATTGGCCCGGTGCGAGCGGGGTACGTGTATTTCGGAGGTTTGCAGGGAGTTTCACACACGATTGGCCCTGTGCGAGCGGGGTACGTGTTTTTCGGGGGTTCGCAGGGAGTTTCACAAGCGATTGGCCTGTGCGAGCGGGGTACGTGTATTCCAGGGGTTCGCAGGGGGTTTCACACGCGATTGGCCCTATGCGAGCGGGGTACGTGTATTTCGGACGTTCGCGTGGAGTTTCACACGCGATTGGCCCTGTGCGAGTGGGGTACGTGTATTACTGGAGTTCGTGGGGAGTTTCACATGCAATTAGCCCTGTGCGAGCGGGGTACGTGTATTTCGGGGGTTCGCGTGGAGTTTCACACACGATTGCCTCTGTGCGAGCGGGGTACGTGTATTTCGGGGGTTCGCGGGGAGTTTCACACGCAATTGGCCCTGTGCGAGCGGGGTACATGTATTTTGGGAGTTCACGGGGGGTTTCAGACGCGATTGGCCCTGTGCGAGCGGGGTACGTGTATTTCAGGGGTTCACGGGGAGTTTCACACGCGATTGGCCCTGTGCGAGCGGGGTACGTCTATTACTGGGATTCGCGGGGAGTTTCAGACGCGATTAGCCCTGTGCGAGCGGGGTACGTGTATTTCGGGGGTTCGCAGGGAGTTTCACACACGATTGGCCCTGTGCGAGCGGGGTACGTGTTTTTCGGGGGTTCGCAGGGAGTTTCACACGCGATTGGCCTGTGCGAGCGGGGTACGAGTATTTCAGGGGTTTGCGGGGTTTCACACGCGATTGGCCCTGTGCGAGCGGGGTACGTGTATTTCGGACGTTCGCGTGGCGTTTCACACACGATTGGCCCTGTGCGAGCAGGGTACGTGTATTTAGGGGGTTCGCAGGGAGGTTCACACGCGATTGGCCCTGTGCGAGTGGGGTACGTGTATTACTGGGGTTCGCAGGGAGTTTCACACGCGATTGGCCCTGTGCGAGTGGCGTACGTGTATTTCGGGGGTTTGCATGGAGTTTCACACGCGAATACCCTGTGCGAGTGGGGTACGTGTATTTCGGGGGTTCACGTGGAGTTTCACATGCGATTTGCCCTGTGCGAGTGGGGGGTAAGTGTATTCCAGGGGTTCGCAGGGGGTTTCACACGCGATTGGCCCTATGCGAGCGGGGTACGTGTATTTCGGTGGTTCACGGGGAGTTTCACACGCGATTGGCCCTGTGCGAGTGGGGTACGTGTATTACTGGAGTTCGTGGGGAGTTTCACATGCAATTAGCCCTGTGCGAGCGGGGTACGTGGAATTTGGCGGTTCGCGTGGAGTTTCACACACGATTGCCTCTGTGCGAGCGGGGTACGTGTATTTCGGGGGTTCGCGGGGAGTTTCACACGCAATTGGCCCTGTGCGAGCGGGGTACATGTATTTTGGGGGTTCACGGGGGGTTTCAGACGCGATTGGCTCTGTGCGAGCGGGGTACGTGTATTTCAGGGGTTCTTGGGGAGTTTCACACGCGATTGGCCCTGTGCGAGCGGGGTACATGTATTACTGGGATTCGCGGAGAGTTTCAGATGCGATTGGCCCTGTGCGAGCGGGGTACGTGTATTTCGGGGGTTCGCGGGGAGTTTCACACGCGATTGGCCATGTGCGAACAGGGTACTTGTATTTTGGGGGTTCGCGGGGGTTTCACACACGATTGGCCCTGTGCGAGCGGGGTACGTGTATTTCAGGGGTTCAAGGGGAGTTTCACACGCAATTGGCCCTGTGCGAGCGGGGTACGTTTATTACTGGGATTCGCGGGGAGTTTCAGACGCGATTAGCCCTGTGCGAGCGGGGTACGTGTATTTCGGGGGTTCGCAGGGAGTTTCACACACGATTGGCCCTGTGCGAGCGGGGTACGTGTTTTTCGGGGGTTCGCAGGGAGTTTCACAAGCGATTGGCCTGTGCGAGCGGGGTACGTGTATTCCAGGGGTTCGCAGGGGGTTTCACACGCGATTGGCCCTATGCGAGCGGGGTACGTGTATTTCGGACGTTCGCGTGGAGTTTCACACGCGATTGGCCCTGTGCGAGTGGGGTACGTGTATTACTGGAGTTCGTGGGGAGTTTCACATGCAATTAGCCCTGTGCGAGCGGGGTACGTGTATTTCGGGGGTTCGCGTGGAGTTTCACACACGATTGCCTCTGTGCGAGCGGGGTACGTGTATTTCGGGGGTTCGCGGGGAGTTTCACACGCAATTGGCCCTGTGCGAGCGGGGTACATGTATTTTGGGAGTTCATGGGGGGTTTCAGACGCGATTGGCTCTGTGCGAGCGGGGTACGTGTATTTCAGGGGTTCACGGGGAGTTTCACACGCGATTGGCCCTGTGCGAGCGGGGTACGTGTATTACTGGGATTCGCGGAGAGTTTCAGATGCGATTGGCCCTGTGCGAGCGGGGTACGTGTATTTGGGGGGTTCGCGGGGAGTTTCACATGCGATTGGCAATGTGCGAACAGGGTACGTGTATTTCAGGGGTTCACGGGGAGTTTCACACGCGATTGGCCCTGTGCGAGCGGGGTACGTGTATTACTGGGATTCGCGGAGAGTTTCAGATGCGATTGGCCCTGTGCGAGCGGGGTACGTGTATTTCAGGGGTTTGCGGGGGTTTCACACGCGATTGGCCCTGTGCGAGTGGGGTACGTGTATTACTGGGGTTCGCAGGGAGTTTCACACGCGATTGGCCCTGTGCGAGTGGCGTACGTGTATTTCGGGGGTTTGCATGGAGTTTCACACGCGATTGCCCTGTGCGAGTGGGGTACGTGTATTTCGGGGGTTCACGTGGAGTTTCACATGCGATTTGCCCTGTGCGAGGGGGGGGTAAGTGTATTCCAGGGGTTCGCAGGGGGTTTCACACGCGATTGGCCCTGTGCGAGTGGGGTACGTGTATTACTGGAGTTCGTGGGGAGTTTCACATGCAATTAGCCCTGTGCGAGCGGGGTATGTGGAATTTGGCGGTTCGCGTGGAGTTTCACACACGATTGCCTCTGTGCGAGCGGGGTACGTGTATTTCGGGGGTTCGCGGGGAGTTTCACACGCAATTGGCCCTGTGCGAGCGGGGTACATGTATTTTGGGGGTTCACGGGGGGTTTCAGACGCGATTGGCCCTGTGCGAGCGGGGTACGTGTATTTCGGGGGTTCGCGGGGAGTTTCACACGCGATTGGCAATGTGCGAACAGGGTACGTGTATTTCAGGGGTTCACGGGGAGTTTCACACGCGATTGGCCCTGTGCGAGCGGGGTACGTGTATTACTGGGATTCGCGGAGAGTTTCAGATGCGATTGGCCCTGTGCGAGCGGGGTACGTGTATTTCAGGGGTTTGCGGGGGTTTCACACGCGATTGGCCCTGTGCGAGTGGGGTACGTGTATTACTGGGGTTCGCAGGGAGTTTCACACGCGATTGGCCCTGTGCGAGTGGCGTACGTGTATTTCGGGGGTTTGCATGGAGTTTCACACGCGATTGCCCTGTGCGAGTGGGGTACGTGTATTTCGGGGGTTCACGTGGAGTTTCACATGCGATTTGCCCTGTGCGAGGGGGGGGTAAGTGTATTCCAGGGGTTCGCAGGGGGTTTCACACGCGATTGGCCCTGTGCGAGTGGGGTACGTGTATTACTGGAGTTCGTGGGGAGTTTCACATGCAATTAGCCCTGTGCGAGCGGGGTATGTGGAATTTGGCGGTTCGCGTGGAGTTTCACACACGATTGCCTCTGTGCGAGCGGGGTACGTGTATTTCGGGGGTTCGCGGGGAGTTTCACACGCAATTGGCCCTGTGCGAGCGGTGTACATGTATTTTGGGGGTTCACGGGGGGTTTCAGACGCGATTGGCTCTGTGCGAGCGGGGTACGTGTATTTCAGGGGTTCATGGGGAGTTTCACACGCGATTGGCCCTGTGCGAGCGGGGTACATGTATTACTGGGATTCGCGGAGAGTTTCAGATGCGATTGGCCCTGTGCGAGCGGGGTACGTGTATTACTGGGATTTGCGGAGAGTTTCAGATGCGATTGGCCCTGTGCGAGCGGGGTACGTGTATTTCAGGGGTTTGCGGGGGTTTCACATGCGATTGGCCCTGTGCGAGTGGGGTACGTGTATTACTGGGGTTCGCAGGGAGTTTCACACGCGATTGGCCCTGTGCGAGTGGCGTACGTGTATTTCGGGGGTTTGCATGGAGTTTCACACGCGATTGCCCTGTGCGAGTGGGGTACGTGTATTTCGGGGGTTCACGTGGAGTTTCACATGCGATTTGCCCTGTGCGAGGGGGGGGTAAGTGTATTCCAGGGGTTCGCAGGGGGTTTCACACGCGATTGGCCCTGTGCGAGTGGGGTACGTGTATTACTGGAGTTCGTGGGGAGTTTCACATGCAATTAGCCCTGTGCGAGCGGGGTATGTGGAATTTGGCGGTTCGCGTGGAGTTTCACACACGATTGCCTCTGTGCGAGCGGGGTACGTGTATTTCGGGGGTTCGCGGGGAGTTTCACACGCAATTGGCCCTGTGCGAGCGGGGTACATGTATTTTGGGGGTTCACGGGGGGTTTCAGACGCGATTGGCCCTGTGCGAGCGGGGTACGTGTATTTCGGGGGTTCGCGGGGAGTTTCACACGCGATTGGCAATGTGCGAACAGGGTACGTGTATTTCAGGGGTTCAGGGGGAGTTTCACACGCGATTGGCCCTGTGCGAGCGGGGTACGTGTATTACTGGGATTCGCGGAGAGTTTCAGATGCGATTGGCCCTGTGCGAGCGGGGTACGTGTATTTCAGGGGTTTGCGGGGGTTTCACACGCGATTGGCCCTGTGCGAGTGGGGTACGTGTATTACTGGGGTTCGCAGGGAGTTTCACACTCGATTGGCCCTGTGCGAGTGGCGTACGTGTATTTCGGGGGTTTGCATGGAGTTTCACACGCGATTGCCCTGTGCGAGTGGGGTACGTGTATTTCGGGGGTTCACGTGGAGTTTCACATGCGATTTGCCCTGTGCGAGGGGGGGGTAAGTGTATTCCAGGGGTTCGCAGGGGGTTTCACACGCGATTGGCCCTGTGCGAGTGGGGTACGTGTATTACTGGAGTTCGTGGGGAGTTTCACATGCAATTAGCCCTGTGTGAGCGGGGTATGTGGAATTTGGCGGTTCGCGTGGAGTTTCACACACGATTGCCTCTGTGCGAGCGGGGTACGTGTATTTCGGGGGTTCGCGGGGAGTTTCACACGCAATTGGCCGTGTGAGCGGTGTACATGTATTTTGGGGGTTCACGGGGGGTTTCAGACGCGATTGGCTCTGTGCGAGCGGGGTACGTGTATTTCAGGGGTTCATGGGGAGTTTCACACGCGATTGGCCCTGTGCGAGCGGGGTACATGTATTACTGGGATTCGCGGAGAGTTTCAGATGCGATTGGCCCTGTGCGAGCGGGGTACGTGTATTTCGGGGGTTCGCGGGGAGTTTCACACGCGATTGGCCATGTGCGAACAGGGTACGTGTATTTTGGGGGTTCGCGGGGGTTTCACACACGATTGGCCCTGTGCGAGCGGGGTACGTGTATTTCAGGGGTTCAAGGGGAGTTTCACACGCAATTGGCCCTGTGCGAGCGGGGTACGTGTATTTCGGGGGTTCGCGGGGAGTTTCACACGCAATTGGCCCTGTGCGAGCGGGGTACGTGTATTTCGGGGGTTCGCAGGGAGTTTCACACACGATTGGCCCTGTGCGAGCGGGGTACGTGTTTTTCGGGGGTTCGCAGGGAGTTTCACAAGCGATTGGCCTGTGCGAGGGGGGTACGTGTATTCCAGGGGTTCGCAGGGGGTTTCACACGCGATTGGCCCTATGCGAGCGGGGTACGTGTATTTCGGACGTTCGCGTGGAGTTTCACACGCGATTGGCCCTGTGCGAGTGGGGTACGTGTATTACTGGGGTTCGTGGGGAGTTTCACATGCAATTAGCCCTGTGCGAGCGGGGTACGTGTATTTCGGGCGTTCGCGTGGAGTTTCACACACGATTGCCTCTGTGCGAGCGGGGTACGTGTATTTCGGGGGTTCGCGGGGAGTTTCACACGCAATTGGCCCTGTGCGAGCGGGGTACATGTATTTTGGGAGTTCACGGGGGGTTTCAGACGCGATTGCCCTGTGCGAGCGGGGTACGTGTATTTCAGGGGTTCACGGGGAGTTTCACACGCGATTGGCCCTGTGTGAGCGGGGTACGTCTATTACTGGGATTCGCGGGGAGTTTCAGACGCGATTAGCCCTGTGCGAGCGGGGTACGTGTATTTCGGGGGTTCGCAGGGAGTTTCACACACGATTGGCCCTGTGCGAGCGGGGTACGTGTTTTTCGGGGGTTCGCAGGGAGTTTCACACGCGATTGGCCTGTGCGAGCGGGGTACGAGTATTTCAGGGGTTTGCGGGGTTTCACACGCGATTGGCCCTGTGCGAGCGGGGTACGTGTATTTCGGACGTTCGCGTGGCGTTTCACACACGATTGGCCCTGTGCGAGCAGGGTACGTGTATTTCGGGGGTTCGCAGGGAGGTTCACACGCGATTGGCCCTGTGCGAGTGGGGTACATGTATTTCAGGGGTTCGCGGGGAGTTTCACACGCGATTGGCCCTGTGCGAGCGGGGTACGTGTATTACTGGGGTTGGCAGGGAATTTCACACGCGATTGGCCCTGTGTGAGCGGGGTACGTGTATTTCGGGGGTTTGCGGGGAGTTTCACACGCGATTGGCCCTGTGCGAGCGGGGTACGTGTATTTCAGGGGTTTGCGGGGAGTTTCACACGCGATTGCCCTGTGGAAGCGGGGTATGTGTATTTCGGGGGTTCACGCGGAGTTTCACACGCGATTTGCCCTGTGCGAGGGGGGGGTAAGTGTATTCCAGGGGTCCGCAGGGGGTTTCACACGCGATTGGCCCTATGCGAGCGGGGTACATGTATTTCGGGGGTTCACGGGGAGTTTCACACGCGATTGGCCCTGTGCGAGTGGGGTACGTGTATTACTGGAGTTCGTGGGGAGTTTCACATGCAATTAGCCCTGTGCGAGCGGGGTACGTGTATTTCGGGGGTTCGCGTGGAGTTTCACACACGATTGCCTCTGTGCGAGCGGGGTACGTGTATTTCGGGGGTTCGCGGGGAGTTTCACACGCAATTGGCCCTGTGCGAGCGGGGTACATGTATTTTGGGGGTTCACGGGGGGTTTCAGACACGATTGGCTCTGTGCGAGCAGGGTACGTGTATTTCAGGGGTTCACGGGGAGTTTCACACGCGATTGGCCCTGTGCGAGCGGGGTACGTGTATTACTGGGATTCGCGGAGAGTTTCAGATGCGATTGGCCCTGTGCGAGCGGGGTACGTGTATTTGGGGGGTTCGCGGGGAGTTTCACATGCGATTGGCAATGTGCGAACAGGGTACGTGTATTTCAGGGGTTCACGGGGAGTTTCACACGCGATTGGCCCTGTGCGAGCGGGGTACGTGTATTACTGGGATTCGCGGAGAGTTTCAGATGCGATTGGCCCTGTGCGAGCGGGGTACGTGTATTTCAGGGGTTTGCGGGGGTTTCACACGCGATTGGCCCTGTGCGAGTGGGGTACGTGTATTACTGGGGTTCGCAGGGAGTTTCACACGCGATTGGCCCTGTGCGAGTGGCGTACGTGTATTTCGGGGGTTTGCATGGAGTTTCACACGCGATTGCCCTGTGCGAGTGGGGTACGTGTATTTCGGGGGTTCACGTGGAGTTTCACATGCGATTTGCCCTGTGCGAGGGGGGGGTAAGTGTATTCCAGGGGTTCGCAGGGGGTTTCACACGCGATTGGCCCTGTGCGAGTGGGGTACGTGTATTACTGGAGTTCGTGGGGAGTTTCACATGCAATTAGCCCTGTGCGAGCGGGGTATGTGGAATTTGTCGGTTCGCGTGGAGTTTCACACACGATTGCCTCTGTGCGAGCGGGGTACGTGTATTTCGGGGGTTCGCGGGGAGTTTCACACGCAATTGGCCCTGTGCGAGCGGGGTACATGTATTTTGGGGGTTCACGGGGGGTTTCAGACGCGATTGGCCCTGTGCGAGCGGGGTACGTGTATTTCGGGGGTTCGCGGGGAGTTTCACACGCGATTGGCAATGTGCGAACAGGGTACGTGTATTTCAGGGGTTCACGGGGAGTTTCACACGCGATTGGCCCTGTGCGAGCGGGGTACGTGTATTACTGGGATTCGCGGAGAGTTTCAGATGCGATTGGCCCTGTGCGAGCGGGGTACGTGTATTTCAGGGGTTTGCGGGGGTTTCACACGCGATTGGCCCTGTGCGAGTGGGGTACGTGTATTACTGGGGTTCGCAGGGAGTTTCACACGCGATTGGCCCTGTGCGAGTGGCGTACGTGTATTTCGGGGGTTTGCATGGAGTTTCACACGCGATTGCCCTGTGCGAGTGGGGTACGTGTATTTCGGGGGTTCACGTGGAGTTTCACATGCGATTTGCCCTGTGCGAGGGGGGGGTAAGTGTATTCCAGGGGTTCGCAGGGGGTTTCACACGCGATTGGCCCTGTGCGAGTGGGGTACGTGTATTACTGGAGTTCGTGGGGAGTTTCACATGCAATTAGCCCTGTGCGAGCGGGGTATGTGTAATTTGGCGGTTCGCGTGGAGTTTCACACACGATTGCCTCTGTGCGAGCGGGGTACGTGTATTTCGGGGGTTCGCGGGGAGTTTCACACGCAATTGGCCCTGTGCGAGCGGTGTACATGTATTTTGGGGGTTCACGGGGGGTTTCAGACGCGATTGGCTCTGTGCGAGCGGGGTACGTGTATTTCAGGGGTTCATGGGGAGTTTCACACGCGATTGGCCCTGTGCGAGCGGGGTACATGTATTACTGGGATTCGCGGAGAGTTTCAGATGCGATTGGCCCTGTGCGAGCGGGGTACGTGTATTACTGGGATTTGCGGAGAGTTTCAGATGCGATTGGCCCTGTGCGAGCGGGGTACGTGTATTTCAGGGGTTTGCGGGGGTTTCACACGCGATTGGCCCTGTGCGAGTGGGGTACGTGTATTACTGGGGTTCGCAGGGAGTTTCACACGCGATTGGCCCTGTGCGAGTGGCGTACGTGTATTTCGGGGGTTTGCATGGAGTTTCACACGCGATTGCCCTGTGCGAGTGGGGTACGTGTATTTCGGGGGTTCACGTGGAGTTTCACATGCGATTTGCCCTGTGCGAGGGGGGGGTAAGTGTATTCCAGGGGTTCGCAGGGGGTTTCACACGCGATTGGCCCTGTGCGAGTGGGGTACGTGTATTACTGGAGTTCGTGGGGAGTTTCACATGCAATTAGCCCTGTGCGAGCGGGGTATGTGGAATTTGGCGGTTCGCGTGGAGTTTCACACACGATTGCCTCTGTGCGAGCGGGGTACGTGTATTTCGGGGGTTCGCGGGGAGTTTCACACGCAATTGGCCCTGTGCGAGCGGGGTACATGTATTTTGGGGGTTCACGGGGGGTTTCAGACGCGATTGGCCCTGTGCGAGCGGGGTACGTGTATTTCGGGGGTTCGCGGGGAGTTTCACACGCGATTGGCAATGTGCGAACAGGGTACGTGTATTTCAGGGGTTCAGGGGGAGTTTCACACGCGATTGGCCCTGTGCGAGCGGGGTACGTGTATTACTGGGATTCGCGGAGAGTTTCAGATGCGATTGGCCCTGTGCGAGCGGGGTACGTGTATTTCAGGGGTTTGCGGGGGTTTCACACGCGATTGGCCCTGTGCGAGTGGGGTACGTGTATTACTGGGGTTCGCAGGGAGTTTCACACTCGATTGGCCCTGTGCGAGTGGCGTACGTGTATTTCGGGGGTTTGCATGGAGTTTCACACGCGATTGCCCTGTGCGAGTGGGGTACGTGTATTTCGGGGGTTCACGTGGAGTTTCACATGCGATTTGCCCTGTGCGAGGGGGGGGTAAGTGTATTCCAGGGGTTCGCAGGGGGTTTCACACGCGATTGGCCCTGTGCGAGTGGGGTACGTGTATTACTGGAGTTCGTGGGGAGTTTCACATGCAATTAGCCCTGTGTGAGCGGGGTATGTGGAATT
This sequence comes from Ambystoma mexicanum, assembly GCF_040938575.1. Lineage (NCBI taxonomy): Eukaryota > Metazoa > Chordata > Amphibia > Caudata > Ambystomatidae > Ambystoma > Ambystoma mexicanum. The sequence continues at coordinate 44,058,330 of NC_090938.1, forward strand.
TGGCGGTTCGCGTGGAGTTTCACACACGATTGCCTCTGTGCGAGCGGGGTACGTGTATTTCGGGGGTTCGTGGGGAGTTTCACACGCAATTGGCCGTGTGAGCGGTGTACATGTATTTTGGGGGTTCACGGGGGGTTTCAGACGCGATTGGCTCTGTGCGAGCGGGGTACGTGTATTTCAGGGGTTCATGGGGAGTTTCACACGCGATTGGCCCTGTGCGAGCGGGGTACATGTATTACTGGGATTCGCGGAGAGTTTCAGATGCGATTGGCCCTGTGCGAGCGGGGTACGTGTATTTCGGGGGTTCGCGGGGAGTTTCACACGCGATTGGCCATGTGCGAACAGGGTACGTGTATTTTGGGGGTTCGCGGGGGTTTCACACACGATTGGCCCTGTGCGAGCGGGGTACGTGTATTTCAGGGGTTCAAGGGGAGTTTCACACGCAATTGGCCCTGTGCGAGCGGGGTACGTGTATTTCGGGGGTTCGCGGGGAGTTTCACACGCAATTGGCCCTGTGCGAGCGGGGTACGTGTATTTCGGGGGTTCGCAGGGAGTTTCACACACGATTGGCCCTGTGCGAGCGGGGTACGTGTTTTTCGGGGGTTCGCAGGGAGTTTCACAAGCGATTGGCCTGTGCGAGGGGGGTACGTGTATTCCAGGGGTTCGCAGGGGGTTTCACACGCGATTGGCCCTATGCGAGCGGGGTACGTGTATTTCGGACGTTCGCGTGGAGTTTCACACGCGATTGGCCCTGTGCGAGTGGGGTACGTGTATTACTGGGGTTCGTGGGGAGTTTCACATGCAATTAGCCCTGTGCGAGCGGGGTACGTGTATTTCGGGCGTTCGCGTGGAGTTTCACACACGATTGCCTCTGTGCGAGCGGGGTACGTGTATTTCGGGGGTTCGCGGGGAGTTTCACACGCAATTGGCCCTGTGCGAGCGGGGTACATGTATTTTGGGAGTTCACGGGGGGTTTCAGACGCGATTGCCCTGTGCGAGCGGGGTACGTGTATTTCAGGGGTTCACGGGGAGTTTCACACGCGATTGGCCCTGTGCGAGCGGGGTACGTCTATTACTGGGATTCGCGGGGAGTTTCAGACGCGATTAGCCCTGTGCGAGCGGGGTACGTGTATTTCGGGGGTTCGCAGGGAGTTTCACACACGATTGGCCCTGTGCGAGCGGGGTACGTGTTTTTCGGGGGTTCGCAGGGAGTTTCACACGCGATTGGCCTGTGCGAGCGGGGTACGAGTATTTCAGGGGTTTGCGGGGTTTCACACGCGATTGGCCCTGTGCGAGCGGGGTACGTGTATTTCGGACGTTCGCGTGGCGTTTCACACACGATTGGCCCTGTGCGAGCAGGGTACGTGTATTTCGGGGGTTCGCAGGGAGGTTCACACGCGATTGGCCCTGTGCGAGTGGGGTACATGTATTTCAGGGGTTCGCGGGGAGTTTCACACGCGATTGGCCCTGTGCGAGCGGGGTACGTGTATTACTGGGGTTGGCAGGGAATTTCACACGCGATTGGCCCTGTGTGAGCGGGGTACGTGTATTTCGGGGGTTTGCGGGGAGTTTCACACGCGATTGGCCCTGTGCGAGCGGGGTACGTGTATTTCAGGGGTTTGCGGGGAGTTTCACACGCGATTGCCCTGTGGAAGCGGGGTATGTGTATTTCGGGGGTTCACGCGGAGTTTCACACGCGATTTGCCCTGTGCGAGGGGGGGGTAAGTGTATTCCAGGGGTCCGCAGGGGGTTTCACACGCGATTGGCCCTATGCGAGCGGGGTACATGTATTTCGGGGGTTCACGGGGAGTTTCACACGCGATTGGCCCTGTGCGAGTGGGGTACGTGTATTACTGGAGTTCGTGGGGAGTTTCACATGCAATTAGCCCTGTGCGAGCGGGGTACGTGTATTTCGGGGGTTCGCGTGGAGTTTCACACACGATTGCCTCTGTGCGAGCGGGGTACGTGTATTTCGGGGGTTCGCGGGGAGTTTCACACGCAATTGGCCCTGTGCGAGCGGGGTACATGTATTTTGGGGGTTCACGGGGGGTTTCAGACACGATTGGCTCTGTGCGAGCAGGGTACGTGTATTTCAGGGGTTCACGGGGAGTTTCACACGCGATTGGCCCTGTGCGAGCGGGGTACGTGTATTACTGGGATTCGCGGAGAGTTTCAGATGCGATTGGCCCTGTGCGAGCGGGGTACGTGTATTTCGGGGGTTCGCGGGGAGTTTAACACGCGATTGGCCATGTGCGAACAGGGTACGTGTATTTTGGGGGTTCGCGGGGGTTTCACACACGATTGGCCCTGTGCGAGCGGGGTACGTGTATTTCAGGGGTTCAAGGGGAGTTTCACATGCAATTGGCCCTGTGCGAGCGGGGTACGTCTATTACTGGGATTCGCGGGGAGTTTCAGACGCGATTAGCCCTGTGCGAGAGGGGTACGTGTATTTCGGGGGTTCGCAGGGAGTTTCACACACGATTGGCCCTGTGCGAGCGGGGTACGTGTTTTTCGGGGGTTCGCAGGGAGTTTCACACGCGATTGGCCTGTGTGAGCGGGGTACGTGTATTTCAGGGGTTCGCGGGGTTTCACACGCGATTGGCCCTGTGCGAGCGGGGTACGTGTATTTCGGACGTTCGCGTGGAGTTTCACACACGATTGGCCCTGTGCGAGCAGGGTACGAGTATTTCGGGGGTTCGCAGGGAGGTTCCCACGCGATTGGCCCTGTGCAAGTGGGGTACATGTATTTCAGGGGTTCGCGGGGAGTTTCACACGCGATTGGCCCTGTGCGAGCGGGGTACGTGTATTACTGGGGTTGGCAGGGAGTTTCACACGCGATTGGCCCTGTGTGAGCGGGGTACGTGTATTTCCGGGGTTTGCGGGGAGTTTCACACGCGATTGGCCCTGTGCGAGCGGGGTACGTGTCTTTCAGGGGTTTGCGGGGAGTTTCACACGCGATTGGCCCTGTGCGAGCGGGGTACGTGTATTTCGGGGGTTTGCGGGGAGTTTTACATGCGATTGGCCTTGTGCGAGCGGGGTACGTGTATTTTGGGGGTTCGCGGGGTGTTTCACACACGATTGGCCCTGTGCGAGCGGGGTACGTGTATTTCGGGGGTTTGCGGGGAGTTTCACACGGGATTGGCCCTGTGCGAGCGGGGTACGTGTATTTCAGGGGTTTGCGGGGAGTTTCACACGCGATTGGCCCTGTGCGAGCGGGGTACGTGTATTTCGGGGGTTTGCGGGGAGTTTCACATGCGATTGGCCTTGTGCGAGCCGGGTATGTGTATTTTGGGGGTTCGCGGGGTGTTTCACACGCGATTGGCCCTGTGCGAGTGGGGTACGTGTATTACTGGAGTTCGTGGGGAGTTTCACATGCGATTGGCCCTGTGCGAGCGGGGTACGTGTATTTCGGGGGTTTGCGTGGAGTTTCACACACAAATGGCCCTGAGCGAGCGGGGTACATGTATTTTGGGGGTTCACGGGGGGTTTCAGACGCGATTGGCCCTGTGCGAGCGGGGTACGTTTATTTCAGGGGTTCACAGGGAGTTTCACACGCGATTGGCCCTGTGCGAGCGGGGTACGTGTATTACTGAGATTCGCAGGGAGTTTCAGACGCGATTGGCCCTGTGCGAGCGGGGTACGTGTATTTCGGGGGTTCGCGGGGAGTTTCACACACGATTGGCCCTGTGCGAGCGGGGTACGTGTATTTCGGGGTTCGCAGGGAGTTTCACACGCAATTGGCCCTGTGTGAGCAGGGTACGTGTATTTCAGGGGTTTGCGGGGGGTTTCACATGCTATTGGCTCTGTGCGAGCGGGGTACGTGTATTTCAGGGGTTTGCAGGGAGTTTCACACGCGATTGGCCCTGTGCGAACAGGGTACGTGTATTTTGGAGGGTTCGCGGGAGGTTTCACGCACGATTGGCCCAGTGCGAGCGGGGTACGTGTATTTCAGAGGTTCAAGGGGAGTTTCACACGCGATTGGCCCTGTGTGAGCGGGGTACGTGTATTACTGGGATTCGCGGGGAGTTTCAGACGCGATTAGCCCTGTGCGAGCGGGGTACGTGTATTTCGGGGGTTCGCCGGGAGTTTCACACACGATTGGCCCTGTGCGAGCGGGGTACGTGTATTTCGGGGGTTCACGGGGAGTTTCACACACAATTGGCCCTGTGCGAGCGGGGTACATGTATTTTTTGGGTTCACGGGTGGTTTCAGACGCCATTGGCCCTGTGCGAGCGGGGTACGTGTATTTCAGGGGTTCACGGGGAGTTTCACACGCGATTGGCCCTGTGCGAGCAGGGTACGTGTATTACTGGGATTCGCAGGGAGTTTCAGACGCGATTGGCCCTGTAGGAGCGGGGTACGTGTATTTCAGGGCTTCGCGGGGAGTTTCACACACGATTGGCCCTGTGCGAGCGGGGTACGTGTATTTCGGGGTTTGCAGGGAGTTTCACACACGATTGGCCCTGTGTGAGCGGGGTACGTGTATTTCAGGGGTTCGTGGGGGGTTTCACACGCGATTGGCCCTGTGCGAGTAGGGTATGTGTATTTCGGGGGTTCGCGGGGAGTTTCACACGCGATAGGCCCTGTGCGAGTGGCGTACATGTATTTCGGGGGTTTGCATGGAGTTTCACACGCGATTGCCCTGTGCGAGCGGGGTACGTGTATTTCAGGGGTTCACGGGGAGTTTCACACGCGATTGGCCCTGTGCGAGCGGGGTACGTGTATTACTGGGATTCGCGGAGAGTTTCAGATGCGATTGGCCCTGTGCGAGCAGGGTACGTGTATTTCGGGGGTTCGCGGGGAGTTTCACACGCGATTGGCCATGTGCGAACAGGGTACGTGTATTTTGGGGGTTTGCGGGGATTTCACACGCGATTGGCCCTGTGCGAGTGGGGTACGTGTATTACTGGGTTTCGCAGGGAGTTTCACACGCGATTGGCCCTGTGCGAGTGGCGTACGTGTATTTCGGGGGTTTGCATGGAGTTTCACACGCGATTGCCCTGTGCGAGTGGGGTACGTGTATTTCGGGGGTTCACGTGGAGTTTCACATGCGATTTGCCCTGTGCGAGGGGGGGGTAAGTGTATTCCAGGGGTTCGCAGGGGGTTTCACACGCGATTGGCCCTATGCGAGCGGGGTACGTGTATTTCGGTGGTTCACGGGGAGTTTCACACGCGATTGGCCCTGTGCGAGTGGGGTACGTGTATTACTGGAGTTCGTGGGGAGTTTCACATGCAATTAGCCCTGTGCGAGCGGGGTACGTGGAATTTGGCGGTTTGCGTGGAGTTTCACACACGATTGCCTCTGTGCGAGCGGGGTATGTGTATTTCGGGGGTTCGCGGGGAGTTTCACACGCAATTGGCCCTGTGCGAGCGGGGTACATGTATTTTGGGGGTTCACGGGGGTTTCAGACGCGATTGGCTCTGTGCGAGCGGGGTACGTGTATTTCAGGGGTTCATGGGGAGTTTCACACGCGATTGGCCCTGTGCGAGCGGGGTACATGTATTACTGGGATTCGCGGAGAGTTTCAGATGCGATTGGCCCTGTGCGAGCGGGGTACGTGTATTACTGGGGTTGGCAGGGAGTTTCACATGCGATTGGCCCTGTGTGAGCGGGGTACGTGTATTTCGGGGGTTTGCGGGGAGTTCCACACGCGATTGGCCCTGTGCGAGCGGGGTACATGTATTACTGGGATTCGCGGAGAGTTTCAGATGCGATTGGCCCTGTGCGAGCGGGGTACGTGTATTACTGGGGTTGGCAGGGAGTTTCACATGCGATTGGCCCTGTGTGAGCGGGGTACGTGTATTTCGGGGGTTCGCGGGGAGTTTCACACGCGATTGGCCATGTGCGAACAGGGTACGTGTATTTTGGGGGTTCGCGGGGGTTTCACACACGATTGGCCCTGTGCGAGCGGGGTACGTGTATTTCAGGGGTTCAAGGGGAGTTTCACACGCAATTGGCCCTGTGCGAGCGGGGTACGTCTATTACTGGGATTCGCGGGGAGTTTCAGACGCGATTAGCCCTGTGCGAGCGGGGTACGTGTATTTCGGGGGTTCGCAGGGAGTTTCACACACGATTGGCCCTGTGCGAGCGGGGTACGTGTTTTTCGGGGGTTCGCAGGGAGTTTCACAAGCGATTGGCCTGTGCGAGCGGGGTACGTGTATTCCAGGGGTTCGCAGGGGGTTTCACACGCGATTGGCCCTATGCGAGCGGGGTACGTGTATTTCGGACGTTCGCGTGGAGTTTCACACGCGATTGGCCCTGTGCGAGTGGGGTACGTGTATTACTGGAGTTCGTGGGGAGTTTCACATGCAATTAGCCCTGTGCGAGCGGGGTACATGTATTTCGGGGGTTCGCGTGGAGTTTCACACACGATTGCCTCTGTGCGAGCGGGGTACGTGTATTTCGGGGGTTCGCGGGGAGTTTCACACGCAATTGGCCCTGTGCGAGCGGGGTACATGTATTTTGGGAGTTCACGGGGGGTTTCAGACGCGATTGGCTTTGTGCGAGCGGGGTACGTGTATTTCAGGGGTTCACGGGGAGTTTCACACGCGATTGGCCCTGTGCGAGCGGGGTACGTGTATTACTGGGATTCGCGGAGAGTTTCAGATGCGATTGGCCCTGTGCGAGCGGGGTACGTGTATTTCGGGGGTTCGCGGGGAGTTTCACACGCGATTGGCAATGTGCGAACAGGGTACGTGTATTTTGGGGGTTCGCGGGGGTTTCACACACGATTGGCCCTGTGCGAGCGGGGTACGTGTATTTCAGGGGTTCAAGGGGAGTTTCACACGCAATTGGCCCTGTGTGAGCGGGGTACGTCTATTACTGGGATTCGCGGGGAGTTTCAGACGCGATTAGCCCTGTGCGAGCGGGGTACGTGTATTTCGGGGGTTCACAGGGAGTTTCACACACGATTGGCCCTGTGCGAGCGGGGTACGTGTTTTTCGGGGGTTCGCAGGGAGTTTCACACGCGATTGGCCTGTGCGAGCGGGGTACGAGTATTTCAGGGGTTTGCGGGGTTTCACACGCGATTGGCCCTGTGCGAGCGGGGTACGTGTATTTCGGAAGTTCGCGTGGCGTTTCACACACGATTGGCCCTGTGCGAGCAGGGTACGTGTATTTCGGGGGTTCGCAGGGAGGTTCACACGCGATTGGCCCTGTGCGAGTGGGGTACATGTATTTCAGGGGTTCGCGGGGAGTTTCACACGCGATTGGCCCTGTGCGAGCGGGGTACGTGTATTACTGGGGTTGGCAGGGAGTTTCACACGCGATTGGCCCTGTGTGAGCGGGGTACGTGTATTTCGGGGGTTTGCGGGGAGTTTCACACGCGATTGGCCCTGTGCGAGCGGGGTACGTGTATTTCAGGGGTTTGCGGGGAGTTTCACACGCGATTGCCCTGTGGAAGCGGGGTATGTGTATTTCGGGGGTTCACGCGGAGTTTCACACGCGATTTGCCCTGTGCGAGGGGGGGGTAAGTGTATTCCAGGGGTCCGCAGGGGGTTTCACACGCGATTGGCCCTATGCGAGCGGGGTACATGTATTTCGGGGGTTCACGGGGAGTTTCACACGCGATTGGCCCTGTGCGAGTGGGGTACGTGTATTACTGGAGTTCGTGGGGAGTTTCACATGCAATTAGCCCTGTGCGAGCGGGGTACGTGTATTTCGGGGGTTCGCGTGGAGTTTCACACACGATTGCCTCTGTGCGAGCGGGGTACGTGTATTTCGGGGTTCGCGGGGAGGTTCACACGCAATTGGCCCTGTGCGAGCGGGGTACATGTATTTTGGGGGTTCACGGGGGGTTTCAGACACGATTGGCTCTGTGCGAGCAGGGTACGTGTATTTCAGGGGTTCACGGGGAGTTTCACACGCGATTGGCCCTGTGCGAGCGGGGTACGTGTATTACTGGGATTCGCGGAGAGTTTCAGATGCGATTGGCCCTGTGCGAGCGGGGTACGTGTATTTGGGGGGTTCGCAGAGAGTTTAACACGCGATTGGCCATGTGCGAACAGGGTACGTGTATTTTGGGGGTTCGCGGGGGTTTCACACACGATTGGCCCTGTGCGAGCGGGGTACGTGTATTTCAGGGGTTCAAGGGGAGTTTCACATGCAATTGGCCCTGTGCGAGCGGGGTACGTCTATTACTGGGATTCGCGGGGAGTTTCAGACGCGATTAGCCCTGTGCGAGCGGGGTACGTGTACTTCGGGGGTTCGCAGGGAGTTTCACACACGATTGGCCCTGTGCGAGCGGGGTACGTTTTTTTCGGGGGTTCGCAGGGAGTTTCACACGCGATTGGCCTGTGCGAGCGGGGTACGTGTATTTCAGGGGTTCGCGGGGTTTCACACGCGATTGGCCCTGTGCGAGCGGGGTACGTGTATTTCGGACGTTCGCGTGGAGTTTCACACACGATTGGCCCTGTGCGAGCAGGGTACGAGTATTTCGGGGGTTCGCAGGGAGGTTCACACGCGATTGGCCCTGTGCAAGTGGGGTACATGTATTTCAGGGGTTCGCGGGGAGTTTCACACGCGATTGGCCCTGTGCGAGCGGGGTACGTGTATTATTGGGGTTGGCAGGGAGTTTCACACGCGATTGGCCCTGTGTGAGCGGGGTACGTGTATTTCGGGGGTTTGCGGGGAGTTTCACACGCGATTGGCCCTGTGCGAGCGGGGTACGTGTCTTTCAGGGGTTTACGGGGAGTTTCACACGCGATTGGCCCTGTGCGAGCGGGGCACGTGTATTTCGGGGGTTTGCGGGGAGTTTCACATGCGATTGGCCTTGTGCGAGCCGGGTATGTGTATTTTGGGGGTTCGCGGGGTGTTTCACACGCGATTGGCCCTGTGCGAGTGGGGTACGTGTATTTCGGGGGTTTGCGGGGAGTTTCACACGCGATTGGCCCTGTGCGAGCGGGGTACGTGTATTTCAGGGGTTTGCGGGGAGTTTCACACGCGATTGGCCCTGTGCGAGCGGGGTACGTATATTTCGGAGGTTCGCGGGGGGTTTCACACGCGATTGGCCCTGTGCGAGCGGGGTATGTGTATTTCAGGGGTTCGAGGGGGTTTCACAAGCGATTGGCCCTGTGTGAGCGGGGTAAGTGTATTTCGGGGGTTTGTGGGGAGTTTCACACGCGATTGGCCCTGTGTAAGTAGGGTACGTGCATTTCGGGGGTTCGCGAGGAGATTCACACGCGATTGGCCCTGTGCGAACAGGGTACGTGTATTTTGGAGGGTTCGCGGGAGGTTTCACACGCGATTGGCCCAGTGCGAGCGGGGTACGTGTATTTCAGGGGTTCAAGGGGAGTTTCACATGCGATTGGCCCTGTGCGAGCGGGGTACGTGTATTTCGGGGGTTTGCGTGGAGTTTCACACACAAATGGCCCTGTGCGAGTGGGGTACATGTATTTTGGGGGTTCACGGGGTGTTTCAGACGCGATTGGCCCTGTGCGAGCGGGGTACGTGTATTTCAGGGGTTCACAGGGAGTTTCACACGCGATTGGCCATGTGCAAACAGGGTACGTGTATTTTGGGGGTTCGCGGGGGTTTCACACGCGATTGGCCCAGTGCGAGTGGGGTACGTGTATTACTGGAGTTCGTGGGGAGTTTCACATGCGATTGGCCCTGTGCGAGCGGGGTACGTGTATTTCGGGGGTTTGCGTGGAGTTTCACACACAAATGGCCCTGTGCGAGCGGGGTACATGTATTTTGGGGGTTCACGGGGGGTTTCAGACGCCATTGGCCCTGTGCGAGCGGGGTATGTGTATTTCAGGGCTTCGCGGGGAGTTTCACACGCGATTGGCCATGTGCAAACAGGGTACGTGTATTTTGGGGGTTCGCGGGGGTTTCACACACGATTGGCCCTGTGCGAGCGGGGTACGTGTATTTCAGGGTTTCAAGGGGAGTTTCACATGCAATTGGCCCTGTGCGAGCGGGGTACGTCTGTTACTGGGATTCGTGGGGAGTTTCAGACGCGATTAGCCCTGTGCGAGCGGGGTACGTGTATTTCGGGGATTCGCAGGGAGTTTCACACACGATTGGCCCTGTGCGAGCGGGGTACGTGTTTTTCGGGGGTTCGCAGGGAGTTTCACACGCGATTGGCCTGTGCGAGCGGGGTACGTGTATTTCAGGGGTTCGCGGGGTTTCACACGCGATTGGCCCTGTGCGAGCGGGGTACGTGTATTTCGGACCTTCGCGTGGAGTTTCACACACGATTGGCCCTGTGCGAGCAGAGTACGAGTATTTCGGGGGTTCGCAGGGAGGTTCACACGCGATTGGCCCTGTGCAAGTGGGGTACATGTATTTCAGGGGTTCGCGGGGAGTTTCACACGCGATTGGCCCTGTGCGAGCGGGGTACGTGTATTACTGGGGTTGGCAGGGAGTTTCACATGCGATTGGCCCTGTGCGAGCGGGGTACATGTATTTTGGGGGTTCACGGGGGGTTTCAGACGCGATTGGCCCTGTGCGAGCGGGGTACGTGTATTTCAGGGGTTCACAGGGAGTTTCACACGCGATTGGCCATGTGCAAACAGGGTACGTGTATTTTGGGGGTTCGCGGGGGTTTCACACACGATTGGCCCTGTGCGAGCGGGGTACGTGTATTTCAGGGGTTCAAGGGGAGTTTCACATGCATTTGGCCCTGTGCGAGCAGGGTACGTCTATTACTGGGATTCGCGGGGAGTTTCAGACGCGATTAGCCCTGTGCGAGCGGGGTACGTGTATTTCGGGGATTCGCAGGGAGTTTCACACACGATTGGCCCTGTGCGAGCGGGGTACGTGTTTTTCGGGGGTTCGCAGGGAGTTTCACACGCGATTGGCCTGTGCGAGCGGGGTACGTGTATTTCAGGGGTTCGCGGGGTTTCACACGCGATTGGCCTGTGCGAGCGGGGTACGTGTATTTCAGGGGTTCGCGGGGTTTCACACGCGATTGGCCCTGTGCGAGCGGGGTACGTGTATTTCGGACGTTCGCGTGGAGTTTCACACACGATTGGCCCTGTGCGAGCAGAGTACGAGTATTTCGGGGGTTCGCAGGGAGGTTCACACGCGATTGGCCCTGTGCAAGTGGGGTACATGTATTTCAGGGGTTCGCGGGGAGTTTCACACGCGATTGGCCCTGTGCGAGCGGGGTACGTGTATTACTGGGGTTGGCAGGGAGTTTCACATGCGATTGGCCCTGTGTGAGCGGGGTACGTGTATTTCGGGGGTTTGCGGGGAGTTTCACACGCGATTGGCCCTGTGCGAGCGGGGTACGTGTCTTTCAGGGGTTTGCGGGGAGTTTCACACGCGATTGGCCCTGTGCGAGCGGGGTACGTGTATTTCGGGGGTTTGCGGGGAGTTTCACATGCGATTGGCCTTGTGCGAGCGGGGTACGTGTATTTTGGGGGTTCGCGGGGTGTTTCACACGCGATTGGCCCTGTGCGAGCGGGGTACGCGTATTTCGGGGGTTTGCGGGGAGTTTCACACGCGATTGGCCCTGTGCGAGCGGGGTACGTGTATTTCAGGGGTTTGCGGGAGTTTCACACGCGATTGGCCCTGTGCGAGCGGGGTACGTGTATTTCGGAGGTTCGCGGGGGGTTTCACACGCGATTGGCCCTGTGCGAGCGGGGTACGTGTATTTCAGGGGTTCGCGGGGGTTTCACAAGCGATTGGCCCTGTGTGAGCGGGGTAAGTGTATTTCGGGGGTTTGTGGGGAGTTTCACACGCGATTGGCCCTGTGTAAGTAGGATACGTGCATTTCGGGGGTTCGCGAGGAGATTCACACGCGATTGGCCCTGTGCGAACAGGGTACGTGTATTTTGGAGGGTTCGCGGGAGGTTTCAAACGCGATTAGCCCAGTGCGAGCGGGGTACGTGTATTTCAGGGGTTCAAGGGGAGTTTCACATGCGATTGGCCCTGTGCGAGCGGGGTACGTGTATTTCGGGGGTTTGCATGGAGTTTCACACACAAATGGCCCTGTGCGAGCGGGGTACATGTATTTTGGGGGTTCACGGGGGGTTTCAGACGCGATTGGCCCTGTGCGAGCGGGGTACGTGTATTTCAGGGGTTCACAGGGAGTTTCACACGCGATTGGCCATGTGCAAACAGGGTACGTGTATTTTGGGGGTTCGCGGGGGTTTCACACTCGATTGGCCCAGTGCGAGTGGGGTACGTGTATTACTGGAGTTCGTGGGGAGTTTCACATGCGATTGGCCCTGTGCGAGCGGGGTACGTGTATTTCGGGGGTTTGCGTGGAGTTTCACACACAAATGGCCCTGTGCGAGCGGGGTACATGTATTTTGGGGGTTCACGGGGGGTTTCAGAAGCGATTGGCCCTGTGCGAGCGGGGTACGTGTATTTCAGGGGTTCACAGGGAGTTTCACACGCGATTGGCCATGTGCAAACAGGGTACGTGTATTTTGGGGGTTTGCGGGGGTTTCACACACGATTGGCCCTGTGCGAGCGGGGTACGTGTATTTCAGGGGTTCAAGGGGAGTTTCACATGCAATTGGCCCTGTGCGAGCGGGGTACGTCTATTACTGGGATTCGCGAGGAGTTTCAGACGCGATTAGCCCTGTGCGAGCGGGGTACGTGTATTTCGGGGATTCGCAGGGAGTTTCACACACGATTGGCCCTGTGCGAGCGGGGTACGTGTTTTTCGGGGGTTCGCAGGGAGTTTCACACGCGATTGGCCTGTGCGAGCGGGGTACGTGTATTTCAGGGGTTCGCGGGGTTTCACACGCGATTGGCCCTGTGCGAGCGGGGTACGTGTATTTCGGACGTTCGCGTGGAGTTTCACACACGATTGGCCCTGTGCGAGCAGAGTACGAGTATTTCGGGGGTTCGCAGGGAGGTTCACACGCGATTGGCCCTGTGCAAGTGGGGTACATGTATTTCAGGGGTTCGCGGGGAGTTTCACACGCGATTGGCCCTGTGCGAGCGGGGTACGTGTATTACTGGGGTTGGCAGGGAGTTTTACATGCGATTGGCCCTGTGTGAGCGGGGTACGTGTATTTCGGGGGTTTGCGGGGTGTTTCACACGCGATTGGCCCTGTGCGAGCGGGGTACGTGTCTTTCAGGGGTTTGCGGGGAGTTTCACACGCGATTGGCCCTGTGCGAGCGGGGTACGTGTATTTCGGGGGTTTGCGGGGAGTTTCACATGCGATTGGCCTTGTGCGAGCGGGGTACGTGTATTTTGGGGGTTCGCGGGGTGTTTCACACGCGATTGGCCCTGTGCGAGCGGGGTACGTGTATTTCGGGGGTTTGCGGGGAGTTTCACACGCGATTGGCCCTGTGCGAGCGGGGTACGTGTATTTCAGGGGTTTGCGGGGAGTTTCACACGCGATTGGCCCTGTGCGAGCGGGGTACGTGTATTTCGGAGGTTCGCGGGGGGTTTCACACGCGATTGGCCCTGTGCGAGCGGGGTACGTGTATTTCAGGGGTTCGCGGGGGTTTCACAAGCGATTGGCCCTGTGTGAGCGGGGTAAGTGTATTTCGGGGGTTTGTGGGGAGTTTCACACGCGATTGGCCCTGTGTAAGTAGGGTACGTGCATTTCGGGGGTTCGCGAGGAGATTCACATGCGATTGGCCCTGTGTGAACAGGGTACGTGTATTTTGGAGGGTTCGCGGGAGGTTTCACACGCGATTGGCCCAGTGCGAGCGGGGTACGTGTATTTCAGGGGTTCAAGGTGAGTTTCACACGCGATTGGCCCTGTGCGAGCGGGGTACGTGTATAACTGGGATTCGCGGGGAGTTTCAGACGCGATTAGCCCTGTGCGAGCAGGGTACGTGTATTTCGGGGGTTCGCGGGGAGTTTCACACACGATTGGCCCTGTGCGAGTGGGGTACGTGTATTACTGAGATTCGCAGGGAGTTTCAGACGCGATTGGCCCTGTGCGAGCGGTGTACGTGTATTTCGGGGGTTCGCGGGGAGTTTCACACGCAATTGGCCCTGTGTGAGCAGGGTACGTGTATTTCAGGGGTTTGCGGGGGGTTTCACATGCGATTGGCTCTGTGCGAGCGGGGTACGTGTATTTCAGGGGTTTGCAGGGAGTTTCACACACGATTGGCCCTGTGCGAGTAGGGTACGTGTATTTCGGGGGTTCGCGAGGAGATTCACACGCGATTGGCCCTGTGCGAACAGGGTACGTGTATTTTGGAGGGTTCGCGGGAGGTTTCACACGCGATTAGCCCAGTGCGAGCGGGGTACGTGTATTTCAGGGGTTCAAGGGGAGTTTCACATGCGATTGGCCCTGTGCGAGCGGGGTACGTGTATTTCGGGGGTTTGCATGGAGTTTCACACACAAATGGCCCTGTGCGAGCGGGGTACATGTATTTTGGGGGTTCACGGGGGGTTTCAGACGCGATTGGCCCTGTGCGAGCGGGGTACGTGTATTTCAGGGCTTCACAGGGAGTTTCACACGCGATTGGCCATGTGCAAACAGGGTACGTGTATTTTGGGGGTTCGCGGGGGTTTCACACGCGATTGGCCCAGTGCGAGTGGGGTACGTGTATTACTGGAGTTCGTGGGGAGTTTCACATGCGATTGGCCCTGTGCGAGCGGGGTACGTGTATTTCGGGGGTTTGCGTGGAGTTTCACACACAAATGGCCCTGTGCGAGCGGGGTACATGTATTTTGGGGGTTCACGGGGGGTTTCAGACGCGATTGGCCCTGTGCGAGCAGGGTACGTGTATTTCAGGGGTTCACAGGGAGTTTCACACGCGATTGGCCATGTGCAAACAGGGTACGTGTATTTTGGGGGTTCGCGGGGGTTTCACACACGATTGGCCCTGTGCGAGCGGGGTACGTGTATTTCAGGGGTTCAAGGGGAGTTTCACATGCAATTGGCCTTGTGCGAGCGGGGTACGTCTATTACTGGGATTCGCGGGGAGTTTCAGACGCGATTAGCCCTGTGCGAGCGGGGTACGTGTATTTCGGGGATTCGCAGGGAGTTTCACACACGATTGGCCCTGTGCGAGCGGGGTACGTGTTTTTCGGGGGTTCGCAGGGAGTTTCACACGCGATTGGCCTGTGCGAGCGGGGTACGTGTATTTCAGGGGTTCGCGGGGTTTCACACGCGATTGGCCCTGTGCGAGCGGGGTACGTGTATTTCGGACGTTCGCGTGGAGTTTCACACACGATTGGCCCTGTGCGAGCAGAGTACGAGTATTTCGGGGGTTCGCAGGGAGGTTCACACGCGATTGGCCCTGTGCAAGTGGGGTACATGTATTCCAGGGGTTCGCGGGGAGTTTCACACGCGATTGGCCCTGTGCGAGCGGGGTACGTGTATTACTGGGGTTGGCAGGGAGTTTCACATGCGATTGGCCCTGTGTGAGCGGGGTACGTGTATTTCGGGGGTTTGCGGGGTGTTTCACACGCGATTGGCCCTGTGCGAGCTGGGTACGTGTCTTTCAGGGGTTTGCGGGGAGTTTCACACGCGATTGGCCCTGTGCGAGCGGGGTACGTGTATTTCGGGGGTTTGCGGGGAGTTTCACATGCGATTGGCCTTGTGCGAGCGGGGTACGTGTATTTTGGGGGTTCGCGGGGTGTTTCACACGCGATTGGCCCTGTGCGAGCGGGGTACGTGTATTTCGGGGGTTTGCGGGGAGTTTCACACGCGATTGGCCCTGTGCGAGCGGGGTACGTGTATTTCAGGGGTTTGCGGGGAGTTTCACACGCGATTGGCCCTGTGCGAGCGGGGTACGTGTATTTCGGAGGTTCGCGGGGGGTTTCACACGCGATTGGCCCTGTGCGAGCGGGGTACGTGTATTTCAGGGGTTCGCGGGGGTTTCACAAGCGATTGGCCCTGTGTGAGCGGGGTAAGTGTATTTCGGGGGTTTGTGGGGAGTTTCACACGCGATTGGCCCTGTGTAAGTAGGGTACGTGCATTTCGGGGGTTCGCGAGGAGATTCACATGCGATTGGCCCTGTGCGAACAGGGTACGTGTATTTTGGAGGGTTCGCGGGAGGTTTCACACGCGATTGGCCCAGTGCGAGCGGGGTACGTGTATTTCAGGGGGTCAAGGGGAGTTTCACACGCGATTGGCCCTGTGCGAGCGGGGTACGTGTATAACTGGGATTCGCGGGGAGTTTCAGACGCGATTAGCCCTGTGCGAGCAGGGTACGTGTATTTCGGGGGTTCGCGGGGAGTTTCACACACGATTGGCCCTGTGCGAGTGGGGTACGTGTATTACTGAGATTCGCAGGGAGTTTCAGACGCGATTGGCCCTGTGCGAGCGGTGTACGTGTATTTCGGGGGTTCGCGGGGAGTTTCACACGCAATTGGCCCTGTGTGAGCAGGGTACGTGTATTTCAGGGGTTTGCGGGGGGTTTCACATGCGATTGGCTCTGTGCGAGCGGGGTACGTGTATTTCAGGGGTTTGCAGGGAGTTTCACACGCGATTGGCCCTGTGCGAGTAGGGTACGTGTATTTCGGGGGTTCGCAGGGTGTTTCACACGCGATTGGCCCTGTGTGAACAGGGTATGTTTATTTTGCGGGTTCGCGGGGGTTTCACACGCGATTGGCCCTGTGCGAGCGGGGTACGTGTATTTCAGGGGTTCAAGGGGAGTTTCACATGCGATTGGCCCTGTGCGAGCGGGGTACGTGTATTTCGGGGGTTTGCATGGAGTTTCACACACAAATGGCCCTGTGCGAGCGGGGTACATGTATTTTGGGGGTTCACGGGGGGTTTCAGACGCGATTGGCCCTGTGCGAGCGGGGTACGTGTATTTCAGGGGTTCACAGGGAGTTTCACACGCGATTGGCCATGTGCAAACAGGGTACGTGTATTTTGGGGGTTCGCGGGGGTTTCACACGCGATTGGCCCAGTGCGAGTGGGGTACGTGTATTACTGGAGTTCGTGGGGAGTTTCACATGCGATTGGCCCTGTGCGAGCGGGGTACGTGTATTTCGGGGGTTTGCGTGGAGTTTCACACACAAATGGCCCTGTGCGAGCGGGGTACATGTATTTTGGGGGTTCACGGGGGGTTTCAGACGCGATTGGCCCTGTGCGAGCGGGGTACGTGTATTTCAGGGGTTCACAGGGAGTTTCACACGCGATTGGCCATGTGCAAACAGGGTACGTGTATTTTGGGGGTTCGCGGGGGTTTCACACACGATTGGCCCTGTGCGAGCGGGGTACGTGTATTTCAGGGGTTCAAGGGGAGTTTCACATGCAATTGGCCTTGTGCGAGCGGGGTACGTCTATTACTGGGATTCGCGGGGAGTTTCAGACGCGATTAGCCCTGTGCGAGCGGGGTACGTGTATTTCGGGGATTCGCAGGGAGTTTCACACACGATTGGCCCTGTGCGAGCGGGGTACGTGTTTTTCGGGGGTTCGCAGGGAGTTTCACACGCGATTGGCCTGTGCGAGCGGGGTACGTGTATTTCAGGGGTTCGCGGGGTTTCACACGCGATTGGCCCTGTGCGAGCGGGGTACGTGTATTTCGGACGTTCGCGTGGAGTTTCACACACGATTGGCCCTGTGCGAGCAGAGTACGAGTATTTCGGGGGTTCGCAGGGAGGTTCACACGCGATTGGCCCTGTGCAAGTGGGGTACATGTATTTCAGGGGTTCGCGGGGAGTTTCACACGCGATTGGCCCTGTGCGAGTGGGGTACGTGTATTACTGGGGTTGGCAGGGAGTTTCACATGCGATTGGCCCTGTGTGAGCGGGGTACGTGTATTTCGGGGGTTTGCGGGGTGTTTCACACGCGATTGGCCCTGTGCGAGCGGGGTACGTGTCTTTCAGGGGTTTGCGGGGAGTTTCACACGCGATTGGCCCTGTGCGAGCGGGGTACGTGTATTTCGGGGGTTTGCGGGGAGTTTCACATGCGATTGGCCTTGTGCGAGCGGGGTACGTGTATTTTGGGGGTTCGCGGGGTGTTTCACACGCGATTGGCCCTGTGCGAGCGGGGTACGTGTATTTCGGGGGTTTGCGGGGAGTTTCACACGCGATTGGCCCTGTGCGAGCGGGGTACGTGTATTTCAGGGGTTTGCGGGGAGTTTCACACGCGATTGGCCCTGTGCGAGCGGGGTACGTGTATTTCGGAGGTTCGCGGGGGGTTTCACACGCGATTGGCCCTGTGCGAGCGGGGTACGTGTATTTCAGGGGTTCGCGGGGGTTTCACAAGCGATTGGCCCTGTGTGAGCGGGGTAAGTGTATTTCGGGGGTTTGTGGGGAGTTTCACACGCGATTGGCCCTGTGTAAGTAGGGTACGTGCATTTCGGGGGTTCGCGAGGAGATTCACATGCGATTGGCCCTGTGCGAACAGGGTACGTGTATTTTGGAGGGTTCGCGGGAGGTTTCACACGCGATTGGCCCAGTGCGAGCGGGGTACGTGTATTTCAGGGGGTCAAGGGGAGTTTCACACGCGATTGGCCCTGTGCGAGCGGGGTACGTGTATAACTGGGATTCGCGGGGAGTTTCAGACGCGATTAGCCCTGTGCGAGCAGGGTACGTGTATTTCGGGGGTTCGCGGGGAGTTTCACACACGATTGGCCCTGTGCGAGTGGGGTACGTGTATTACTGAGATTCGCAGGGAGTTTCAGACGCGATTGGCCCTGTGCGAGCGGTGTACGTGTATTTCGGGGGTTCGCGGGGAGTTTCACACGCAATTGGCCCTGTGTGAGCAGGGTACGTGTATTTCAGGGGTTTGCGGGGGGTTTCACATGCGATTGGCTCTGTGCGAGCGGGGTACGTGTATTTCAGGGGTTTGCAGGGAGTTTCACACGCGATTGGCCCTGTGCGAGTAGGGTACGTGTATTTCGGGGGTTCGCAGGGTGTTTCACACGCGA
Source organism: Ambystoma mexicanum (assembly GCF_040938575.1). NCBI lineage: Eukaryota > Metazoa > Chordata > Amphibia > Caudata > Ambystomatidae > Ambystoma > Ambystoma mexicanum. Next base: position 44,077,087 of record NC_090938.1, read on the forward strand.
TTGGCCCTGTGTGAACAGGGTATGTTTATTTTGCGGGTTCGCGGGGGTTTCACACGCGATTGGCCCTGTGCGAGTCGGGTACGTGTATTATTGGGGTTCGCAGGGAGTTTCACACACGATTGGCCCGGTGCGAGTGGGGTACGTGTATTTCGGGGGTTTGCATGGAGTTTCACACGCGATTGGCCCTGTGCGAGCGGGGTATGTGTATTTCGCGGGTTCGCAGGGAGTTTCACACGCAATTGGCCCTGTGCGAGGGGGGGTATGTGTATTTCAGAGGTTCGCAGGGGGGTTCACACGCGATTGGCCCTATGCGAGCGGGGTACGTGTATTTCGGGGGTTCACGGGGAGTTTCACACGCGATTGGCCCTGTGCGAGCGGGGTACGTGTATTACTGGGGTTCGCGGGTAGTTTCAGACACGATTGGCCCTGCGCGAGCGGGGTACGTGTATTTCGGGTGTTCGAGGGGAGTTTCACACACGATTGGCTCTGTGCGAGCAGGGTACATGTATTTCAGAGGTTCGCAGGGAGTTTCACACGCGATTGGCCCTGGGCGAGTGGGGTACGTGTATTTCGGAGGTTCGCGGGGGGTTTCACACGCGAATGGCCCTGTGCGAGCGGGGTACGAGTATTTCAGGGGTTCGCGGGGGTTTCACAAGCGATTGGCCCTGTGTGAGCGGGGTAAGTGTATTTCGGGGGTTTGCGGGGTGTTTCACACGCGATTGGCCCTGTGCGAGCGGGGTACGTGTCTTTCAGGGGTTTGCGGGGAGTTTCACACGCGATTGGCCCTGTGCGAGCGGGGTACGTGTATTTCGGGGGTTTGCGGGGAGTTTCACATGCGATTGGCCTTGTGCGAGCGGGGTACGTGTATTTTGGGGGTTTGCGGGGTGTTTCACACGCGATTGGCCCTGTGCGAGCGGGGTATGTGTATTTCGGGGGTTTGCGGGGAGTTTCACACGCGATTGGCCCTGTGCGAGCGGGGTACGTGTATTTCAGGGGTTTGCGGGGAGTTTCACACGCGATTGGCCCTGTGCGAGCGGGGTATGTGTATTTCGGAGGTTCGCGGGGGGTTTCACACGCGATTGGCCCTGTGCGAGCGGGGTACGTGTATTTCAGGGGTTCGCGGGGGTTTCACAAGCGATTGGCCCTGTGTGAGCGGGGTAAGTGTATTTCGGGGGTTTGTGGGGAGTTTCACACGCGATTGACCCTGTGTAAGTAGGGTACGTGCATTTCGGGGGTTCGCGAGGAGATTCACATGCGATTGGCCCTGTGCGAACAGGGTACGTGTATTTTGGAGGGTTCGCGGGAGGTTTCACACGCGATTGGCCCAGTGCGAGCGGGGTACGTGTATTTCAGGGGTTCAAGGGGAGTTTCACACGCGATTGGCCCTGTGCGAGCGGGGTACGTGTATAACTGGGATTCGCGGGGAGTTTCAGATGCGATTAGCCCTGTGCGAGCAGGGTACGTGTATTTCGGGGGTTCGCGGGGAGTTTCACACGCGATTGGCCCTGTGTAAGTAGGGTACGTGCATTTCGGGGGTTCGCGAGGAGATTCACATGCGATTGGCCCTGTGCGAACAGGGTACGTGTATTTTGGAGGGTTCGCGGGAGGTTTCACACGCGATTGGCCCAGTGCGAGCGGGGTACGTGTATTTCAGGGGTTCAAGGGGAGTTTCACACGCGATTGGCCCTGTGCGAGCGGGGTACGTGTATAACTGGGATTCGCGGGGAGTTTCAGACGCGATTAGCCCTGTGCGAGCAGGGTACGTGTATTTCGGGGGTTCGCGGGGAGTTTCACACACGATTGGCCCTGTGCGAGTGGGGTACGTGTATTACTGAGATTCGCAGGGAGTTTCAGACGCGATTGGCCCTGTGCGAGCGGTGTACGTGTATTTCGGGGGTTCGCGGGGAGTTTCACACGCAATTGGCCCTGTGTGAGCAGGGTACGTGTATTTCAGGGGTTTGCGGGGGGTTTCACATGCGATTGGCTCTGTGCGAGCGGGGTACGTGTATTTCAGGGGTTTGCAGGGAGTTTCACACGCGATTGGCCCTGTGCGAGTAGGGTACGTGTATTTCGGGGGTTCGCAGGGTGTTTCACACGCGATTGGCCCTGTGTGAACAGGGTATGTTTATTTTGCGGGTTCGCGGGGGTTTCACACGCGATTGGCCCTGTGCGAGTCGGGTACGTGTATTATTGGGGTTCGCAGGGAGTTTCACACACGATTGGCCCGGTGCGAGTGGGGTACGTGTATTTCGGGGGTTTGCATGGAGTTTCACACGCGATTGGCCCTGTGCGAGCGGGGTATGTGTATTTCGCGGGTTTCCCAGGGAGTTTCACACGCGATTGGCCCTGTGCGAGGGGGGGTATGTGTATTTCAGAGGTTCGCAGGGGGGTTCACACGCGATTGGCCCTATGCGAGCGGGGTACGTGTATTTCGGGGGTTCACGGGGAGTTTCACACGCGATTGGCCCTGTGCGAGCGGGGTACGTGTATTACTGGGGTTCGCGGGTAGTTTCAGACACGATTGGCCCTGCGCGAGCGGGGTACGTGTATTTCGGGTGTTCGAGGGGAGTTTCACACACGATTGGCTCTGTGCGAGCAGGGTACATGTATTTCAGAGGTTCGCAGGGAGTTTCACACGCGATTGGCCCTGGGCGAGTGGGGTACGTGTATTTCGGAGGTTCGCGGGGGGTTTCACACGCGAATGGCCCTGTGCGAGCGGGGTACGTGTATTTCAGGGGTTCGCGGGGGTTTCACAAGCGATTGGCCCTGTGTGAGCGGGGTAAGTGTATTTCGGGGGTTTGCGGGGTGTTTCACACGCGATTGGCCCTGTGCGAGCGGGGTACGTGTCTTTCAGGGGTTTGCGGGGAGTTTCACACGCGATTGGCCCTGTGCGAGCGGGGTACGTGTATTTTTGGGGTTTGCGGGGAGTTTCACATGCGATTGGCCTTGTGCGAGCGGGGTACGTGTATTTTGGGGGTTCGCGGGATGTTTCACACGCGATTGGCCCTGTGCGAGCGGGGTACGTGTATTTCGGGGGTTTGCGGGGAGTTTCACACGCGATTGGCCCTGTGCGAGCGGGGTACGTGTATTTCAGGGGTTTGCGTGGAGTTTCACACGCGATTGGCCCTGTGCGAGCGGGGTATGTGTATTTCGGAGGTTCGCGGGGGGTTTCACACGCGATTGGCCCTGTGCGAGCGGGGTACGTGTATTTCAGGGGTTCGCGGGGGTTTCACAAGCGATTGGCCCTGTGTGAGCGGGGTAAGTGTATTTCGGGGGTTTGTGGGGAGTTTCACACGCGATTGGCCCTGTGTAAGTAGGGTACGTGCATTTCGGGGGTTCGCGAGGAGATTCACATGCGATTGGCCCTGTGCGAACAGGGTACGTGTATTTTGGAGGGTTCGCGGGAGGTTTCACACGCGATTGGCCCAGTGCGAGCGGGGTACGTGTATTTCAGGGGTTCAAGGGGAGTTTCACACGCGATTGGCCCTGTGCGAGCGGGGTACGTGTATAACTGGGATTCGCGGGGAGTTTCAGACGCGATTAGCCCTGTGCGAGCAGGGTACGTGTATTTCGGGGGTTCGCGGGGAGTTTCACACACGATTGGCCCTGTGCGAGTGGGGTACGTGTATTACTGAGATTCGCAGGGAGTTTCAGACGCGATTGGCCCTGTGCGAGCGGTGTACGTGTATTTCGGGGGTTCGCGGGGAGTTTCACACGCAATTGGCCCTGTGTGAGCAGGGTACGTGTATTTCAGGGGTTTGCGGGGGGTATCACATGCGATTGGCTCTGTGCGAGCGGGGTACGTGTATTTCAGGGGTTTGCAGGGAGTTTCACACGCGATTGGCCCTGTGCGAGTAGGGTACGTGTATTTCGGGGGTTCGCAGGGTGTTTCACACGCGATTGGCCCTGTGTGAACAGGGTATGTTTATTTTGCGGGTTCGCGGGGGTTTCACACGCGATTGGCCCTGTGCGAGTCGGGTACGTGTATTATTGGGGTTCGCAGGGAGTTTCACACACGATTGGCCCGGTGCGAGTGGGGTACGTGTATTTCGGGGGTTTGCATGGAGTTTCACACGCGATTGGCCCTGTGCGAGCGGGGTATGTGTATTTCGCGGGTTTCCCAGGGAGTTTCACACGCGATTGGCCCTGTGCGAGGGGGGGTATGTGTATTTCAGAGGTTCGCAGGGGGGTTCACACGCGATTGGCCCTATGCGAGCGGGGTACGTGTATTTCGGGGGTTCACGGGGAGTTTCACACGCGATTGGCCCTGTGCGAGCGGGGTACGTGTATTACTGGGGTTCGCGGGTAGTTTCAGACACGATTGGCCCTGCGCGAGCGGGGTACGTGTATTTCGGGTGTTCGAGGGGAGTTTCACACACGATTGGCTCTGTGCGAGCAGGGTACATGTATTTCAGAGGTTCGCAGGGAGTTTCACACGCGATTGGCCCTGGGCGAGTGGGGTACGTGTATTTCGGAGGTTCGCGGGGGGTTTCACACGCGAATGGCCCTGTGCGAGCGGGGTACGTGTATTTCAGGGGTTCGCGGGGGTTTCACAAGCGATTGGCCCTGTGTGAGCGGGGTAAGTGTATTTCGGGGGTTTGCGGGGTGTTTCACACGCGATTGGCCCTGTGCGAGCGGGGTACGTGTCTTTCAGGGGTTTGCGGGGAGTTTCACACGCGATTGGCCCTGTGCGAGCGGGGTACGTGTATTTTTGGGGTTTGCGGGGAGTTTCACATGCGATTGGCCTTGTGCGAGCGGGGTACGTGTATTTTGGGGGTTCGCGGGATGTTTCACACGCGATTGGCCCTGTGCGAGCGGGGTACGTGTATTTCGGGGGTTTGCGGGGAGTTTCACACGCGATTGGCCCTGTGCGAGCGGGGTACGTGTATTTCAGGGGTTTGCGTGGAGTTTCACACGCGATTGGCCCTGTGCGAGCGGGGTATGTGTATTTCGGAGGTTCGCGGGGGGTTTCACACGCGATTGGCCCTGTGCGAGCGGGGTACGTGTATTTCAGGGGTTCGCGGGGGTTTCACAAGCGATTGGCCCTGTGTGAGCGGGGTAAGTGTATTTCGGGGGTTTGTGGGGAGTTTCACACGCGATTGGCCCTGTGTAAGTAGGGTACGTGCATTTCGGGGGTTCGCGAGGAGATTCACATGCGATTGGCCCTGTGCGAACAGGGTACGTGTATTTTGGAGGGTTCGCGGGAGGTTTCACACGCGATTGGCCCAGTGCGAGCGGGGTACGTGTATTTCAGGGGTTCAAGGGGAGTTTCACACGCGATTGGCCCTGTGCGAGCGGGGTACGTCTATAACTGGGATTCGCGGGGAGTTTCAGACGCGATTAGCCCTGTGCGAGCAGGGTACGTGTATTTCGGGGGTTCGCGGGGAGTTTCACACACGATTGGCCCTGTGCGAGTGGGGTACGTGTATTACTGAGATTCGCAGGGAGTTTCAGACGCGATTGGCCCTGTGCGAGCGGTGTACGTGTATTTCGGGGGTTCGCTGGGAGTTTCACACGCAATTGGCCCTGTGTGAGCAGGGTACGTGTATTTCAGGGGTTTGCGGGGGGTTTCACATGCGATTGGCTCTGTGCGAGCGGGGTACGTGTATTTCAGGGGTTTGCAGGGAGTTTCACACGCGATTGGCCCTGTGCGAGTAGGGTACGTGTATTTCGGGGGTTCGCAGGGTGTTTCACACGCGATTGGCCCTGTGTGAACAGGGTATGTGTATTTTGCGGGTTCGCGGGGGTTTCACACGCGATTGGCCCTGTGCGAGTCGGGTACGTGTATTATTGGGGTTCGCAGGGAGTTTCACACACGATTGGCCCGGTGCGAGTGGGGTACGTGTATTTCGGGGGTTTGCATGGAGTTTCACACGCGATTGGCCCTGTGCGAGCGGGGTATGTGTATTTCGCGGGTTCGCAGGGAGTTTCACACGCGATTGGCCCTGTGCGAGGGGGGGTATGTGTATTTCAGAGGTTCGCAGGGGGGTTCACACGCGATTGGCCCTATGCGAGCGGGGTACGTGTATTTCGGGGGTTCACGGGGAGTTTCACACGCGATTGGCCCTGTGCGAGCGGGGTACGTGTATTACTGGGGTTCGCGGGTAGTTTCAGACACGATTGGCCCTGCGCGAGCGGGGTACGTGTATTTCGGGTGTTCGAGGGGAGTTTCACACACGATTGGCTCTGTGCGAGCAGGGTACATGTATTTCAGAGGTTCGCAGGGAGTTTCACACGCGATTGGCCCTGGGCGAGTGGGGTACGTGTATTTCGGAGGTTCGCGGGGGGTTTCACACGCGAATGGCCCTGTGCGAGCGGGGTACGTGTATTTCAGGGGTTCGCGGGGGTTTCACAAGCGATTGGCCCTGTGTGAGCGGGGTAAGTGTATTTCGGGGGTTTGTGGGGAGTTTCACACGCGATTGGCCCTGTGTAAGTAGGGTACGTGCATTTCGGGGGTTCGCGAGGAGATTCACACGCGATTGGCCCTGTGCGAACAGGGTACGTGTATTTTGGAGGGTTCGCGGGAGGTTTCACACGCGATTGGCCCAGTGCGAGTGGGGTACGTGTATTTCAGGGGTTCAAGGGGAGTTTCACACGCGATTGGCCCTGTGCGAGCGGGGTACGTGTATAACTGGGATTCGCGGGGAGTTTCAGACGCGATTAGCCCTGTGCGAGCAGGGTACGTGTATTTCGGGGGTTCGCGGGGAGTTTCACACACGATTGGCCCTGTGCGAGTGGGGTATGTGTTTTTTGGGGGTTCGCAGGGAGTTTCACATGCGATTGGCCCTGTGCGAGCGGGGTACGTGTATTTCAGGGGTTCGCTGCGGTTTCACACGCGATTGGCCCTGTGCGAGCCGGGTACGTGTATTTCGGGGGTTCGCATGGAGTTTCACACGGGATTGGCCCTGTGCGAGCAGGGTTGTGATGCTGGAAATGCATCAGAGGGACAGGGCCTCTGAATCCTTGTCCTTTACTGCTTTTTATCGTGTGTTCTGTCATGTTTTCTGCCCAGGAGTCCATGTGGGACTCCTGGCAGTGCAGCTCTCTCTTTTGGTTTGGTGAACAGACCCATGGGATACCCTTATGGCACCCATGGGTAGGGGTACAACCCTGTGCCCCTAGTGTATGTTTTTGGGCACCTGTGGGTGGCCCACAGAGCAGGGTATGGGCTGGTGGCAGCTCCATGCTGAATTTGACAGGTGCTCTGGGTGTCCTCCATTTTGGGATACCCAGGTCCTGCCATTGGGATCAGTTGATTCCTAATAGGAAACAAGATGGCCCCTCTGGCCTCTTGCTTTCTATTGCCTGTTACCTTGTTTCCCAAAGTCCTGGGAAGCCCTGACTCTGTCCCTTCCCCCTGACTGGCTGTTGGGTGGAAGTTCCATATATGGTGTTGTTGGGAAGGCCCAGCTAGACTGACTGGAGCCTTCCCAGTGACTGTATGTTGTGGGTACCTCCTGTGGGTGGGACCTGGGTGAATGGAGTGTGTGACCAATATACACTCCTTGTTGTGGTTGTCTGGTTTCTGGCATGAGAGACAAAGACTGAGACAGCCCTGCCCGAAACTGGCCTGAATGCAGTGTGTAGTGTTGAATGGCTGGGTACTTGTCCCAATCCACATTCCTTGTTGTGAGTGTCTGAAAGGGAGGAGTGTGGCCTGAATGCACTGTGTGCCTGATTGGCTGACTGACTGCATGAATGCCCTTCTGTATAATTGGCTGCTGAGTGTGTGCCAGCAGTGTGGATGAGAGACAGAATAGTATATCTGGGGACCTCTCACCACTGGTGATTGTTCAGAAGCGTTCAGAAGCTGAGTCTCCACTCTAAGAGTAACTGGAACTGCTGATCCTCGACGTCCAGCTGGAAGAAGAAGACTTGCTGTTGCACTTGCTTCGACCGATCTGAAAGCTGCCGAATTCGTCGAGGACTGACCCGAGGGAGGACCTGGTAAGGCGCCCTCTTCCCGTGCTCCGAGGGATCATCGAGCACCGCTACATCTTCGCCGAAGCCCCCTGGAAGTCAGACCCTCGAAAGGCTGCCGACCCGAGACGGGACCGCCGAGGAGATCGAAGTGAAGCACCCGGACATCGCCGCCGTCGAAGTCCATTGCCGTCGACCAGGGTTCGAAGGTCTGTGTAACCGCTGGAGGCCCGTCGAAGTTGTGTTGCCCAGCCGTGGGAACCACTTGACGCCGTGCCTCCGACGACCGGAGCCGTCCGCTCCTTGCCTAAGAACATTTGAATCGAAGGACTCCCTCGTCCGCACCGTCGACCGCTTTATCCTGCCGGAGAAAGTCGAGGCGACCAACGTGCCGAGGAGAAACCTACCGGTGGGTTTCCCGCCACCCGAAGACCACAAAGACTCGAACGACTCGACGCCCTTGCTGGGCCCCCGTCTCCACAATCTTTGCGGTCCAGAACAATTGTCATCGAGGTGCCCCGCACGCCTCTGCCTTGAAGGACGCCGACGCTCCGTCGTCGACGAGCACCGCTTGGATCGAAGCTGCCGCCTCATCGACGCCATTCTACCCTGTTTGTTGTCGGACGTTCGACGCCCCCTGTCTCCCGCTTGAAAGGGAAGGCATTCAAGAAGGGCCGTCGATTCCCCGACGCCGAACGCTGAGTTCCTCGACGGACGTTCGACGCCCCGTGTCTACTGCTTGAAAGGGAAGGCATTCAAGAAGGGCCGTCGATTCCCCGCTGCCGAACGCCGACTTCCTCGACGCTTCTCGACGCCTCTCGACGATCCGTGACTCCCGCTTGAAAGGGGGGTCGCTCAAGAAGGATCTGTCGACGCCTCTTCGAAGAACTCGACTCCACCAGGTACATTGGGGGGGTAAAAACATTATAGGAGGGAATAAGACTTGCAGAACAATATATGGACTGGGCTTGTGCCATATCTTTATTTTACAGGTTGCCCAGGTGGGGGGATCTCCACACAGAACGGTTCTAGTGGTAGGGGCCAGTATTCTGCCTATTGCTCAACCATCTTATTTTCTCTCCTCTCTCTATTGCTGGTTTCACTCTATTGATCTGTGTGACATTGTTACAGTATTGTTGATGCACTTTAATGAGATCTAATACAAAGGGTGGTACCACTTTAGAATTGTATATATTTGCCATTGTTGATTTTCCTAAGTACAAAGTGAGTTATTATGATAAGTGTACATAACCTTGAATATTGATTATATGAAGACTGTGTTCTAACCAATACAGTGTGTGGACATTCCTTTGTGGGGGCTTGGGGACTACACTGTACTTAAGAACCAGCCTGCATCACCTCCTGAGAAGCTAGGCCTTGATTGCTCGACCATAGCTACCGAATAGAGAATCTAGGCTGGGGTCCTCAGTGCCACCCCTCTACCATATAGAGAGCAGAAGTACAGACCACCCCCTACCAGTCTTTACACTGGTGGCAGCGGTGGGATGCTTATGGTTTTAAGAATCAGTGTATAACCGTGCCACTTACAAAAGATATCTGCACTTTATTAAATTAAGGTTTAGTTGTGTACAAGATAACTGCATTACAAACAATGGAGTCTATTGCAAATGGCAAATTGACTCGGATGAGCTTGGAGGCTCTCCAGAGTGCTTGTCGAGCCAGGGAGTTAGACTTTGTGGATAAGTCTAGGGCTGAGCTGATAGCTGCCCTGATGGACTACCAGACTGATGGTGAAACTCTTGATGAGGGGGGAATGCAACCAATGAGGACTCTGCCCCTGGGGTTTCTGCTGAATCTGTTTCTGGGAATGCCGCCATTCCTGCTGCCTCTGTTCCAAACCCCAGCAATTCCTTGGAGCTTGAGTTATTAAGGATGAAATTGGCCTTTGAATACCGCAAGTTGGAAATAGATGCTGAACTTAAGAAAGAGAAGTTGGCTCAACAAGTGGAGCTCAAGAATAGGGATCTTGAACTCAGAAATAAGGACCTTGAACTCAAGAGCCAGGACACTGAATGTCAGAGAATCCAGCTAGAGAAAGCTAGAGTGGAGACTTCAGCTAAAACCAGTGAGAGTGTCAGGTCCCCAGCCACCAAGTTTATGAAAGATTTGGTTGGTGCATTTTTGGAGGGTTCAGATATCCTCCAATGGATTGAAGCGTTTGAAATGGCTTGTGCGATTCATGATGTTGATAAAAGAGATTGGGCTAAGTGTTTGTTAAGCAGAGTGCCTCAAACTGGATATGACTGTATTCTGAAGCTGAGTGTGGAAGAAAGGGGGCAGTATGAGTGTATGAAATCTGCTTTGATTGCCAAGTTTGGCAAGACACCTACCCAATACCTTAGAAGGTTCAGGGATTTTAAGAAAAGAGAGAATGTTTCTTGGGTTGACTGGGTGAGTGCTGCGCACATGAACATGATGGGGTGGATCGATGGATACAAGGTTAAGACTTTTGTTGAATTGTCCCACCTCTTGTTTTTTGAGCATTTTTCTGAAGCCTGTTCACCAGAGCTGCGTCAGTATGTGGCTGACCAGAACATTTTGGACCCCTTTAAGCTGGCTAGGTTGGCTGATAAGTGGGTCTCCCACCGGGTGTCCCCTAAGGACTCCAGTGGGAAGGACAAGGACAAAGAAAAGGGGGCCTCTCTGAAAGCTGAGGAGTCCCACAAGCAGTCACAGTCGGGTAAACCTAAACCTTCCTCTCCCAAGACCCAAAAGTCTAGTGGGGATAAGTCATCTGTGGGTGGGAATAAGAGTAGTGGTCCACCTGCTGCAAAGCAGGCTCCCAGTGGTTCCAGTACTGTACCCCGCACTCCTGGCGCTTGTTGGGACTGTGGGGCTCTGGATCACAAAAGGGGTGACTCCAAGTGTAAATGTAAGGCACTTGGAGTACAGGCTGTCAGCCTGACCTACCCTTACCCCGTGTCTGAGGTGGAGGCGACTGTCCTCCCCTCCTCTACCGGGATCACATTTTGCGCTCCGGTAGAGATTTCCTTAGTGTCCCTTGGGGCCTGGGACCAGTATGCAGAAGTACTGGTGACTATCCCACAGAACACCCGTAGGTTTTTGAGAAGTGTCCTCTTGAACGGCCAGCCTTCTACTGGTTTGAGAGACACTGGGGCAAGCAAGACAGTGGTGGACAGGACCCTGCTCAAGCCAGAGGACTATGTAGGTGCTCCTCTGAGAACCACCAGGTTAGCTGGTGGGCCTCCCAAATTATCGCCTGTAGCCTTAGTCACACTCATGATTGGAGACAAGACAGCAAAGCTTCCTGTCCTGGTTCAGGACAATGTCCCTGCTAACATTCTGTTAGGAAATGATCTAGTAGAGTTGGGGTTGATCTCGGATGGTCTTTCCATGACTGCTGCTGCAGTCACTAGGTCACAGGTGACACCGGGTCTGGCTGTGAGTCAGGTACCCGAGCCAAAGGCGAGGCCTAAGGCAAGAAGAAGGAAGACCAAGAAGGCCACCTCTGTGGAGGGAACACCTTCTCTTCCTGCTGTTCCGACAGCACCCATTGGGATCCATGCTCCGGACGGGCTGGGTCCAGTGGAAAACCCAAACTCAACTCCTGTGGGAGAAGAGACAGAAGACTCTCCTGTGGGAGAGGTTCTCAACCCGGAGGATCATCCCGACCTTCAATGCTTGTTAGCTGAAGGGGGACCCTCCCGGGTAGACTTCTGTAAGGGACAGAGAGAGTGCCACTCTCTCGAGGGACTGAGGAAACAGGCCCTGTCCCAGGCACAAGGAGAAGTGCCTAGGACATTCCGGATTTATTGGGAGGGTGAGCTCCTTGTTAGTGAGCCCACTAAACCTGAACCTGGTGCCCTCAAGAGGTTGGTGGTACCCCAGGTTTACAGGCCCTTCCTACTGCAGTTGGTGCATGAGGTGCCCTTGGCTTGGGACCAAGAAGACTAAGCAGAGGCTCTCTGCCCATTTCTACTGGCCACGGATGGGAGTAGAGGTGGAGTCCCACTGCAGGACCTGCCCAACTTGTCAGTTGTCTGGCAAGACTGGAGGCAGTGTCATTGCCCCACTGCAGCCATTGCCAGTGGTTGGCACACCATTTGAGAGGGTGGGCATCGACATCGTCGGTCCCCTTAACCCTCCCACTTCAGGTGGACATCGGTTCATCCTGGTCTTGGTAGATCATGCCACCAGGTACCCTGAGGCAATACCCCTTCAGACTGTTACTGCCAAGGTGGTTGCCAGGGCTCTCCTGGGCATTTTCACCTGTGTTGGATTCCCCAAGGAGGTTGTCTCTGACAGAGGATCCAACTTCATGTCTAGTTACATGAAAACCATGTGGAAAGAGTGCGGGGTAACCTACAAGTTCTCCACCTCTTACCACCCCCAGACCAATGGTCTGGTTGAGAGATTTAATAAAACTCTCATGGGCATGCTAGGGGCTTTGGAAGAACCCCTAAGGGGGAAATGGGATCTCCTCCTGCCCTGCCTGCTGTTTGCTTACAGAGAGGTACCTCAAGAGGGTGTTGGTTTCAGCCCCTTTGAGTTACTCTTTGGACATCCCGTGAGGGGGCCCCTCGCCTTGATCTGAGAAGGCTTGGAAGCCACCCCTCCAGGTCCCGCCAAGCAAGTGGGGGACTATGTGTTAGGCCTCAGACGGAGGATGACACAGATGATGGGTCAGGCAACAGCAAATCTCAAGGCCAGCCAGGAATTGAATAAGTACTGGCATGACCTTAAAGCCTCGCAAGTGGATTGGACTTTGGGACAGGAAATCCTTGTGATGGAGCCTACCAAGCCTAGAGCTTTGGCAGACAAGTGGACTGGACCCTTCAGGATCATCTCCAAGATGGGCGAAGTCAATTATCTGGTTGACATGGGAGCCTCTGGGGTAGCCCCTCAGATATTCCATGTCAACAGGCTCAAGCCTTTCCACCGGCGAGCAGAAGTCTCATGTCTCTTGCTAGCTTCAGGGCAAGAAGAGGATGAGAGTGAGCCCCTTCCTGATTTGCTGCATAGCAACCCTCAGGATGGCTCAGTGGAGGGAGTACATCTCTCTCCGGATTTGACAACAGAGCAACAGAGGGCCTGCAGGGCTTTACTCCAACAGTATGCCTCTCTGTTTTCACTGACGCCAGGCCTTACACCGTGGTGTAGGCATGAAATTGACACTGGTGACAGTGTGCCTGTCAAAAGCAGGTGCTACCGTATGTCAGATACCGTCAAGAACCACATCCAGGCTGAGGTCACCAAGATGTTGGATCTGGGTGTTATTGAACCCTCAACTAGTCCCTGGTCCAGTCCAGTGGTCCTTGTCCCCAAGGCAAGTTCCCAGGCGGGTATCAAGGATTGGAGGTTCTCTGTGGACTACCGAGGAGTCAATGCCGTCACCAAAACTGACGCGCACCCATTGCCCAGGGCTGATGAGCTCGTGGACACCATAGGTGCTGCCAAATTTGTGAGCACCTTTGACCTTACCTCAGGCTATTGGCAAATAGCTCTGACGGACCATGCCAAGGAAAAGACGGCCTTCTCAACACCTGAGGGACTCTACCAGTTTAGGGTCATGCCTTTTGGGTTGAAGAATGCCCCTGCCACCTTCCAGAAATTGGTCAACCATGCGCTCTGTGGGCTGGAAGCCTTTTGTGTGGCTTACTTAGACGACATTGCCGTCTACACTTCCACCTGGGAAGAACATTTGACACATCTGGATAAGGTGTTGCAGGCCTTGAAAAGGGCTAACCTCAAATCAAGGCCACCAAGTGCCAGATAGCTCAGGGGAAAGTTACCTATCTTGGTCATGAGGTAGGAGGGGGTCAAATCCAACCTCTCTCCAGTAAAGTACAGGATGTACAGAACTGGGAGACTCCCACTACTCAAACCAAGGTGAGAGCCTTTTTGGGCCTCACTGGGTACTATCGCAATTTCATGGAAGACTATGGAACCATAGCTGCACCCCTGACAGCTCTAACTTCACCCAAACAGCCTAGGAAGGTTAATTGGACCGAAGACTGTCAGAGGGCCTTTGATGGCTTGAAAGAAAGTCTGTGTAGGGCACCTGTGTTGTGTGCGCCTGACTACAGCCGACCCTTTATCGTCCAGACGGATGCCTGCGACACCGGAATTGGAGCTGTCTTGTCCCAGTTAGATGACAAAGGGAGAGAACATCCTATCATATTCATCAGTAGACAACTCAAGGGTAGAGAACGTAGCTGGGCTACTATTGAAAAGGAGTGTTTTAGCATAGTTTGGAGCCTTAGGCGTTTTAGGCCCTACCTTACGGGGTCTACCTTCAAGGTCCAAACAGACCATAAGCCCCTGAAGTGGCTTATGCAGATGAAGGGTGAGAATCCGAAATTGCTCAGGTGGTCCATTAGCCTGCAAGGGCTAGACTTCACCATAGAGCACAGACCAGGGAAGAGTCACGATAATGCAGATGGCCTTTCCAGAAGGTATGTTGACCGTCTGGATGAGGGTGTCTATCCCGTGGGAGATTAGACACCCTCCACCTCAGTCTGGGGGGGGGGGCGACTGTGATGCTGGAAATGCATCAGAGGGACAGGGCCTCTGAATCCTTGTCCTTTACTGCTTTTTATCGTGTGTTCTGTCATGTTTTCTGCCCAGGAGTCCATGTGGGACTCCTGGCAGTGCAGCTCTCTCTTTTGGTTTTGTGAACAGACCCATGGGATACCCTTATGGCACCCATGGGTAGGGGTACAACCCTGTGCCCCTAGTGTATGTTTTTGGGCACCTGTGGGTGGCCCACAGAGCAGGGTATGGGCTGGTGGCAGCTCCATGCTGAATTTGACAGGTGCTCTGGGTGTCCTCCATTTTGGGATACCCAGGCCCTGCCATTGGGATCAGTTGATTCCTGATAGGAAACAAGATGGCCCCTGTGGCCTCTTACTTTCTATTGCCTGTTACCTTGTTTCCCAATGTCCTGGGAAGCCCTGACTCGGTCCCTCCCCCCTGACTGGCTGTTGGGTGGAAGTTCCATATATGGTGTTGTTGGGAAGGCCCAGCTAGACTGACTGGAGCCTGTCTGGTTTCTGGCATGAGAGACAAAGACTGAGACAGCCCTGCCCGAAACTGGCCTGAATGCAGTGTGTAGTGTTGAATGGCTGGGTACTTGTCCCAATCCACATTCCTTGTTGTGAGTGTCTGAAAGAGAGGAGTGTGGCCTGAATGCACTGTGTGCCTGATTGGCTGACTGACTGCATGAATGCCCTTCTGTATGATTGGCTGCTGAGTGTGTGCCAGCAGTGTGGATGAGAGACAGAATAGTATATCTGGGGACCTCTCACCACTGGTGATTGTTCAGAAGCGTTCAGAAGCTGAGTCTCCACTCTAAGAGTAACTGGAACTGCTGATCCTCGACGTCCAGCTGGAAGAAGAAGACTTGCTGTTGCACTTGCTTCGACCGATCTGAAAGCTGCCGAATTCGTCGAGGACTGACCCGAGAGAGGACCTGGTAAGGCGCCCTCTTCCTGTACTCTGAGGGATCATCGAGCACCGCTACATCTTCGCCGAAGCCCCCTGGAAGTCAGACCCTCGAAAGGCTGCCGACCCGAGACGGGACAGCCGAGGAGATCGAAGTGAAGCACCCGGACATTGTCGCCGTCGAAGTCCATTGCCGTCGACCAGGGTTCGCAGGTCTGTGTAACCGCTGGAGGCCCATCGAAGTTGTGTTGCCCAGCCGTGGGAACCACTTGACGCCGTGACGCCGATGACCGGAGCCGTCCGCTCTTTGCCTAAGAACATTTGAATCGAAGGACTCCCTCGTCCGCACCGTCGACCGCTTTATCCTGCCGGAGAAAGTCAAGGACGACCAACACGCCGAGGAGAAACCTACCCGTGGGTTTCCCGCCACCCGAAGACCACAAAGACTCGACCAACTCGACACCCTTGCTGGGCCCCTGTCTCCACAATCTTTGCCGTCCAGAACACATGTCATCGAGGTGCCCCGCACGCCTCTGCCTTGCAGGACGCTGACGCTCTGTCGTCGACGAGCACCGCTTGGATCGAAGCTGCCGCCTCATCGACGCCGTTCTACCCTGTTTGTTGTCGGACGTTCGACGCCCCGTGTCTCCCGCTTGAAAGGGAAGGCATTCAAGAAGGGCCGTCGATTCCCCGACGCCGAACGCCGAGTTCCTCGACGGACTTTCGACGCCCCGTGTCTCCCGCTTGAAAGGGAAGGCATTCAAGAAGGGCCGTCGATTCCCCGCTGCTGAACGCCGAGTTCCTCGACGCTTCTCGACGCCTCTCGACGATCCGTGACTCCCGCTTGAAAGGGGGTCGCTCAAGAAGGATCTGTCGACGCCTCTTCGAAGAACTTGACTCCACCAGGTACATTGGGGGGGTAAAAACATTATAGGAGGGAATAAGACTTGCAGAACAATATATGGACGGGGCTTGTGCTATATCTTTATTTTACAGGTTGCCCAGGTGGGGGGATCTCCACACAGAACGGTGTCTAGTGTTAGGGGCCAGTATTCTGCCTATTGCTCAACCATCTTATTTTCTCTCCTCTCTCTATTGCTGGTTTCACTCTATTGATCTGTGTGACATTGTTACAGTATTGTTGATGCACTTTAATGAGATCTAATACAAAGGGTGGTACCACTTTAGAATTGTATATATTATCCATTGTTGATTTTCCTAAGTACAAAGTGAGTTATTATGATAAGTGTACATAACCTTGAATATTGATTATATAAAGACTGTGTTCTAACCAATACAGTGTGTGGACATTCCTTTGTGGGGGCTTGGGGACTACACTGTACTTAAGAACCAGCCTGCATCACCTCCTGAGAAGCTAGGCCTTGATTGCTCGACCATAGCTACCGAATAGAGAATCTAGGCTGGGGTCCTCTGTGCCTCCCCTCTACCATATAGAGAGCAGAAGTACAGACCACCCCCTACCAGTCTTTACAAGGGTACGTGTATTTCGGGGGTTCGCAGGGAGGTTCACACGCGATTGGCCATGTGCGAGTGGGGTATATGTATTTCAGGGGTTCGCGGGGAGTTTCACACGCGATTGGCCCTATGCGAGCGGGGTACGTGTATTTCAGGGGTTTGCGGGGAGTTTCACACGCGATTGGCCCTGTGCGAGTGGGGTACGTGTATTTCAGGGGTTTGCGGGGAGTATCACATGCGATTGGACTTGTGCGAGCGGGGTACGTGTACTTTGGGGGTTTGCGGGGTGTTTCACACGCGATTGGCCCTGTGCGAGTGGGGTACGTGTATTACTGGAGTTCGTGGGGAGTTTCACATGCGATTGGCCCTGTACGAGCGGGGTACTTGTATTTCGGGGGTTCGCGTGGAGTTTCACACACGAATGGCCCTGTGCGAGCTGGGTATGTGTATTTCGGGGGTTCGCGGGGAGTTTCACACGAAATTGGCCCTGTGCGAGTGGGGTACATGTATTTTGGGGGTTCACGGGGGTTTCAGACGCGATTGGCCCTGTGCGAGCGGGGTACGTGTATTTCAGGGGTTCACGGGGAGTTTCACACGCGATTGGCCCTGTGCGAGCGGGGTACGTGTATTACTGAGATTCGCAGGGAGTTTCAGACGCGATTGGCCCTGTGCGAGCGGGGTACGTGTATTTCGGGGGTTCGCGAGGAGTTTCAAACACGATTGGCACTGTGCGAGTGGGGTATGTGTATTTCGGGGTTCGCAGGGAGTTTCACACGCGATTGGCCGTGTGTGAGCAGGGTACGTGTATTTCAGGGGTTCGCGGGGGGTTTCACACGCGATTGGCCCTGTGCGAGCGGGGTATGTGTATTTCAGGGGTTTGCAGGGAGTTTCACACGCGATTGGCCCTGTGCGAGTAGGGTATGTGTATTTTGGGGGTTTGCGGGGTGTTTCACACGCGATTGGCCCTGTGCGAACAGGGTATGTGTATTTTGTGGGTTCGCCGGGGTTTCACACGCGATTGGCCCTGTGCGAGTCGGGTACGTGTATTACTGGGGTTCGCAGGGAGTTTCACACGCGATTGGCCCTGTGCGAGTGGGGTACATGTATTTCAGGGGTTTGCATGGAGTTTCACACGCGATTAGCCCTGTGCGAGCGGGGTATGCGTATTTCGGGTGTTTGCGGGGAGTTTCACACGCGATTGGCCCTGTGCGAGTATGGTACGTGTATTTTGGGAGTTCGCGGGGTGTTTCACACGCGATTGGCCCTGGGCGAACAGGGTATGTGTATTTTGCGGGTTCGACGGGGTTTCACACGCGATTGGCCCTGTGCGAGTCGGGTACGTGTATTACTGGGGTTCGCAGGGAGTTTCACACGCGATTGGCCCTGTGCGAGTGGGGTATGTGTATTTCGGGGGTTTGCATGGAGTTTCACACGCGATTGGCCCTGTGCGAGCAGGGTATGTGTATTTCGGGTGTTCGCGGGGAGTTTCACACGCGATTGGCCCTGTGCGAGTGGGGGTATGTGTATTTCAGGGTTTCGCAGGGGGTTTCACACGCGATTGGCACTATGCGAGCGGGGTACGTGTATTTCGGGGGTTCACAGGGAGTTTCACACGCGATTGGCCCTGTGCGAGCGGGGTACGTGTATTACTGGGGTTCGCGGGTAGTTTCAGACACGACTGGCCGTGTGTGAGCAGGGTACGTGTATTTCAGTGGTTCACGGGGGGTTTCACACGCGATTGGCCCTGTGCGAGCGGGGTATGTGTATTTCAGGGGTTTGCAGGGAGTTTCCCACGCGATTGGCCCTGTGCGAGTAGGGTACGTGTATTTTGGGGGTTCGCGGGGTGTTTCAGAAGCGATTGGCCCTGTGCGAGCGGGGTACGTGTATTTCAGGGGTTCACGGGGAGTTTCACACGCGATTGGCCCTGTGCGAGCGGGGTACGTGTATTACTGAGATTCGCAGGGAGTTTCAGACACGATTGGCCCTGTGCGAGCGGGGTACGTGTATTTCGGGGGTTCGCGGGGAGTTTCAAACACGATTGGCACTGTGCGAGCGGGGTATGTGTATTTCGGTGTTTGCAGGGAGTTTCACACGCGATTGGCCGTGTGTGAGCAGGGTACGTGTATTTCAGGGGTTCGTGGGGGGTTTCACACGCGATTGGCCCTGTGCGAGCGGGCTATGTGTATTTCAGGGGTTTGCAGGGAGTTTCACACGCGATTGGCCCTGTGCGAGTAGGGTACGTGTATTTTGGGGGTTCGCGGGGTGTTTCACACGCGATTGGCCCTGTGCGAACAGGGTATGTGTATTTTGTGGGTTCGCCGGGGTTTCACACGCGATTGGCCCTGTGCGAGTCGGGTACGTGTATTACTGGGGTTCGCAGGGAGTTTCACACGCGATTGGCCCTGTGCGAGTGGGGTACGTGTATTTCGGGGGTTTGCATGGAGTTTCACACGCGATTAGCCCTGTGCGAGCGGGGTATGTGTATTTCGGGTGTTCGCGGGGAGTTTCACACGCGATTGGCCCTGTGCGAGTAGGGTACGTGTATTTTGGGGGTTCGCGGGGTGTTTCACACGCGATTGGCCCTGTGCGAACAGGGTATGTGTATTTTGCGGGTTCGCCGGGGTTTCACACGCGATTGGCCCTGTGCGAGTCGGGTACGTGTATTACTGGGGTTCGCAGGGAGTTTCACACGCGATTGGCCCTGTGCGAGTGGGGTACGTGTATTTCGGGGGTTTGCATGGAGTTTCACACGCGATTGGCCCTGTGCGAGCAGGGTATATATATTTCGGGTGTTCGCGGGGAGTTTCACACGCGATTGGCCCTGTGCGAGTGGGGGTACGTGTATTTCAGGGTTTCGCAGGGGGTTTCACACGCGATTGGCCCTATGCGAGCGGGATACGTGTATTACTGGGGTTCGTGGGTAGTTTCAGACACGATTGGCCCTGCGCGAGCGGGGTACGTGTATTTCGGGGGTTCACGGGGAGTTTCACACATGATTGGCCCTGTGCGAGTGGGGTACGTGTATTTCGGGGGTTCGTGGGGCGTTTCACACATGATTGGCCCTGTGCGAGCGGGGTATGTGTATTTCGGGGGGTTCGTGGGGAGTTTCATATGCGATTGGCCCTGTACGGGCGGGGTACGTGTATTACTGGCGTTCGCGGGGAGTTTCACACGCGATTGGCCCTGTGCGAGCGGGGTACGTGTTTTTCAGGGGTTCGCATGGAGTTTCACATGCGTTTGGCCCTGTGCGAGTGGGGCACGTGTATTTCGGGGGTTCGCGGCGAGTTTCACACGCGATTGGCCCTGTGCGAGCGGGGTACGTGTATTTCGGGGCTTTGCGGGGAGTTCCACAAGGGAATTGGCAGTGTGGGTCCTCCCAGGTGTGCCCTCTACCCCCTCCACGGCCCCTGCAAGCAGCCCACACCCCACTGGACTACCCAGCACCCCTGGTCATGTTCCCCCGAACCCCCACCCACCCAGCATTGACGGGCACCTGCCAGCAGGCTCCGACTCATGTCCCCCAGCACCCACACTCCCCAGCAGTGAAGCAGTGACGGGCACCTGCCAGCAGGCCCCGACTCATGTCCCCCAGCACCCCCACCCACCAAGCAGTGAGGGGCACCTGCCAGCAGGCCCCGACT
Source organism: Ambystoma mexicanum (assembly GCF_040938575.1). NCBI lineage: Eukaryota > Metazoa > Chordata > Amphibia > Caudata > Ambystomatidae > Ambystoma > Ambystoma mexicanum. Next base: position 44,097,549 of record NC_090938.1, read on the forward strand.
CATGTCCCCCAGAACCCCCACCCACCCGGCAGTGAGCCGCAGGCCCTGACTCATGTCCCCCAGCACCCCCACCCCCCAGCAGTGAGGTGCACCTGCCAGCAGGCCTGACTTATTACCCCAGCACCCCCACCCCCCAGCAGTGAGGGGCACCTGCCAGCAGGCCCCGACTCATGTCCCCCAGCACCCCCACCCCCCAGCATTGACGGGCACCTGCCAGCAGACCCCGACTCATGTCCCCCAGCACCTCCACCCACCCAGCAGTGAGCCGCAGGCCCTGACTCATTTCCCCCAGCACCCCCACCCCCAGCATTGACTGGCACCTGCAAGCAGGCCCCGACGCATGTCCCCCAGCACACCCACCCACCCGGCAGTGAGCGGCAGGCCCAGACTCATGTCCCCCAGCACCTCCAGCCCCCAGCAGTGAGGGGCACCTGCCAGCAGGCCCCGACTCATGTCCCCCAGCACCCCCACCCCCCAGCATTGACGGGCACCTGCCAGCAGGCCCCGACTCATGTCCCCCAGCACCCCCACCCTCCCGGCAGTGAGCCGCAGGCCCTGACTCATGTCCCCCAGCACCCCCACCCCACAGCAGTGAGGGGCACCTGCCAGCAGGCTCCGACTCATGTCCCCCCTACAAGACATAAAGATGCACAATCATGGCCCACATCTCCACCAAAATACCACAGCACGCAACCCCAGTCTTGAAACGCAATTATTTCACCAATCCACCCCACATTGACATACCTATCTCAAGAAACAAACCAAAAGTCAACTATGTACATTAACACATGTCACACACACACACACTGGTTGGAATTGATTGTGTAAACCCACATTTTCACATGCATGAACTCAATGAGTGAATTACACACATGGAAGTAAAATATCAAAATGTATTATGGAGAAAAATAAAGCAATGAAATGAAGGCATAAGAAAATCGCAAACATAAAATGAAAAGCATGTCCAAAAGATGAGTACATGAAAAGTATAACCAATCCAAAGAAATCCAAAAGAAAAATAGTCCAAACTCTCCCTCCAACAAAGCAAATCCAAAGGAAACGTAAAAAGTAAAATCCATTAATCCATGGTGAAATTCAAAGAAAAAGTTCCAATAAATCCATTGTCCAACTATGTAAAATCAATTGTCAAGGGTCCATGAGCCCAACGAAAGAACAGAAACCTATGAAAAAAACTACCTAATGAAAATACTATATACAAATGTGTGGGGCAAAGTCCAAACACCCCAAAATAAAGGAAAACGAAAATGAAACCTAACACTAAAAACTATATACACTCAGCCCGCCTCAGTGCCCTCTGCATGGAGTTCTCCGCCCTGACCATTGTGAGCGTGCCACTTCTGCCCGCCGCCGCTCCGCACCTATGGCCTGAACCCAACCGCTGCCACACGGAAGACACTTCCAATCCTGGGACCTCCTGCCCTCTGGCCGGTGCCTGCCCCCCGGATGTTGAAGGCCCCGAGCCATCATGGCTCCCACCTTGTTGCTGCTGCTGCTGTGCCTGTGCCTGTGCCCTGGCTCTTGCTGCCTGCACGTCCTCCTCTGGCTGGGGTGCAGTTGTTGGGGTGGCCACCCCTGCTGGATGTCTGACTCCTGACTGTGGCAGGGATGTGTCCTCCACCAGCCTGGCCGCAGGGTCAGAGGCAGCTCCACAGGTTACCCAGGTGATACATGGGTGGGAAGATGGCATGGAGGACGACTGGCGCATAGGGGGTTCAGGTGAGGAGGGGGTCAGAACAAGTTCCTGCATACGGAGGAATCCAGCCCTGGTGACCTGTCCCAGTAGGTCAACGCGGTCAATGAGGCCCCCGAGATGACGTGCAGTGTCTTCACGAAAACACTGCAGGTCACGTTGCATGCCCCGTTGACGCAACGCCATCCCAGACAGGACAGGCTCAATCTGGTCCCGGATTGCCACGTCCGCAGGGAGAGGAAGGTCAGTTGTTGTGCGCTCATCCCCTCCCTGAAAACAGGTCATGATGTAGGCATCCCTGCTGGTGCAGGATGATGCAGTCGCAGGATCAGGGACAGGATTACACACAGGCACCTCTGTGGCGGCCTGTGCTGCCTCCTGTCCCTGCCCCTGCACTGCACCACTAGCACCAGTGGAATCCCCACCTCCAGACCCCGTGTGTGTCCCTTCCACAGCCTCCTCCTCCACCAAACCCCCCACCAACCTGGATGACTCCATGCCATCTTCCTCCGTCGGACCCTGTGGGGTCTCAGCAGCTCCTTCTGCTTCCAAGGAGTCCACCTGCGACCTCTGCCACTTGGAAATACCCTTGGCAGCTGCGGCCTGGGACGCGGCACCAGACTCTCACTCCCCGACGAGATGACAACCTGGGAGGGGAGCCGGGCCTTGCGTCTCCGGCTGGTGGTGCGATCCCTGCCGCTTTGCTCCACAGCGTCCTCTCCGCCCTCTTCATCAGTTGACGCTGCAGACATGGAGAGATAGAACACAGGCATCAGGGCACTGTACAATGGAATGATACACACATGACAGTTGCACATGAGTGGCAGTGTAAAACTACAGACATGGCATCACACTCCCCTTCACACATGTAATTTCAACTCACACACATGAGCAAATCAACAGGAATACTGCACCAGTTAGCACCGTCCATACACAAACAACAGCACGAGCAGCCGAAGGTGAGCCTGACGTCACATGAAACACAGGGAGTGCACAACACATGCACACATTCTACCAGACCGACATGCATCTGTACATCTCCACCACTGCAGTGATAATGTCACCATCCATATCACATCTGGCAATCAGCCTCCTACATGTCAGTGTCACATGCATCCATGTTGCATCACAATTGCACACTTGTCACATACACACACATGCACATGCACACAGTGCAGATACATGCAGCAGGACCCCCCATCCATGTGTGACACCACAAACATGCTACAGTACATACATATAATTTTCACATGTGCGCACCCACACATGCATTTGGCCAGCATGCTAGCCAACACATACACCATCGATGTGTCTCACACATGAGAGGAATCACATGTGGCTGGTTTCCATCCCTGTACATACGCATCCATACATGGCCCTACAAAGACATATGTTGAACCTGCACACTCCTGGCACACCACAACATGCACAGTGTCCAATCAGTAGGCATGTACACTTACCGCTCGACTCCAGATGGGTCTGCCTCTCAAGGACCTGGATGTGGAGTGCTGGGCGTGTGCATTCCAGGACCCTCATTTGGTGGTCGGACAGCTGGCCCCGGCACCCCTTGGCATCCGCTGCCATCAAGAGGCGCCGGGCCTTGTCGAGGGTCCTGGACCTGAAGTCCTCCCAGCGCTTCCGGACGTGTTGAATGTCGCGGACTGCCACCCCATCCGCGTTGATGGCAGTCACGATGTCCATCCAGATCCTCTTCCGTCCTTCATTGTCGGCGTGCGAACTTCCAAAGAGGGCATCATACTACCCCAGGACATGCTCCACCAGGACACCAACTTCACTGGCACTGAAGCTGGTGGCCCGCTGCCTCTCTGGCTGGGGGTTGCCAGTGGTGCCAGATGGTGTAGACATGGCAACCTCATGGCAGGTTTGGGTGGGCAACTGGGTCCTGGGGCTGGGCTGTGGAGCGATGGTATCCCAGTTGGGAGTCTTCAGTTCCAGCAGAGGTGGTCACAGCAACTGCACCCCTGGCTAACGTGCAGGCACCAAATAGCAGGGCACGTGGGCAGCAGGCAGGCAGGCAGCAACAGATAGCAAGTGGGAGCGTGCTCGGGGCTCTGGGGGGCAGGAATATGGCCTTCTGGGCAGGAGCATGGTCTTCTGTGTGTTGTTGCGTGGCCAGCTTGATACGGAGTGATTTGGCACGTGAAAAAATTGCACGTCAGCGTGTATTTCAAGGAAAGGCCCTTAGCGCATAAGCGCGTATGTGACGTTACGCGCGTGGGCGTTTCCCTCATGACGTGGGCATAGTGCTTCAGCGCGTGAAAAACTGCACATCTGTGTGTGAATGCGTGTAATCCGAGGAAATGGCCTACGCGCGTAAGTGATGCAACGCACACGGGCTTTTCCCTCAGCACGGGCTAAAGGTGAGCGGGGCCAGCAGTTCGCTGTACGTGCCTTTCGTGGAGACCGACGTGTGTTGCTACTTCGTGTTGCTTTGCTCGCCATCACAACTTCACAGCAGATCAAGGACGAATCTCTTCTTTTGGCAGGGGTATTGGCTACGCGTGTTTTTCATCATCACGCTAGTCTGACGGTGAGTCATGCACGCTATTTTTCCCACTGCGGGTGCCCCTGTGTATGGCACCCATTTTCGAGGTCATAGTAGCCTGCGTGTCCCACGCGTATGCGTTTTTCGTGTTACTGGGTGCCATCGCATACTGCGGGAGGTTAATTCCACGCATGTAGGCTGCAGGGTTGCGTGCACGGTTTTACTGCAGTTTTAGGGTGCCTGAGCGTTGCGTGACCCGTCACTACATCTCCGGGTTCACATACAGCCTTGCAGGAGCAGGGGGGCTGTTAACATCTTGCATCCCACCCCCTTCACCCTAATTGCCCAGGTCAATTGTGCTGTACACCTCCCATTGGCACTCCTCCATCTGTGCCGGCACTACTCCGTCTGTGCCATGGTTGGGAGGCCACCAAAGGTGAGGGGCGCCTCCGCTGGGCATCCTCCTCGTGGCCGGCATGGTCAGGGACGTGGCCGGGGTGACCAGGGAGTAGGGGGACTCCAGGGTGTCCAGGGTGGCCGCAGAGGGGGAAGAGGCAGAGGTGCGCCACTTGAGTACGATGTTGTGCCCTGTGTCCGTGCAGTCATGCCACCACCCCCTGTGGTTCTGGGAGATGCAGATTCTGCATCTGGCACTGGCGCCCGTGTGACCCAGCAGTCCGTTTCATCGACTGCCACGGGCCCAAGGGTAGTGGGAGCTGCAGGTGCAGCTGTGGACACCACCACCCAGGCTCAGGGTCTGCCAGCGCAGGCTGCGTTGGCACTTGAAGAGTCCTTGGGAGATTTTCAACAGGGCAGGAGGGAAGCCGTAGGTGCACGCAGGGCTGCCCTGACCGAGACACGTGTCGTTGTGGCAGTAATGTCATCTGCTGCCCCGAACAGCCGAGTGTTGGCAAGTGCAGGGGCAGATGCAGCCAACAACACCCTGGTTGTGAGTCTGCCAACCAGGACAGTCGCGGTCAATGACCCTGCCACAGCGGATGTTGCTGCGCAGGGTCCATTAGAGGGCACCCAGCTGACACTGAAGCAAGTCAGGCCTTTGGTCGTACCTCCACCTGCCACTCCCTTGGCTCAATTCACCGTTGCCACTGACTATACTGATCAGGACTGCATTTGCCAGCCAGGGTCTGCGCCACAATCCAAGAGGAGGAAGGTGCACCTACAGCACAGGCTGGGACCCCACACACAGCCACGACCTCCTGCATGTCGAGGAAGAAGCCTTGCTGCAACCAGGAACTGGACTACCTCATGGACTAGGTGTGGGACCACAGCCGTGACATGCTAGTGGGGCCTAATTGTCAGACTACGGTTGCCCACCGTGATACCCACTGGAAGCAAGTTGCGGAACATGTGAGTGCATTCGGCCATGAGGTGCGCAAGGCGCAAGAGTGCAAAAAGCATTGGAATGACCTCAAACGCAGCGCTAAGGCTAAGCGTGCCTCAAATTACAACTTGACTCTGGTGACTGGCAGTGGGCCTGCACCTGAGGAGGAAGACCTGACTCTGCATGAGTCACTCGTTGTGGAGTTCATAACACCTGAATCGGTCGAAGGAGTGGGAGAGATGCCGGACTTTGATGCCTAGTCCAGTGAGGGTTGCCGCGTGTTTGTTGAGGACATGTGTGTTTTACTTGTGTGATGTGTTGTGCATGACTGCCACTACATGTCACGTGTACATGGTTCTGATGTGCAAGTAATGCAATGCTTCACTGGTGCATGGCTGCTCTGCTGGATGGTGGATATGTGGAGCGGACGGGGACTGTCCGCATCACCACTATTGCACCCTACTCACATGCTGGTCACCAGGATGTCCCTCCGGTCCATGTTGCAGCTCACTGGCCATTCTGCATGTAGCCTGGGGTGAACTTCCTCTCAGCCCAGGGACTATGTCATAGCATGACTGACGTGCATGTGTCCTCTGCATGCATGCGGGTACTCCATTGTCAAACTAGAAATTATATTGTGCCTCCTATTGTTATGAATATATGTATATTGGCCTACGCCAAGCTGCTAACAAGCTGCTTATAAACTACATGTGAATAAACTTGCATTGCAAGGTCCTGACCTTAGAAACCATGTAAACTGTCATTTTGGGTCAAGTCACCATTTTAGGTTTTCTTGCTCTATAAAGTCACCATGTGAGCTAAAATGGTAGCCTATGTTATTCAGAACAGAACTTGATTGTCATGACCTCTGTACAGCTAATGTATAACTTGCCTGCAGGCCACTTGTTAGGGTCATGAGCTGAGACCTTGTCCTTCTGCTGACCTGTGTGCAATGGATTACCTGTATCACCGAAACTGATCTATAATTGAATGAGAACACCTGCTTAACTATATTGTATAAATTAAGTCCCGCATTGTAATGTTAGGCCTAGAGCATACATTATTACCATTTCTTCTTGTTAATGTATAAACCTAAGATGAACTAGATTTGACCTGGCAAGGGACCCTAGAGCAGTAACTTATTTATGGAATGGTTAACCTGAAGAAAGGCTGGACAACAGGCTGGAGAAATGTACAAAAGCCTGACTGTTTCAATGAATATTTGCACTCACTGAGCACACCGAACCACGCCGGAGTTCGCTGTGTAGTACTGAGGGTCGATAGCTATCTGAATGTTGTTCTGTTCTTTTGTAACTGGATTCAGTATAAAATAAAGTGCTTTGTATGTTCCTTTGTAACCTGTGTTTGGTGTGTTTCCTTTTTGGTTACCCTTCCTCATATTATTTCCTTGTTTTCACACCATGTAGGCATGCTCCCTTGTCCCTCCACCCCCTCTACACCCCAATTCCACCTTTGCACTGGTCTGCTTCAATTTTGCCGTTGAGTACTTGCCTGTTCATGCTTCCTGTGTACATGCTAACTTCCACCGGCCAATCTGCCAGACATATGCTGTGTGGTACATCCTTTGTACTTGATGCAGGGTGTCTCACTTGGACTGTGCAGAGGTCAGATGCTCCCCAGGGACATGAGTGCCCATTCATGCTCCATGTGTATTCCACGCATGCCCCTATGCATCCTTGACTGGATGATCTTTGTAGTACGAGTCTAGGGTGACCTACATTACGTGGCATTTCATCAGCCTTCCTATGGCCACTCTGGCTCAGTCCTGCGTTGTGCACATGTTTAGGGTGTGACAGTCTGTGTGGGTCACAGGCCTCAACCTGTTTAATGGCCAATGACTCTGTCCAACTGGTGTAGTGTCTTCTTCACACGTGGGTGTACTCCGGAGGTTGCATCATGTGTCCTGCTTACTGTCCCATCATCATTTGCTGTGTTGACACTTGACTCACATGATGCACTTGATGCTAGTCAACACTGTCTGTCAATACACAGGTCTATGGTCATCCTTTTGATACCATGCCAGACATCTCTGCATTTGCACTTGGGGGGGAGGAGTGGTTTGCTTGTAGCCATGCTACCCATTGAATGCACATTACACGTGATGCCTGAAGTTGACCTTGCACTGCCTTCACTTTTTCAGATACACATCATGAAGTACCTGTACATGTAGATAGTGAGTAACGTACAAATTTGCTGCACTGCATCGACCCACTTCTGAACCATATGACTCCATTCTACATGCCTAATCACAGAAGCAATGTCAAGTTGACCCAGCATGCATGTTTGGTTCTCTTTTGTGTGTGACATGTCTGCTTGATGTGTTTGGTGTCTGTGTGATGTCTGTGTGTGTGTGTGTGTTGTGTGCTTCTAACATGTGTAGTGACCTTTTTTCTCTACTTTTCAGATGATGACTCAATGGAGCCAGAGATGGTGTTGTCATGCCAGGCACAGGGTTGTTATCACTACAGCAAACCGGCACAAGTGGGGGTCATGGGGTGGTAGGCCACGAAAACCCACATGTGCTACAGTCCATCTCGTCTCTGGCCGGCAATGAGTCCAGCCCTGATGACCACTCTGACGTCCATGTCGAGTTGGATGTGCATCCGGTCCATATGTCAGGGGTGATTGATTCTGATGTGGGCACTCCTCTGTCCGTGACACCTGCACTGAGGGGTCAGACAGTCTTGGAACCTCTGCCCGTGGTGGATCGGGACGCAGGGTCACCCTCCACACCAGTCACTGATGTGCCTGGGACATCACGTCGATGGGGGCATGTAGTCGTGCAGCTGCGGGCGGTGCCAACACAACGAGGACACCCGTTCCTTGGGTCCCGCAGGGGTCAAGCCCAGCAACGCGGTCGCCGCGCGCAACCGCAGTATACTGAGTGGGAGCAAGACATGGCTGCCAATTCTGAACGCCAAGGGGCAGCAATGGAGAACATCGATGTGAGCATGGAGCGTGTGGCCCAATCCGTGCTCCTCCCTGCTAGGCAGGTGCTTCTCCAGCAGCAGGCGGCACGGTCCACGGCCCGCTCGCTCATGGCTGGGCATGGCGGCCTCAGACAGGGCACGCCAGGCTGAAATTTTGTCTCTGCATCAAGCAATTGCTGCTAACGCAGAGGCACACATGGAGGCCCTGAGGGGGGAGTATGCTTCCCTCAGATCCACTCTGGGTGTCCTTCTGATGTCCCAGAGGGAGCGGTCAGAGGAGAGGTTTGCGCAGCCTGAACGTACCATCTCGGCTGAGCTACATGCTTGCCGTGAGGTGCATCAGTTGTCCAGCTAGGCCTTGCAGGAGGAACTCCGTGTTACATGTGTTACCTTGCAAGACGAAGCATGTGTATCACGGGAGGTTCTGCATGCAGACCTACGTGTGATCGCCACACAGAACCAGGCTCACCCGTCCGGCAGACTTGCTGCCGACGAGGGGCAAGCTGCGGCTAGGCGTGGTCAGGCTCCTGTGTCACGTCCTCCTTTCCAGGAAGAGCCAGACTCGGATGACAATGTAGCTCCCATAGGTCGCGCTGTGCAGGCGTTGAGCCCATGGAGGTTTTTTTTTCCTCAACATCATCGCATGTGGGTGTTGAGCAGCACCCTGTACCTCCCCCCTCCTGGGTGCCTTCTCCCCCCCTCCCCCCGGGTCGTATATGGCCCTTTTTGATTTTTCTTTTAGTTTAGTTAGTTAAGTTTCTATTTGATAGTTTTTTTATTTAGGTAATGTAGGTTTTTCATAGTTAGTGTAATTAGTTAATATAGTTTAAAATTGCTTGTCTATTGTGCTTTCATGTGACGGTGTGGTGCTTTGTGGCTTTTGAAAGCATCCACTGTCTGTTCCAGATGGGCCCTTCAAGCTTGTCTTGTGTATGTGTTTGCAGCCTGGGGTCCTGACTCACATATGCCACTCCTGCTTCGGTGTAACAGCCTATTACACAAGGGCTTTGGACTGTCATATCAGTGGCATGTCTGCTGCTGTCCTACTTGTGTTAACACCCCTAGTGGGGATAATAGGGGTGTTATTGACCACTGTTCTTCTTTTGCTAGATGGGGGGTTTCATGATTCATGTGTACATTATTTGCTATACATTGTGTAGTATGTTTCTTATCTTTACTGTACATGTGCTTGTTGCAGTTCATGCAGTAGATAGTGTGTACCACACTTTGCCTGTGAAAGACGCACTGATGGTGTGATTTCTGATGTACGTCAATGACATGGTCCAATCATGAAATGCCTGAAGAGACACACACAGGTGATTTTAAAGCATTAATCATGTGTTTCATGCCCTTTCTGCAGGGGGATGAGCCTCCAGACCACCTTTGCCAGCAGACATGGCCCATTGGACGTCTGGAAGCTGGACACATTTGGTGCTGCCGACATGTGCATGTGTGCGCAAGCAGAGGCACAGGGATTGCGCTCATACATCCCAAAAAAGTTGACGTGTTTCAAGGGACTCAAGGCAAGGTGAGCAGCACAGGGGGGCCACACCGCAGCCAACATTCCACCAGGCTAGTTGCACATGCATGTTTAGTAGCAGCACTGATGGTGAGCTTGGACAAATGTTGGTGTTGAAGCGCACAATACTGCTGAGATGCCTTGGTGGACTAATGGCTAGTTGATGGGAAAGTTGTCTGGGGCACCTGCAGGGGCAGTGGCACATACCCTCCGGTCGACCATGGTCCATTGAGGCAGTTGTATTAGCCATGTAGCGTTCCAAGACATGGAAAGAAGCAGCTCACAGGGACAGACAGTGAGGGACAGACTCATGTGCAGTGCATTTCTTTTCCATGTAGATTTTGACACATGCACTACCTACTTTATTTTGGTTATGGTGGAACACAACTTGTTCTGAAGTCGTACCTTGCTATATGCGTCTGGCTGCTTACCCAGGGAACATTGCATGTTGTGTGAATCGTGACACATTGGTCTTCCTTTTGCCACGCACCCACCAGCGCCTGACTTACTGCATTGACTGTGTATGGACCATCACAGGGGGAATGTTACATATGGGTACGAAGCACCACACCAGATTGTTTGTTTGTAGAGTAGTTTGTTACTTTGGGGCATATATGGTGGTGTGTTTGTGCATTATGGGCATGCACAGATTAGTAACTGTGGCTCTCTTTGCAGCATTGAACTGCTCCTGTTACCGGACCAGAGAGTGCGCAGGCAGGAGGCCAGCACTCACCCCAGAGATAAGTTTCTGTTTGACTTCCATTTGAGTGATTTGGTACTATGTGCATGATAAACAAGTTTGGTCTAATTGTGTATGTGTTAATGTGAGTAGTACAGTTTTGTGCATTCCCTACTTTCCTGTGTCAATCCTTCTCCCCTCTCCTGCCCCTCATTCCGGTTATCCAGACTACCAATGCCTGTCCCGACTGCATATCCCTGACCCTCCTTCCCCACCACGGTCTCAGAGGCCTCTGTGAGTTTGATGTTGCAGACACCCAGACCACGGTGGGGGTGGTTGGTTCGTGCCACTCCTGCACCTGTACACGTGAGTTGTGACAGTACACATCAGTTCGTGGTGCATCATTCTATGTTATGTACCACACATGGTACACATCCTGTTGTGACATTGTTTTACTGTGCTACCTTGGTTGTTACATCATTGTGGTAGTACTTGGGCTTTGTGACGTACTGCTACTTCAAGTCATCTACTGGAGGCTCTTCTGGTTTGTTTTGCTGCCTGCAGGCTTTTTGCTTGGCTTCTGTGTTGGCCTGCTTTGAGTTCTCTTTGATTTGGTGTTTTTGCAAGTCAAGGTGGCCTCTGAGGGTGCTGGACACTTTTTACACACAAGGTAGAAGATGGTGACAAAGGGGAAGGGTGATCCTGTGGCCAGGTGAACTTCAAGGATGAAGGCTACATAACCCAGGCGCAGTTGTTCAGTGGGTCATGGTGATTTGTGAGGGGGTCGGGGGGTATTTTGTTGTTGACAGTTGCCTTGCCCTACAGTATGATGGGCACCCTGACATTGTAATTGTGGTATCCTATGTACATGATGTATTCTGCTGATCAATGCCTGTTCATGTGTTGTGTTTAGCTTTCAGGTGTGAGGGAATAGTTGTGGTTTGACATGCTGGGGTGTACACATGGTCAATGTTCACATGTGATGTGTAGAGGACACAGATGGTCACTTGATTGCACATGCATATATTGAGTGCATCTCCCTACTGACACACACACTCGCACTATGATCCACAACATGTACAACCACCCTTCCATGTCCACATGTACACTCTGTTTGCCTTCGGGTGCCCACTGTGTCCCTGCAGCACATGATCTATGACCATTTGTGGATCCTGTACATGCGTAATTTGCTTTTTGATGTAGTTTGTCGTTTTGATGTGATGCTCAGGGCGTGCGTCACACAAAATGGCTGGTCACTATGCTGTGTGCTGAGCAGTGTGTTGCAGGAGATGGACACAGCACACGAAATCTGCAGTGTTGATTTTGCAATGCACAATGTGCATGTAAACAGGCATGCATTGTTATGTTACAACTACAACTGTTGGAATGCATTTGAGTATGACCTATTTTGGGTGGGAGGTTGTTGGTCAGTCATTTCATCTGATTCCATGTCAGGCATCATTGTCTGATGCCACTTTACATTTTTCACATGTCAATGTGTACCTTATTGGTACTGCGTTGGTGTTTTGCTATTGCTTGCCATGTCATGTTGTGGTTTTGGAGGGTTCGGGTGACATACCAGTGATGGTCATGGCCTGTTTTGCAGGCCTGTGTGATTCACACCTTGCATGTGTGCCTTTTGGTCACACAGGATTGCTTATGTTTAAGTAGCTAGGGATGCACACAATGTGGCTCTTCCATGGCAACATTCTCAGGTTGGTAAGGTTGTGACAGTTGATTGTCTCTTTTTCATCATCGATTGTCATCTGGTATGTGCCAGGCCTGTGTGCAGGGGTGTGAGTTTAGGTGAAAAATGTGGCCACAAGCTGGGTCCGGGCTGCCTCGCCACAAGCTGGGTCCGGGCTGCCTCGCCACATGCCCTATCCCCACCCATGGGCAGTGCCTGTGCCTGTGGTTGAGGATGTGGGGGCCCCACCATGTCCACCGGTACGCCCTGCCGTGTTGCAACATTGTGCAGGACACATGCTGCCACAATGATCATGCACACTACTGGGGGTGCATAGAGTAGCTGCCCGCCAGAGCGGTGAAGGGAGCGGAGGCGTGACTTGAGCACTCCGAATGTGTGCTCCACTATGGCCCTGGTTGCAATATGGGCCGCGTTGTATCTTATCTGGGGTGGTGTGGTGAGGTTCCGGATTGGCGTCATATGTGGTTGCTCAGAGGGTAGGCACTTTCCCCTGTAGAGGTGATAATGGTTGTGATTATTGGGGTTTGTGTATTTGTGTGTGTGTGACATGCATGCATGTGCACAGGCATTTGTACTCACCTAGGAGCCATGTGTCACCATGCTGCCCAGCTTCCAGGGCCCGGCTCAGGGCGGACATTCTGTATATGAAACTGTCATGGGTGGAGCCAGGGAAGTTTGCATAGACAGAGGTGATGATTCCCTTTGCATCGCATACCACCTGCACGTTGATGGAATGCCAGTGCTTGCGGTTTCAGTAGATGTGCTCAGTGGCCCTAGGTGGACGTAGGGCCACATGGGTGCAATCTATGGCACCGAGCACTTTGGGGAAGTTAGCCACCATGTAAAAGTCCTGGATAATGGCTTGCCTTTCTGCGGGTGTTGGGGGCATGTATATGTGCCTGCGGACTGAGGGGTGCGCTGTCATGATTGCCAAGACCTGGTGTAGGCAGCGTGACTGCGTGGCCTGTGAGACCCCCCCCACTATGGCAGTGGTCCGCTGAAATGACCCAGTGGCCAAAAAATGCAGGACATTGAGCACCTTCTCCAAGGGGCTCAATGCTTGGGAGCAGAAGGTGGGGGATGTAAGGTCATCTTCCCACTCCCTGACCAGGTCTAGGATGATACGAGGTGGAAAACTATACCTGCCGTAGACCTGGTCGTCAGGCATCCCAAAAAGGCTTGTCCGGGGTGAAAAAATGCAGGCCCTGGCTATTCTCCTCCTCCTGCGGTGTTCCACGATCAGTGCTGCGACAAATGGGGCATTCATCGTAGCTGTATATATGTGTTTGTTGTTTGAGCGCACTTTTATATTTTTTTGGAGAGCATCCCTAGGTTCGTGCTGCTTGGGAGCCAGTGTATACTTTAATTTAGGAAAGCATCCTTAGGTTCATGCTGCTTTGGAACCAGTGTATACTCATACTTAGGAGAGCATCCCTAGGTTCGTGCTGCTTGGGAGCCAGTGTATACTTTCCTTTAGGAAAGCATCCTTAGGTTCATGCTGCTTTGGAGCCAGTGTATACTCTTACTTAGGAGAGCATCCCTAGGTTCATGCTGCTTTGGAGCCAGTGTGTACTCTCCTTTAGGAGAGAATCCCTAGGTTCATGCTGCTTTGGCGCCAGTGTATACTCCTATTAAGGAGAGCATCCCTAGGTTCATGCTGCTTTGGAGCCAGTGTGTACTCTCATTTATGAGAACATTCCAAGGTTCATGCTGCTTTGGAGTCAGTGTATACTTTCATTTAGGAAAGCATCCTTAGGTTCATGCTGCTTTGGAGCCAGTGAATACTCTTATTAGGAGAGCATCCCTAGGTTCATGCTGCTTTGGAGCCAGTGTATACTCTCATTTAGGAGGGCATCCCTAGGTTCGTGCTGCTTGGGAGCCAGTGTATACTTTCATTTAGGAAAGCATCCTTAGGTTCATGCTGCTTTGGAGCCAGTGTATACTCTTACTTAGGAGAGCATCCCTAGGTTCATGCTGCTTTGGAGTCAGTGTGTACTCTCGTTTATGAGAGCATCCCAAGGTTCATGCTGCTTGGGAGCCAGTGTATACTCTCCTTTAGGAGAGCATCCCTAGGTTCATGCTGCATTTAGGAAAGCATCCCTAGGTTCATGCTGCTTTGGAGCTTGTGTATGATCTTATTTAGGAGAGCATCCCTAGGTTCATGCTGCTTTGGAGCCAGTTTAAGTTCTGCTTTGGAGCCGGTGTATACTGTTATTTAGGAGAGCATCCCTAGGTTCATGCTGCTTTGGTGCCAGTGTATACTCTCACTTAGGAGAAATCCCTAGGTTCATGCTAGTGAGCTAGTGTATACTCTTATTTAGGAGAGCATCCCTAGGTTCATGCTGCTTTGGAGCCAGTGTATACTGTCATTAGCATCCGTAGGTTCATGCTGCTTTGGAGCCAGTGTATACTCTTACTTAAGAGAGCATCCCTAAGTTCATGCTGCTTTGGAGCTAGTGTATACTCTTATTTAGGAGAGCATCCCTAGGTTCATGCTGCTTTGGAGCTAGTCTATACTCTTATTTAGGAGAGCATCCCTAGGTTCATGCTGCTTTGGAGCCAGTGTGTACTCTCCTTCAGGAGACCATCCCTAGGTTCATGCTGCTTTGGAGCCAGTGTATACTCATACTTAGGAGAGCATCCCTAGGTTCATGCTGCTTTGGAGACAGTGCATACTCTTACTTAGGAGAGCATCCCTATGTTCATGCTGCTTTGGAGCCAGTGTATACTCTTACTTAGGAGAGCATACCTAGGTTCATGCTGCTTGGGAGCCAGTGTGTACTTTCCTTTAGGAGAACATACCTGGGTTCATGCTGCTTTGGAGCCAGTGTGTATTCTCATTTAGGAGAGCATCCCTAGGTTCATGCTGCTTTGGAGCCAGAGTATACTCTCCTTAGCATCCCTAGGTTCATGCTGCTTTGGAGCCAGTGTATACTCTTACTTAGGAGAACATCCCTATTTTCATGCTGCTTTGAAGCCAGTGTATATTTTCATTTAGGAGAGCATCCCTAGGTTCATGCTGCTTTGGAGCCAGTGTATACTCTCATTTAGTAGGGCATCCCTAGGTTCATGCTGCTTTGGAGCCAGTGTATACTCCCATTAGCATTCCTAGGCTCATGCTGCCTTGGAGTCAGTGTATACTCTCATTTAGGAGAGCATCTCTAGGTTCATGCTGCTTGGGAGCCAGTGTGTACTATTACTTAGGAGAGCATCCCTAGGTTCATGCTGCTTTGGAGACAGTATATACTCTTACTTAGGAGAGCATCTCTAGGTTCATGCTGCTTTGGAGACAGTGTATACTCTTACTTAGGAGAGTATCTCTAGGTTCATGCTGCTTTGGAGCAAGTGTCCACTCTTTCTCAGGAGAGCATCTATAGGTTCATGCTGCTTTGGAGACAGTGTATACTCTTACTTAGGAGAGCATCTCTAGGTTCATGCTGCTTTGGAGCCAGTGTCCACTCTTACTTAGGAGAGCCTCTCTAGGTTCATGCTGCTTTGGAGCCAGTGTCACTCTTACTTATAAGAGCATCCCTAGGTTTGTGCTGCTTGGGAGCCAGTGTATACTTTAATTTATGAAAGCATCCTTAGATTCATGCTGCTTCGGAGCCAGTGCATACTCTCATTTAGGAGAGCATCCCTGGGTTCATGCTGCTTTGGAGCCAGTGTATACTCTCATTAGCATCCCTAGGTTCATGCTGCTTTGGAGCCAGTGTATACTCTTACTTAGGAGAGCATCCCTAGGTTCATGCTGCTTTGGAGCCAGTGTATACTCTTACTTAGGAGAGCATCCATAGGTTCATGCTGCTTTGGAGCCAGTGTATATTTTCATTTAGGAGAGCATCCCTAGGTTCATGCTGCTTTGGAGTCAGTGTATATTCTCATTTAGGAGGGCATCCCTAGGTTCATGCTGCTTTGAAGCCAGTGTATACTCTCATTAGCATTCCTAGGCTCATGCTGCTTGGGCGCCAGTGCGAGCATCCTTATGTTCATGGTGCTTTGGAGCCAGTGTGTACTCTCATGTAGGAGAGCACCCCTGGGTTCATGCTGCTCTGGAGCCAGTGTATACTCTTATTTAGGAGAGCACCCCTGGGTTCATGTTGCTTTTGAGCCAGTGTATACTCGCATTAGCATCCCTAGGTTCATGCTGCTTAGGAGCCAGTGTACTCTCATGTAGGAAAGCACCCCTTGGTTCATGCTGCTTTGGAGCCAGTGTGTACTCTCACTTAGGAGAGCCCCCCTGGGTTCATGCTGCTCTGGAGCCAGTGTATAGTCTTATTTAGGAAGGCATCCCTAGGTTCATGCTGCTTAGGAGCCAGTGTACTCTCATGTAGGAAAGCACCCCTTGGTTCATGCTGCTTTGGAGCCAGTGTGTACTCTCACTTAGGAGAGCCCCCCTGGGTTCATGCTGCTCTGGAGCCAGTGTATAGTCTTATTTAGGAAGGCATCCCTAGGTTCATGCTGCTTTGGAGCCAGTGTATACTCTTACTTAGGAGAGCATCCATAGGTTCATGCTGCTTTGGAGCCAGTGTATATTTTCATTTAGGAGAGCATCCCTAGGTTCATGCTGCTTTGGAGTCAGTGTATATTCTCATTTAGGAGGGCATCCCTAGGTTCATGCTGCTTTGAAGCCAGTGTATACTCTCATTAGCATTCCTAGGCTCATGCTGCTTGGGCGCCAGTGCGAGCATCCTTATGTTCATGGTGCTTTGGAGCCAGTGTGTACTCTCATGTAGGAGAGCACCCCTGGGTTCATGCTGCTCTGGAGCCAGTGTATACTCTTATTTAGGAGAGCACCCCTGGGTTCATGTTGCTTTTGAGCCAGTGTATACTCGCATTAGCATCCCTAGGTTCATGCTGCTTAGGAGCCAGTGTACTCTCATGTAGGAAAGCACCCCTTGGTTCATGCTGCTTTGGAGCCAGTGTGTACTCTCACTTAGGAGAGCCCCCCTGGGTTCATGCTGCTCTGGAGCCAGTGTATAGTCTTATTTAGGAAGGCATCCCTAGGTTCATGCAGCTTTGGAGCCAGTGTGTACTCTCATTTAGGAGAGCATCCCTAGGTTCATGCTGCTTTGGAGCCAGTGTATACTCTCATTAGCATCCCTAGGTTCATGCTGCTTTGGAGCCAGTGTATACTCTCATTTAGGAGAGCATCCCTAGGTTCATTCTGCTTGGGAGCCAGTGTGAGCATCCCTAGGTTCATGGTGCTTTGGAGCCAGGGTATACTCTCATGTAGGAGAGCATCCCTAGGTTAATGCTGCTTTGGAGCCAGTGTATACTCTCCTTTGGGAGAGCATTCCTTGGTTAATGCTGCTTTAGAGCTAGTGTGTACTCTCATTTAGGAGAGCATCCCTAGGTTAATGCTGCTTTGGAGCCAGTGTATACTCTCCTTTAGGAGAGCATTCCTAGGTTAATGCTGCTTTGGAGCTAGTGTGTACTCTCACTTAGGAGAGCATCCCTAGGTTCATGGTGCTCTGGAGCCAGTGTGTACTCTCCTTTAGGAGAGCATCCCTGGGTTCATGCTGCTTGGGAGCCAGTGTATGCTCTCATTAGCATCCCTATGTTCAGGCTGCTTTGGAGCCATTGTACACTCTTATTTAGGAGAGCTTCCCTGGGTTCATGCTGCTCTGGAGCCTGTGTTTACTCTTACTTTGGAGGGCATCCCTAGCTTCATGCTTCTTTGGAGCCAGTGTGTACTCTCCTTTAGGAGAGCATCCCTGGGTTCATGCTGCTTGGGAGCCAGTGTATGTTCTCATTAGCATCCCTAGGTTCATGCTGCTTGGGAGCCAGTATATACTCTGCTTTGGAGCCAGTGTATACTCTTACTTAGGAGAGCTTCTCTAGGTTCATGCTGCTTTGGAGCCAGTGTGTCCTCTTATTTAGGAGAGCATCCCTGGGTTCATGCTGCTTTGGAGCTATTGTATACTCTTACTTAGGAGAGCATCTCTAGGTTCATGCTGCTTTGGATCCAGTGTATACTCTTATTTAGGAGAGCTTCCCTGGGTTCATGGTGCTTTGGAGCAAGTGTGTACTCTCATTTAGGAGAGCATCCCCAGGTTCATGCTGCTTTGGAGCAAGTGTATACTCTCATTTAGGAGAGCACCCCTGGGTTCATGCTGCTTTGGAGCCAGTGTATACTCTTACTTAGGAGGGCACCCCTGGGTTCATGGTGCTTTGGAGCCAGTGTGTACTCTCATTTAGGAGAGCATCCCCAGGTTCATGCTGCTCTGGAGCCAGTGTATAGTCTTATTTAGGAAGGCATCCCTAGGTTCATGCAGCTTTGGAGCCAGTGTGTACTCTCATTTAGGAGAGCATCCCTAGGTTCATGCTGCTTTGGAGCCAGTGTATACTCTCATTAGCATCCCTAGGTTCATGCTGCTTTGGAGCCAGTGTATACTCTCATTTAGGAGAGCATCCCTAGGTTCATTCTGCTTGGGAGCCAGTGTGAGCATCCCTAGGTTCATGGTGCTTTGGAGCCAGGGTATACTCTCATGTAGGAGAGCATCCCTAGGTTAATGCTGCTTTGGAGCCAGTGTATACTCTCCTTTGGGAGAGCATTCCTTGGTTAATGCTGCTTTAGAGCTAGTGTGTACTCTCATTTAGGAGAGCATCCCTAGGTTAATGCTGCTTTGGAGCCAGTGTATACTCTCCTTTAGGAGAGCATTCCTAGGTTAATGCTGCTTTGGAGCTAGTGTGTACTCTCATTTAGGAGAGCATCCCTAGGTTCATGGTGCTCTGGAGCCAGTGTGTACTCTCCTTTAGGAGAGCATCCCTGGGTTCATGCTGCTTGGGAGCCAGTGTA